>NC_137595.1:18968161-19270881 GCF_963210335.1 Falco punctatus
TGCTGGAGAGGGAGAGCATCTTCTCCAAAGTGCAGCCTTTCAGGATGTCTCCAGCCATACCTCTTCCCCCAGTGCACACACACCACGTGGGAGAGGGGAAGAAAAAGGCAACCTTGCACTTTGCCTACAAAGAGCAGAAGCAAAAACAAACAAAAAAAAAAAAGGCAGCTCTTGCCATAACACTATAGAAAACAAACAGCAGATGGGGAAAAGGTTCTTGCCCCAGCTACCTACCCATAACAATTTATAGCACCTGATTTGGGGGCATTAACCTGTACAGGCGAAACGTGTCAGTTCTTATTATTCACCGTAAGCATGTCATAAGCATGAAAATATGCTCAACAAGGCTCCTGAGGCTGGTACTGAAATTGTAAACAGCCCATTAAATAGAAGCAGTAAATACTCCAAAGCACTATAGATCTTGGTCAGTTAAAAAGCACTAGACAGGCTTTAAACTTGAAAAAATACTCGGCTCCATCTAAATCCCCTTGCAATCCCACCTAACTCTGCACTGCAAGAAATCGAGGGGAAAAAAAAACCTGGGTACCATCCACAGACGGGCAGCAAGTGCCCCAGCGCTTCAGTGCTGCTGGCTTTGGAGGGAACACCCACAGCCTGGAAACAGGCTCCACGGTGGGACAACAGCGGGATGAAGCACAGGCAGGGGGTAGCTACGAGCACACGTCCTGGTTCAGAACAAGGACGTATCCAGGCCGGTTCCAGGAGTAGACACCAAACAGGAGGGTCCACTGATGGTAACTGGTGATTTTGCATTGGAGCACAGGACTATGTAAAAGGCAGAAACACAGACAAGCCCGTGAGATGGTGAGAAAAGAGGAAGAAAGCCCAGCATACACAGCAATATCGTCAGATGGCCCTGAGCACAGGGTCAGAAAGAGAGGCAGCGCTTTTGGAGAGCTGGGCTGCCAGGAGGACCCTCAGCGCAGCTCTCCAAAACTCTGCCTTCCTCCTCCCAACACCCCTTTCCCATTTCAATGGACATAAACCCATAAAACCTGGATTTCTTTGGCTATCAAAAGGAGTAAGAAGCTTGTTCCTGTCTCAGAGGTACTGTGCTCAGGAAAGGTGCGAGACAAAGCTGGAGCCCAGCTGTGAATGTAAACAGCGCAGCCCATCCCCCCCCCCCCCCCCCCCCCCCCCCCCCCCCCCCCCGGTACGTGTGGGCAGCGCCAGCAAGGGTGCCGGCCGCCAGCTCCGGATTCGGACCTCCAAACAGCCAGCACAGACACACAAAGCGCCGTCAAAAAATAGATCGGAATCTTCAGTTAGGACATACCTGCACCCCACATTACGCCAAGTGCTTCAGACCTACATTTAGCTTTATGTGACTATTAAGAGCTGATACACTCAGGCTCTTCCTCCTCTTCATTAACCCCATGTATTTTCCAGTCCCAGAAAAGCCACATTGCCTTACAGTTTCTTTCTTTAGAACAATTCTTTCACTATCACAGAAGCAACATCGAAGCGAGTCCAGAGACCTTGACAGCCCATCAAATCAAGCCCAGCAGGCAGGGATGCTCGGAGCAGGGAAAGCTGCACCGCTGCGCAGCCCCGCACCAGCACGCAGCCGGCACCGCTGCGGCATCCTGGGCCACCGGTGCTGGTGCAAGTACCGCTGTTGCCAGACAAAACCAACTCTTCCCATCAACACCAGGCTCATACTAACAGGGACACTGGAGAATCTAAGACTTTCTAGATGCACGCACTGCTTTTAACTCCTGCATAACCAGTGAACAGTCAGTTTACCTGGGGTTTAAGTCACCTAATTGGTTTTGGCCCCAGCCTAGGAGCGTGACCTCCGGCTGAGCAACCGAGACATCTTACCCTCCGTGCCATTTTAGCCTGACTTGAACACACTTGTGGTTTTGTGACGTTGGGATGTACGGTGAATCTGCCACATGGAACCAAGAAGTAAATTTTTCATTGCAGGGCTCCCTGTCTGATATAAATAGCTTCTCTAAGGATTTGGTATCTAGTTCACAGGAATATTTTTGCTAACAGGAAGGCATAAACGCGTAATACAGCTGTCCCTGTGTAACCCAGTCCGTGGACCAGTGCAGACACTGGAACAGGGTGGGGAGTTGTGTCTACCCCACAGAGGGAGCCCCTCCACTGGTTTTTGTAGGGCTGAAACTCAGCTGTGCCTCGTGGTAATTTACACTGCTTTCAAGGATAGGAACCACATGCTTCTTCCTTTATCAAAGGCCACAAAACCTCATTTACTCCCCTGATTGCGTTAGCCAATATGAAACAAAGTAATTTTTAATAAAGTGTGCCATGGCAGAGAAAAATTGATACAATCACAGAGCTGGTATAATAGGATTTAATTCTGCTTCAGATGTGCTAGTTTTAATAAAAAAGGATTGCACAAATCTAAAATAAATTACACTGAAAGGTCAGGCTTATTGCTTGTACAGTTATGTTAACTCTTCCACAGACATTTTTACAGACTGTATTTATGAGACCTTTTGATTTTCAGAAGAGGTATAAAATACATCTGCAATTTTCCCATTATTTGCAGCAGTGTTTCTTCCACAAGTGTCATTTCTCAGTACTTCAATACAGATTTCTTTAACCAACGTTTATAAAAAATGATGAGTTATTTATGGGGTGGTTTTGTTAAATTAGAGAAACTAATTCCCAATGGAAAGTTAAACCCAACTAGAAAAAAATTTGTTAAGGGAATGATGATTCCCATTTGTGTGCCGGTGACACTTGTGATTTCTTATTCATTAATCATCGCACTGGCATGTCGTTTATTCAATAGGAAGCAAATCAATTACTTATTTTTATATGTAGCTGAGGCCATGATACTACTCAGAACTACTCAGAACAGACATGAATTGGAATGAACTGTAAACACTGCGTCTTATTACAAGGCTCTTACTAATATTACAGCAGCACCTAGAGACCCCAGCCAGGACGGTAGCCCACTTTGCTTGGCGCTACCATAACAGAGAGGAGTAGCCACCCCCACCTTAAAGGAAGCACACATGTAACCAGGTGGTAGTAGAGGAGAGAAGGAGCAGAGAGCCCACGAAGGCAGGCACTTGCTGTGGTCCCAGGGGTGAGCCAGACACAGTGTCCTGGCCAGCAACCCAGCCCCACGCAGCTGCTTGCTCACTCCCTGCCACCCAGAGGGATGGGGAGGAGGATCGGAAAGGAATGTAAAACTCAAGGGTTTAAATAAGAACGGTTTAATAAGTAAAGCAAAAGCCGCGCACACAAGCAAAGCAAGGTGTTCATTCCCCACTTCCCACGGGCAGGCGGGTGCTCAGCCATCCCCAGGGCAGCCGGGCTCCATCACGTGTAACGGCTACTCGGGAAGACAAACGCCATCATGCCAAGTGTCCCCCCTTCCTCCTTCTTCCCCCCATTTATATACTCAGCATGACGCCATACGGTATGGAATACCTCTTTGGCTAGCTTGGGTCACCTGTCCTGGCTGTGTCCCCTCCCAATTCCCTGTGCCCCCCCAGCCCTCTGGCTGGCACGGCACAAGGAACCAAAGAGTCCTTGATCTAGTGTAAACAAACCCAGCAACAGCTAAAACCATCACTGTGCTGTCAACACTGTTCTCACGCCAAATCCAAAACACAGCCCTGCACCGGCTGCTAAGAAGAAAATTAACCCTGTCCCAGCCACCACCGGGGCAGCGCTCCAAGGGCCACGCCGCTGCGCTCCAGCCTGGGGCACCCAGAGCCACCAGTCCTGCTGGCACCGCCAGGGACCCTGCAAGCACTTGACAAGCTGCCACGACACCAACTCCGCTCTTACCGAGTTTCTTGCCATTGCCATGACCGAACCAGCCCATCGCGTGTGAACACAGATGTTCTCAGCCGTTTCTATGGGGTTTTACCCAACTCGGGTGTACGTGAGACTTCACAGGTGGAAAAGGAGCTACCAGTTTGACATCAATGTTGAGATAATACCTACACACAACAAGCTCAAATCCCTACAGCCACCACCACAGACATACTGCTGAATTCAATCAAAGGAACTATTGGAAAGAACCAAAAATCCAGCCCACTATTGGTATCTGGCTGTATCCACGCTTTCAGAGAACTGAGATACAAGTCCATCAGCAGAGAGCATAGGCAAAGTAGATTTGACTATCATCATATTTCAAAGTAAATTTAAGTCTTGGGTTTACTGCAGATATCTACTCAAGCCTCTTGAGTCCGTCCAGAGTATTTCCAGCAGCAGGAGACTGCGCATGGCCGCCACTGGCAGCCGTGGGGTAATGAAGACCTTGCACAGCGGCCAAGGACTTCCCCAGGGGGCTTGGCTTTTAAGAACCACTTTAATTCCAAAACACCAATTTTAATTTCATTCTGATGAAATGAACAAGAAGTGATTGACAGTCATTACTACCGAGGAGCAGAGGTGATACCCACTTTTTGCACGGCACGGAGAATGCGAGCAGAAAGCTGACTGCCCCGTAACCAGGAACATAAGCAGCTACCGTTTGAGATGAGAAAGCCGCAGCTTTGTGCTGTGGGCTACAATAATTCAACTTCTGTGAGGAGATTCTGCAAAACACACATATCAAAGAGCTACACAGGCATAAACATTAGCTTCTTTGCATAGTCAAGAGTTATATGAATATGCAAAACAAAGGCATCCTGGGAACACCTGCAAAGCCCCTTGACAAACTCTGCTTAATTTTATCAACATTTCTGCCTTTGACAGTGAAAAAATTGTTGAGGTAGAGTGGTACCCGGAGTACTAAATTCTGCATTCAACAAATACAAGTGACAGACAGAACTTGTCATTAAAGCAGCTGCGCCTGCAATACGTTAAGAGCTGTTTAGCTCTTGGGGGTTTCTGAAATACTGTCAAGGAACCACCCCAGTCCCTGGCCAAGGGCAGTAGGCACTGCACAGCAGGAGCAAGACAATTCCAGCCACAAAAGAGTCCAGCGTAGGAGATGAAGGAGGTCACGCAGTACCAAAAGCCTTCCAGAGAAGGCCAGCAGTCCCTTCAGAGTGAACATCAAACGGCTCTGAGAGAGCAGATAAACGTCAGCTGCGCTGCAGCCAAACTGCAGGGGAAAAAACGTGCGAGAAACGTTAAGTGTGGTCTTTTCCTTTTGATGGCTATCAGGTGACTAGTAAACTGGAAGAGGATGTTGTCTTCACTTTTCCATTTGAAAAATACAGCAAACCTTAGAGATACCTCCTCAGCTTTGCTTCAACAGCTAACACATCTGCCAAGCTTTTATAGATCAGTTCACATACACTTTTTCTTCTTATAGCACTGACTCCTTGACAAGATATCTGTATCTATTTCTATCTATCTAAGATAGAGACACAAACTACAGTCTTTGTGCAGGCCCTGATAAGTACAACCTGCAGTTACTGCTGCTGTGATTGATGTGAATCCTCTCATCTCCAACAGGAACGTGGTCCCCATCTGACAAAACTGACTATCTTATTTTGTCATTTATTTTAATAGGTTTCCTGCCAGCTGGGCTCTGCCTCCACTTGATCAAGTGCACTATGTCCTCAATCAAAACTCTTCTCTCTGGTTTTGTTTTGGGGTTTTCCCCCCTCCCTTTTTAAAAGCAGTGCCCCAAATCCATGAAAGCAGTAAAAATATTGCATTTTCTCAGCTTTTAATTACTATAGCTAATTCCTAAACAAGAACAATTTCTACAGCAACCCTCAAATGAAAGTCTTAAAGCTCCTTAAATCAAAAATAAGGTATGCATGCAAACAATCTGGCAATGCTGCTGCTGATCTCAGGTTGTAGGCACCCTCCTTCATCCAAACACAGTACAGAAGAAACAGGTAGGTAACCCACCAACAGTCTTAGCAAAGCTGTACTTAACACAAACGCGTCCTGCTGCAGAAATTACCACTCGAACTGTGCTCAGCCCTCCCATGCCTCGGCACACACTGGCAGTGGCTCACCTTGCTTCATCTAGCCCAGACCATAAACATCTAGGTTTGAGCAAGGAATACCACAGCCACTCAAAAAAAACTCTTGAAATAAGAGTGCAATGGTTTCATTCCAAGCCAGGAAAAAGATAGGACTAATTTTTATGTTGTGCTTTAATAGGTGTTATTAGCTCCGTATTAATTTCCTCCACTGATGAAGACTACCTGACCATGTTAAGCACTGCACTGAGACCTTTGTGCAGAAAAGATGCCGATTTCTGAAGGCTGATGCAGTCTGCCTACGTTCAATATTCAAAAGGTAGATATATGGAGCGAACTGAAGGTAGATATTTAGGTAGGCCAGGTGGACTTTAGGCCACTTGAATACCACCATACATAACTTTCCAAAGTGTTTTGGAACAGAAAACAGCCACACAGAATACATTATTTACTAATTTATTTTTTTCCCCACATACTACAACTCAGTAGCATTGTGCTCCTGTTTGCAGTGAATTATTGCTCATAATCCTCGTTTTGTGCCTCTGCAGCTATGAGTAAGGCAAGCCTCAAGCACTCCTTACGCAGCACACAAAGCACACACCTGCTCGTGGGGCTCTGCAAATGGCCAAAACAGAACGGTGGGCAACGAGCAGCAAAGCACATGCTGCAGAAGTACAGGGATCAGGGTGAAAACAGTCAACACCCCCCTCCTTCAGGTAGCATTTGCCCCTACAGAGTCCTTCGACACATTTAGCAGACGTATTATCAGACAAGTAGAATCAACATCGTTAGTTTTAAACACAAAGCGACTGTGGCAATGGGTCAACACAGAAAGACCATTAGGGTGGGAGGTAGCTCTGCAGCAGGAAAATAAAAAAATAACCCTTGCACAGAATACCATAAACCACCTTATAGCAATCACATTGCTCCTGCCGGAGATTCTATCTCCTCATAAAACCATTATACTTGCCTTTCCAGCACCAGCCAGCTCCGTTATTTAAATGAAACACCACCTGAAGAGAAAAAGCTCTGCCACAGCATGCAGGACTTAGTGCTTTTAATATCAGAAAAAATTATTATGCAGCCACGTTCTGGTCTTCAGTTGGTTTTAGCTGATGTCTTAACTCAACCATGAAGCCACAGTGTGTAAGGATGCATGGAAAAAAATAGCCATGCTCACCTGTCAGCACATGAAGGTCAACACTATGCCTGGCAGGAACCCTGGGTGATGGGAAGGATGCCCTTGCCCTCCCCGGGAAGGAAGGATGCCCTCGCCCTCCTGACAGGCAGCTGACTGCTCACCAGCCCCACGGGCAGGGATGTATCTGTGCTTCGGAGTGAGCTCAGAGCCTTACCTCCAACAGCCTCCACCACTATTGACTTTCCCAGTCTCAATCTACAGCATTTTAAGGGATTGTGGAAATCACCATCTCCTTCAGCCAGTCCCAAGGCACGGCACCACTGTCCATAGAGCGAGCAAGAGCCTGAAACTGGCCCAGAACTACTGAACGGGCACAGCATGGGCACAGCTCTACTGGCACCTGCAACCACAAGGCACAAAACCACAATGAAAGGCCTGCACCAAGGGAGCCTCCCGCTTTTCAACCAGTCCCGCAGAAGATCGGATGGGCATCACAACCAGCATACCCTTACGCCCCAGGCATCTCCATCAGCTTCCGAAATGGGATGCCTGCCTGCCAGCATTTTCAGAAAATCCCATTAGCATCCAAGAAACAGGCAGCCAAACATTATTCTTCTGTTTCTGAGTTCTCCTCAGGTTCACTACAAAGTAACCTGCAGCTCAATAAACTTTGACATGTTTTCATGTTATAAAAACAAAGACAAAAACTTATTTATCTGCCTTTTACCTCATACATCCCAAATCAATAATTACACCTATTGATCGATGACATAAATTCAAAAAATTAATTTACATTGAGTACTGTAACCTAATAAGGTGGCAACAACTGAATTTGTTGAAATTGATTTTCCTTTTGTTTCCAACAGGAAATCTTCAGGCCTGTTGAATAAGACTTTGCAGGGTATAGAGCAGCTAATTATTAATGAGTATCACAAAAAGCTAAAATTAAATCTCTTTTTGAATACGGAAAAAAAAAATGTTGAGTCTCCAGGGCTGATGTTTAAGCAAAAGAAATTTCCTGTACCTCTTCCACATGTGCATTCAAGCAACGTGACTCACAGAAAGGTGTATTTCAGCGCTTACTAAAAGCACTTTGTAACGTAAGTAAGTAAAATTATTTCAGAGATACGTACCTATAGAAGCTATAAAGCGATGCCAAAACATTTTGTTTTGAAAGGGTGGTATTCATTTATTTTAAACTCCAGCAATGTGATTTTAACAGTAAGCCACTAAAGAAACCCCTGCGGCACAGAGGGATGCTGCTCCCTGGGGAGCGGAGGTGCCCACCTTCACAGGGCAGCCGGACACGGGTGCACCTGCAGCCCGGGCAGCCTGGCCCCGAGCTGCCCTCCAGCCTGCACCCAGTGCAGCTTCAGCTTTGCTGGAGGTCTTTCAAATTGAACACAAAGCAATTTTTGGACAGGAAGATCTGCTCCATCACCTCTCACATGGTAACTAGCCAGCCAGCCAAGCGCCGGGCAGTGTGCTGGGAAAGGAGCGGCAAACCCTGAGGAGGCAGCTGGACTACCGCCCCATCCCGACAAAAATCTAAGACGAGAGCACCTCAGCACAGCACTGGCCCCAACCAAATGCAAAGGGAGCAGCTCCATCGTCAGATGTGCTCCACCCAGACCCAGCATGGACACCTGGGGTCCGAGCAGCGAGAGCAGGAGCACGATGCAGACAGGGTAAGCAGGAGGCAAAGAGCATCCCGCTGCTGCCCTGTGCTGTCCCGAAGCAAACGCACCGCTCCTTTGCTGCAAACTCCACTCACTCGGCAGCACGCCACCGTGCATTTGCTTTAAGTTTTGCTTTACTACTAATAAAAATAGGTAAGATTTAGCCATCAATCTCCAGTTAATTACACACAGAGTTTTGCAACCCAGCTCTCACCCCGGCCTGGCACAGACAATAGTTTCCAAGATTCAACCTCCTCCTCCTGCATTTCCAAAGTCAGAAGCGGAGCCGCTGCGAGAGTGGGGCTTGCACAGTAACTGGGAACTGCGCCAAGTCACCCAATCTGTTAGTTTGGACAGGTTTCCAAGGAGCCTCCTCATGAAAATATCCATGATGTCAACTGACCCAGCAGGACCTGAAATAAAGCCCAGAAGCAAAGGCTTCCTCTCACCCCAAGCGCCTCACAGACACCTGTGCATCCTCACCCTCCTTACAGGGACTTGCCAACCCCTCGATCCAAACACCAACCCATGTTTAAAGCAAGTCACAGCAATAACTTGCAACTTCTCGCTGCTTCTCCATTTTCCAGCCTCATAAGCACAGGTCAGCGTGCCGCAGCACGGCTCGGCATTGGGCTCCCAGGACTGTCCCGAGTGTGTCCAGAGACAACCTCCTTCAGGCCAGGGTACAAGGTACCCAATGAAAATAGTAATCCACATACTTGAAATCCTACAGGGCACTCAAGGTTTCCAAGACCATGAATGGCCTTGTTCAGCCCCAGGACCAGGCACAAGTGTCACCTCAAGAGGGAGGAGGCAGCCACTGGCTCCAAGGGCTTCTCCTACCACCCAGGGCTGAAACTGGGCAGGCACAAGCCACGTCAGGTTGGGCTTTTTGAGAGGAGCCGCCGGCTGAAAGAGAGGGGAGCTGGTGCAGAGCAGGCAGGGGAAAATACACATGCTCGTAGCCTGCGCTCAGGTTACCCCAGGCCCAGCTGGAACAGCCCTCCCAGTCAAACACAAACACTCGGAAACCAGCTGGAAATACCTAACTGCGCAGTGGCATCGCCTTAAATCAGGTCGTCAGTGCTGTGGTTTGATACTGCTGAATCAAAACATGAATACATTTACCAGCACATCGAGTTAGGCTTCAAACTAATTGATACTACATTACTCAACTAGGAAAGTGCTCGCCTACAAAAGGTGTCTCAAAATCTCTAATGAGCAGCTATTCTTTTCAGAAGAGAACAAGAGCATTTCACTCATAGTATCTATTCAGGTATTTTGAAAAAAAATAAAAGCTAAGACTCAGTATCAGTGAAGAGCTGAAAATCAATGTCTATTTTTATACACTGTTATCACGCTTACTACCATGGAATATGAGTTCATTTAACAAAGCATTACTCAATGAAAACATATTTCAGGAGGGGGGAAGGAAAAAAGTAATTAGCAAAGCTGTCAACATTTTATCCATATGTACATAAAGGAAAATTATTGATACAGATGAATATGAAGTCTACAGTTTACAAATATGGCTGTTTACTATATTGTTGACTTTACTGTATGTGCTGGTTTCAGCTGGGATAGAGTTAATTTCCTTCACAGCAGCTGGTGCGGGGCTGCGGGTTGGATCGGTGCTGGGAACAGCACTGCTCACCCAGGGATGTCTCCTTATGGCTGAGCAGGGCTTGCGGGCACCACGGCCTCTGCTGCTCCTCACCCCTCCACCCGCGAGTGGGCTGGGGGGGCACGAGGAGCTGGGAGGGGGCACAGCCGGGACAGCCGAGCCCACTGGCCCAGGGGATGTCCCACACCGTATGGACCCTGCTCAGCAATAAACCTGGGGGAAGGAGGAGGAAGGGGGATGTTCAGAGCGATGGCGTTTGTCTCCCAGAGTACCCATCACGTGCAATGGAGCCCCGCTGTCCTGGGGACAGTCCCCATCCCAACCGGAGGGAGCGAGCAAGCAGCTGCACAGGGCTTAGCTGCCGGCCAGGGTTAAACCACGGCACTAGAAGATGACAGTATTTTTTATAGCCAGTTCCTCAAGGTGAACGATGATTAAAAATTTGTAAGTCAATTTCTTCAAGAACCTTAAAACGTCATGAGTTAGTACTTGAACAAAATGCAGTATTTTATCCATTTAGAAGTGAGGACTGACTGCTAACAGCATGGATCTATCCTTAGAATTTTGTAAAAGTTCCATGAAATTCATAAACCACCAGCATGCAACACAGTTTGCAATATCTTCACAAAATCTCAGCTACACTTTTATGAGTCTGAGGACTACCAACCTCAGGATTATTTTAATAATTTGAAATACCAAGAAGTCAACGCACGCTTTTCTTTTCCTAAGCAGAAATAACAATATAAAAGGCAAACCACAAACAAACCCCCCAAAAAACCCCAAATAAAAACCACAAAAAAAAAAAAAACCCTGAAGGAATAAAGGCATGAGAATCAAAGCATCTAGAAATTCAGAAGGCCTTCTTGAGAAAGCACGAAAGCAATAGTTCTAAGGAAAAAGAACTAACAGAAGCCTTACTGGACTCTAAACCCTCCTGTGAAGTGGTCTCCTGAGGAATATCTACCTGTTAGACTGGAGAAAGAGACACATAATAAATGCCCTTTACCAAACAGCTGAGTGCAATTTAAGATTTTGTGGCCCTCAGCAGCACCCACCTTATTAACGAACAAGAAGATAAAGATGCCTTTTCAGCCTGTTTACTTATGACAACAAACTGCCCCGTAGAAATTAGAAGGTCGGTTCCCTGAAAAAGGTGTCTATAGCCCAACCTTCCCAAAACACTGAACTCCTGCAGGGAGAGCCATCACCACGTGACACCACCAAACCCCACTGCAAACTCCACAGCTACTGGGCAGCTCTGCAGACAGAAGCACTGTTCCCATGAGTTCTGATGTTTGAACATCATCTTCTCCAGAAGAGTTAGCAGGTGCTCCTTCCAAGAAAATCTTGGAGAAGTGGACCTTAGTGCTGCTAGACCACCACAGATGATGGAAGCAGGAACTAGCTATAGATCATGCTCAGCCTGGCACTAAGCAAAGCTGCCTGGAAGAGCTACAGTTCTTGTGGTGAACCCAACAATGGTTTAGCCTGCTACTGCGGACAAGGTGAGGTGATCCACCTCTCTATTCCCAGCTCCTTATTCCTGGTCTAGGTACCCCACCTTGAAGAATGAGGTCTATCAAAAGTCATTATGAAGCAGACAGAATTGCTACCAGCCAACGCCAGGATAAACTGGTCTGCCAGAGCTCCTTACTGTCTCTCCCTTTTTTCTAGGGAGTCATCCTGAGAAAAAAAAAAAGGGGCAAATGAGCATTCACTTAGGGCACACACCTCTACAAGCAGAATATCTAGCATGTCTACTAGTGATCAACAGCTGCAGTGACAAAATTACTGGTCCTTACCACCCTTACCATCGACTTGAACTCCAAATTATTTTATTTTAGTAACACACCAGAGGTACGGAATAACAGAAAAACAGTAATATACTTTAATACATTATCAACATACATTGTATCATACCATACTAAGAGACAACACAGGCAAGGCTCTCACAAAAATACAGGCACTAGTAGTATTTTATTTCACAGAAAATTAGAAAGTCTGAAAGCAGATGTGGAACCACCACACACGCACACCCCTTACATTCAGCTACTGCAGCCTGAAGGTCATGAGAGGTACAAGAGCAATGAAAACAAATCAAACTATTTTGAACAGTATCCAACTGCTGGGCCCACCTGTACCGGAAGGATAACTACCAGAAGACATCAGGCTCATATTAATTTTTATTTTTGTATGTGTACAACTTAAGAAATTAATCTCAATTTGAAAAAGTTCAAAGTTATCGTTCAACACCACAATGTAGACATACCTTTGAGGCAGCAATTACTACTCCTGTTAAGGCTCTTACGAAAGGATGGATATCATGCAAATGCAATTAAAGAGTACATTACATTTCAAAATATGCAAAACAAGTTCAACTTTGACTCTTTCAGAAAAAGAACATATCAAACATTTTAACTGCAACCCACCAAAGCATTTACATACATGCTTAAAGCTAAGTACATGGACTAAACTTAAGTAAAACGTAACAACTCTAGCTATCTTACCCAGATCAAAACCACAGGCAGCGACCAGCCCCTTCCAACGGCGTAACTGCCCATGTCTGCACCAAGCATGGCACTTTACATTCACATAAACCGCTGCCGACTGCAGAATTCCATATGCTTTTTCAACCTGTAAGGCCCACATTTTTCAGCTTTGGCATCAGTTTGTGACCACTGAAAGGACCTAATGCGTCCACTGAACCTGGGGAGGAGCACGTGCAGGGAGTGCCTGTACTGTAGCAGTGCACTGCAGGTGCTGCAGGGGCTGCGCAATGGAAGTTGTTTCCATCAGACATTTAGAAAGATTCTGACCACCCCTTGCTTACGGTCTCAAAGAGTGAAAGCTGGATTTTTCTTAAACCATAACCATCATTAGCACTGGATCAAACAAGCAATGCTAGCCTACAAGAAAAAATTCTTACTTAGTATTTTAGTATAGGAATGCTACTTGTGCAAACAGTATCTAAAGATGGTCCAGTATTACCAGCAGGGAGAAAGCATCATTCCTGCTCTATGTCATTATAATAAACTGAAGTTAAATATAATTCAGATGGTCAGCTGCGTGACTTTTTCATTGTCAGCATTAACATAACTCAAAAATAAAAGGACTGATAATTTGAAAGCGATGAAAAAGGACACAACTTTTGTGACCTCTCCCAGGGTGTCACATGCGCTGCCTGATGTGTGAAAGGTGCTAGGTGACTACTTTTTCTTTTTTCAAGCCTAATGCTAACACAAGCAAACTTTTGTTGCCTACTCAAAAGGCGGCAATAAATTATTTTCAAAATGTTGTATCATATATAATATTTTTGGCAACTATCAAATTGCCTGAAGGCCCAGACTTTTCAGGAGTTTTGTATTATGTTACATTCAGTGTTTACAAATTTACAAAAAGTATTCCTCACCTAAGAAAACAGTAGTTATAAGTAGGAAGATTTCTTTATTTTAGTCCATCTAATTTTGAGTCACAGCAGCGTATCATTTAGATACTGCTAGGCACATTCTCTGTGTGTATCCACAACTACAAGAACGGAAAAAGGAGAAGAAAGATCCATTTTACTTTAATCCTGACCAGCAGCTGTTAGCAATTTTCTTTAGTTATCACTGTGGGACATGATGGATGGGAAGACTCAATATGCTGAGGAACTAGTATAGAGTGTACAAGTCCTCTCAAGGACTGTTGTTCAACAGCACATTTAGTTTAACTAGGAACTACAGACTGTAAGAGATAACAGATAGTTCCTGGGAGCATCTATCATTCTTCAGAGAAGCTGTCTGATCAAGAGGATAATACCTGGAAGAACAACTGCATGATCTTTTGCTATATAGCTAGTATATCATGGTGTTGAAGGAGGAGAAAAGTGAACATTAACTCAAGTGGTAACTCAAACCCAAGAAATCTGCATAAAAGAACATGTTGAGATATTATTATTTTAAGACTTTCTATACACTTTGCAGCAGAGAAACCAGATACACAAAAACATGCAAGTCAAATAAAGCTAATCTACAATAAACAAAACCAGAAATTTCAAGACTTAAAACATTAAAATATTCACCCAACGCTAAACAGGAGCAATGGAATAAGGTCTATACTTAGCCACGTTATTCAATACAAATTCAATTGGCTCTTCCAGCCTTTATTTTCCTCTTGCTTTTACTTGGGTTTATAATTTTGGGCCATAAACTTAGTGAGTGACATGGGAGTCAAAAAGCAAATGTAAATAAGGCATCTTCCCCTCTCTATTAATAGCGATGCTCCAGGGATTTGTGATTATATATGTATGTAGCTGCACAGCCTTTTTCCAGCCCATAATTACACAGAATGCCCTTCTCCCAAGGATAAAACAGGATAAATAAAAATATTCTTTGAAAAGACATCCTTCTTTTCTGAGCAGACCTATCCCATCTGGGTTGCATACTCTTTTAAAAGCCTGCATTGGCACCAATGACTGACCTCCTGTCTGAAAGTTGTGCCCCATCGTTATTAGATGTAACTCTCAACTCAGGTGAATCTCAACAGATGGATACCCTTTTTTACACTACAGATCTTACAAATAAAAGCCCAGTGAAGTAATTAATACCTTGGTCACCCCCCCAAAAAAAAAATCTCCATTCCAAAATACAAAACCAAATTATTAATCTTTCAAAATGCTCAACCCAAGTCATCACTTGCCATCACAACCATTTTGCCCCAAATCTTAAACACAGACTGTTATGAAAGGCTGGAATTTTTTCATCAAGCTTACAGAGATTAATCCCAGAAAGCTACAAAGACATTCCAATATATTTTAAATGACATAAAAGAACATGGGCAGAACTCTCACCTAAGAGTCAGGAACTTTATAAAAAGGCCTAATTTTACAACTACAGAAGAAGGTAGACAGTGCAAAGCATGAAATACAAAGAGTTTAAAGAGGTTTTTTCATCTCAAAACACCTAAAACCACAGAAGGAAGCAAACTGCACTAGAAGAAATTTACAAGTAGTCTTCAAGGGAAGTACCATGTAAAGCACACTGCATTAATTTAGACTTGACATTATGAGGGCATGTCTCACTGTAGCAAGGTCCATACTAAACACCAGATCAGAGACAGAAGATTAAAGTAAAACATGAGATGCCACAGTCACTGTTCTACTGATCCACCTCTCCTGCAAAGACTCTAAGGTGAGCAGAAACTATGAATCTGCTTAATAAAGGCCATTCTTGCAAAGTCAAAAAAATCATACATCCAATACTTTCATCCCTTCACTAAAATAGAAATACTAAAAAGGAGCACTCCATAACATATCCCCATTGCTTCTGACTGACATGTTGAATCAAAGGCAAAAGCAGAAATTTAGCAGAGATAATTAGAGCAACAAAGATCTTTTAGCACAAGGCAGCATAGCTGAGCAGCCTCCAACCAGGAGATGAATTGTTTGTTACTTAAAAAAAGAAGCTGTTAGGCGACTACTTCCATTTATTGGGCATAGAAAAGTTTTCATCTAGAAGTTAGTCTGAAAAACACATCACCCAGTGTTTAAGCATGTATGAAGCCCAGCAGAAACCAGTGATTAAAAAAAAAAAAACAAAAAAAAAGAAAAAATAAGTATTTGCTGGCTTTCCTTCCAAATATTTCAGAAAAAAACTTCAAATTAATGCTGACAGCAAAGAAGGATGTCAGTCTAATTAGATATTTATTTTTTTTTGTTCTGTCATGCTCCTGATCCAGTTTAAGCACTCCTCTGGAAAAAAAAGTTCTGATCAATGATGAAGGCACAATTATAAAAACCTTAACACATTCACTCTAAATGTAGCTATGCACAAAAGGGGAAAAAGGGTAGGGAAAACAAAGGTGAAGTATATTTCTCTTCAAATAATTAAGTCAGTTTATTTTCCAACAGCCATATAAATTTAAAATATGAAACAACAATAATACAGCTATAGAATCTAGGTTTTCTTTCAAAGCAGCAGCATATAAAACATATAAAAGCTAAAACCTCAGCACAAGCTTCATAAAAACAAGGACTGAGTGAATTTTGCTGAAGACATGAAACTCACAAAATACAGTACACAAAAATACTGGAATGCAAAGATATAAAGCTACACATTTTAGGTAAAGAAAGACATTGTAAAGTATACAAAATTTGCAAAATTAAACCATGGGATCTGGGGGAGAGTACCATGAATACAAAGAGGTTGGCAATTAATACTTGTATATGGAGAGATGAAAGTGGCAGTTTTACATTTAGCATTCAGTTTTCAGGTTCACGACTTCACTTTCTTAGCATCTTTTTTTCCAGAGTTCTCAGTAGCCAAATCTGCTTTTCTCTTCTGGGACTAGAAAGGGGGGGGGAAAAAAATAATTTTACAAATTCTAGGAAATGGTAGCATTCTAAAGAAAAAAAAAAATAATACATGACTGACTATTTAAAAAGAAAGTAAGCGACCTTAATGTGTTATATATTTAAATTCAGCTTTGTAGGATCTAATGGAAGGGCAAACAAAAATCCTAGATTTAGACACTTAATCCTGCTACCCTTTCTATCATCTTGAAATCATTACACAGGCTCAATGCTACAGGTACCACACATACTATGAATTGGATTAAAAGATCAAGACCTTGACTTTTACACAATTCTGTTCTAAAGACGACAATTCTTCAAAAGAAAAGGAGTACTTCTTATCATTCTTCCAGGAACTACTGTGTAGGGGAGGAATAACAATATGAGATTAAATTAAAGCAAGCATATGATGCAGATATGTAGGTACAAAGAGAGCAGTGCTATGTTTTCTTAAAAAGTTTTCCTCTGCTACTTAAACAGAAGACTCAAATAAGAGCCCCAAAATATTATGAATTGGGAACACCTACTTAAAAACTAGGAGAGCTGTGAACAAAGAAATATTACAGTTTAATCTCTCAACTAATGGTTTATACTAAAACAATCAGAAGCTACAATTATCTTTTTCACTTTATAACAATATAATTGAATCTGTCCCACTAGAAGTGCTGTTAAACATACTGCTGTCACTTTTGCTCCTCTTTTCTTCTTTTCAGCTCGCTCTTTTTCCTCAATTTCCATATTTTCTTTTTCTATTAATGATATGAGAGTATTGCAGCGTCTCTGAAACTCCTAAGGGAACAGAAAACATCAAATCTGCTAAATAAATTATATATATTCTCTCATTTACATAAACCTGTTCAAAATTCTTGAATTCCAAAATACTTAAAATTTTCCTAAAACATTCACTATTCCCGAACTAGTAAAATTAGCTTAGTTATTGTTCATCTGTCTTTACTTTTGTGCTACCTTTTTTTATAAAGAAAGGGAGATTTACTGAAATAGTCAAATTCCTAACAAGGAGTTTTCAGGATTGTCTGTATCTTCCAAATGGACACTCCAAAAGACTAATCTGATCTTCTACCTTTTCCAGATTCAGCAAGTTATAGCCTGCCAACATACCATGCCAGATTTTAGGAAGAGTTCTTCAAGTATACCTTTAAATCAGAGAGAAAAATAATCAAAGCTATCTTCAGCAATACTGCCCTGTGGCACACAGGCTGGTTTTTTTGTGACAAGACACTGCAGAGCTTTAAGCTGGTTAAAATCTATCCAGCCTTAAATCATGAACTCACTGTTGTATTTTTAGTTAAACAGCACCAAAAAGCTAGGAGGCCCTAAATGCTTTTAGCATCAAGACAACTTTCAAGCCATCTGAAAGTGATCAAGATTGAAGGCCATGTCATGTATACATTAAAAAAATATTTCCAGTACAACTCAAAGTATCTGCACGGCTGTTAATAACAGTTGGCTTGGTTAATAGAACTCATTTGACTTGGCCAGTTTCTTGTACCTCACTTCAAAAAAAAAATCTCTGACCAAATATACAACTCATTTTCATAATACTTGTTCCATATGTTCTATGTACTTCGAGAACAGCCATTCCATGAGTTTTTCTAACTGAAAGCAAGAAATTTTCTTTCGAGGAAAAAAAAAAAAAAAAGAGACATGAAAATATGTCTTATCTCTATTAAACTCAATGAAGCAAGTTTTGAACCACAAGCTATCCTAGTATTACCTAGTAACATAAATCTTTACAACTAGTCTATTTGCAATGCAGTGAACAGGTGACCTTTTTGCCCAGGAATTAGTCTCTATTTTCTCAGCATCTGTAACCTGTATATTGCCTCAGCCATCATGTCACATGATGGATAACGATGCAGCCTACACACTTTCTTGATCCTGAACGTTCTGAAACATTCAAGCATACGACTCATCTTTGAGACGTTAATACCCTCAAGTTTAACCACATTCCTTAAGTTCTATAGTTTCCACAGCTTCCTCTACAAAGGGTGCTCCATGGCCTTGCGTGAAGGCAGCGTAATTCAGAATAAACATAGAGAATCCTGCCCACCATGTGAATTGGGTTTTTTTTTAAACCAAAAAGAAAAAAAAATCAGTACATTTTTCTTGACAGCTCTCTACTGGAAGTGTTCCAATCTCATGTGTGTAGTTTTGCAAAGTATTATCAGTCATTTCTACCACATCCATGTAAAAGTAACCCCACACACTCTGATTCAACCATAAATTAGGGCGCCATGCTTGCACCCTGGAATGCAATAGTCCTCCTGGACCTAGAATACTTTCACTTAAACCAATAAAAAAAACCAAATTCCACTCACACAATTTTTAGATAAACTGGTAGTAAGTCTGAGAAAACTCCAGTGCAAGCCATCCCAACCACATACTGTGTCCCTAAACACAGAACAAAAAAGTCTCTGCCCCAAAAACCTACACAATCAACAAAGAAGAGCAGATAAAAAGTAAAAGACAGAAGTGGCAAGATAATTGTCAACATCAGAAGCATTTTACATAATTTGCATTTGTGTGCACTGCACTCAAAGTCTTAGGAACTGTAGGTGAAGACCAATGCCAAGTTGCTCTGTAACAATAATCAGACAGATCTTTTTTACTAAGAGAGAAGCTGGGTTCTGCTGAATTCGAGACAAGCAGTTAAGCAGAAAGGACTAAGAAATAACCTTGATCCATTTGCCTAAGGCACTGAGAAAAATCCTCCGCCTTCCTGGAGAAAGATGTTTGCATAAATACATACATTTATTAAAGGGTACAGGTTCATGGTTAGACTTTCCAGATGGACTACTACCCCTGAACATCTGCTGTGGACAGAGGATGGACTCAAAACCAATTTTCTCTGGAGAATCACAGAAGCAGTTGACAGTAAGATGTGACATGCACACAGGTTTCTTCTACACCTACCATCAGAAAGAATCTGCACGATAAATCCTGCCTTGAGCTACTGAAATTTCAATATGGACTGATCCATTCCATTTTATACTAGAAAAATACAGTTAGAGTTTAAAATGCCTTGCACTTTAGAGATGAGATTTTATTCAGTGTGGCCTGATACTTTTCTCTTTAGGATGGAAAGAGATAAGATGTGCTTTGCTCACCCCTTCATAGCTATAAAGACCCGTATTGCAATAAATAAGATGGGAGCACTGAACCATCACCTTCTGCATGACTGAAGGCAGAGATGCTGACTTGGGAATGAAACTAGTCCTAAGATTTGCCAACAGGCCTGTATATTCCTGTATTTACAAAGGAGCCATTTGTCTTATACTAGCTAGGGTGTGTGGAAAGGTAGAACATAATATGCACAATTTATGACTTCAGAAGAGAGATACATGATTCACTACTGCCATGATATTTTGCATTCTCCCTGCATGGACAGAACTAAAAGAACAGTAACAACTAAGCTTAAAAAATTTAAGCCTCTGTGCCTAGTTAAAAAAAAAAGCTACAATTTTAGGCACTCTCAATCTCTTTGAAAACTTACATTTTGGATAAACCATCTGGTTTTGGAATAAATATGTGAAGCAGAATTATTGTTTTCCAAAGAGAAATCCTTCAAGAAGAAGAAACCGAAACAAGAAGATGGAAGCTAAATCAGCTATTTATATGGAATTCGAGAGACATCTAGTGGTTAGCAGAACACAAAGTCTTCTCAAAGAGCCTAGTCCTTTCCAGAATTATGCTGCCCTTTCTATCTTGTTCCACATCAGTTTGAATGATCACATGCGCATTTCACTATTCTAAGTTTTATCCACTTTCACTGAACTTACTGTTTACCCCTTATTAAACATTTTGATTTATACTTGGTTCATTACTCTTGGTATCCAGTGACTTTCCAGCACATTTCTCCATAAAAACTACCAAGCTGGTGCAAAATGGACCCATAGAAATTAACACTTCCACAAACGTCAGGATATTTGAATACCTAAAATATATCAGTGACTGGTCACTATAAACTATTAAACCATACATATCATGACAGTTTAACACATTTAAGAAAATTAAATACACATTGAAAGATTACTTTAGCTTTGTATTTTCATACTATTCTTTTTCAATCGTGTAATAGCAGAAAACCAAAAAATATTAACAGATTTTTTTAGAATGTAGGCCAGAAGACTGACTGTATTCCCAGTGCCTCAATTTCAGCATTAGACACCACAGAACATATTTTCACATTTTAGCAAATGACTCCTATCCCCTTTGAAAAGAAAATTATGCTGAACATAAGGATTTGCAAGAAGATTTCAACTGAGTATTTAACTCTACCCCTGACTTAACTATATGACAACTAATAGTAAATGTTGAGCTACATTTTTAATTTCTAGTACCCACTTCTATGATTTACTTAAACGGATTCCTCCAGAGAAAACTTTAAAGAAACTTCACAATAGACTAAATATTGGAGGTTTCTCTTTTATGGACATAATTTTAAAGTCCAGTATTTCTTCAAACAGACATTTTAGCAAGAAAAGCTTGTAATTCTTTTCAATTAAGGGTTAACAGCTGCACTATTCACAAACACTTTAATCGCTAAAATATCAAGTAGAAATTGTATTGCATAGTTATAAGTAGCACTAGGAAAAGCAAATATCCCCACCTGTTCAAATACACATTTTAAATATTTTATCTTATGTTTTATTTATTCTTAGTATGGTACCCAGAACTCTGAAAGAACATTTTATAAACAAATGTTGAGGCCAGGAAATGAAGGCAGTAAACAATAACACACAGTGGTTCCACAATTGCTAGGCTAATCTACTAAAAAAATCCAGATTTGTATATGAAATGACATTTAAGTTACAAGACTGCAGCATAACATTTAATTAGAAAAAAATTTTTAAGACAACAGGGAGAATCTATGACACCTGTATAAAGGACACTGTGCTCTACTCCCTTTTATCAGCCATGACCAACATGGTTTTGTATCCAACCAGACAAAACAAAACCCAACGCGTTCCAGCTCTCACTCATTGCAAGCGAGTAAGATGAAGTTATTTCCTGTATTATGAAAAAGTCTGGAAGTACATTTTCACTATATAAGTACGTTCACATGAAAATGCACACCTGTTTTTTTTACAAATTTTACTCCTAAGGAAAAGGAACTGAATCAGGGGAGATATCAGCAAAAATTCCAGGGCAGAGCTAACAGCTTTTTACCATCAAGAGAGTCCCATATTCGGAGATCGGTACCTACACAGCTTATTATTTGTAACTACCAAAGCTTCTGTTAGTGTTATGACTTCCCACTTAATGATTAAAAAAAGAATGCCTCTGCTTTTCAAACAAAGGAGAGAAAAAAATACAGCTAAAACTCAGAGTACTAGTTTACTTGCTATCAAACTTGTATTATATTCCTCAGGTATGAATAAAAGCTTCAGAAAAGTATAATTAAAAAAATTAAGTACTTCCATGTGACAATATTCACAACTACAACGTGCATTTTAAACCAATTGCTTTAATGATTCTTACATGGATCACTACATTTCTTCGTGCTTTTAGAAATTAAGTTCCAATATTAAGAAAAGGTCTTTTTTTCTAGTATACAACTCAGATGTTTTCAGTCTTTATATTGTCCAATAATTCTGAAAAGCAGTTGTATCTTAAGAGACTTTTTTTGGTAAAACTTTCAATTTGCAATAAAAGTAACAAGGGTATTTGTAAGGATAGTCTATCTCTACATTAATCCCTTTGGGTAACATGGGACTTCCGCTTGGCAGGTTTTCTAATCTGTTTCAATTTATTACGTTATTTGCTGTACTAAGGAAAAAGGTTATTTTATGAATGAGAAATGAGAATAAAAACTAAAGTTATTTTTTCAGCACTTGTTTCTTAGATTCCAATATTCTGGCACAAGTCCGAATTTTATGTGGCGGTGCTTAAAAAGGCAGAACAAGATACTTCACATAATGACTTAGTCCATGTAACTGATACCTACCATTGCAGTTCTAGATTTGATAAACCAGTCAAATCTGAACTGAGGAGCATTGCGCACACACTGCCTTAGTTCCTCATACACATTTTCTTTGTCAAAGCCCATCTTGTGTAACATGCATATCAAAAACCTGTCTTCCTCTTCTGTGTAATTCTTTCCTTTGTTTGTTCCATACTGAATACGCAACTGGTGAAAAGGTGCTTTATACCTTGCAATCTGAATGCAGAACAAAAATAAGGGCTATTAAACATACAATCTTACATCAAGGACTTGTTACATATTAGTGTAGATTACCAATACATGATATCCTACATATGCTATATAAAAAGCTAGAACTCCCATCCCCAACCATTTCTTTTCTGAAGGAATTTGGAAGAAGTCAGCTGAAGAAAACAAAAACTCTTTAATAATTACTTTGGCATCAAGGGCTTTCTTGATACTGATCCTCCGCTGAATTCTTGCCTCTCCTCGTTCAATCTGAGCCATAATCCTCTCAATGTCCTGTAGTTCATTACAACGTTCCCAGAAAACAGCTAAAACCAAAACACATAATTTGTAAAGTCAAGCCTTTTCCTCTACTCTTACTACTTCACTCAGCTGAGGAACCCCAGCAAAGAAAAAAAACTGCAGTTTGTGGTTCCATTAAGTCTTAAAGGATTTGCTAATACTCTTCCTTCTACTATGCTAGCCAAGAAATAAACTTGCATAGAACCTTTATTCAATGTTTTTAAAAGTTAACTATAAACAAAGGTTTAATAACAACTGTAGTTATGTAAAACTCTGAAAAAATTACTTTTGTAACAATGGTGAAACAGGTCAGAAGCGCTAGTCTAGCAGCGAAACATTCATATTTCAGTAGCTATCTCTAAGGTCAGAGACTACTTGGTCTGTTAAAAAAGCTAGTAATGTGTGGCTCCTCCAGTGACATCTTTTAGTCATCCCAAAGTTAGTTCAACATTTTGAAGGAAACTCTTGTGGAGCTTTTCCTTTTAAGCTACAGAAAGCACACTGCAAAGTTAAATTTTATGAAGGTGTTTAGTAAAATTAAATTCAAGGATGAAAGAGGAAGAATTCCGTGCAAATTAAGATGCAATGAGTAAATACAAGACACAAAGATAAGGCATACTAGCCAAAATAGCACATATACTTACAGCATAAAGAATCATGTTGCCACTGTAAGGCAGCTTCACGATTCCACAAGACCATGTGTTCAACATAAATTAACTCTGCCAAGTTGTAAATTTTTTTTATAAAGGCAGCTGAAAGTGTATTTATATGCTGCAAATTCAACCTTTTTAAAAGAAGTCTTCTGAAAAGAACCATCATGTGCTTTTTAAAATTTTTAAAAAAATTATTCTTATACACATCCAAATTCTTTATCTTGTAATTTTAAAAGAACACTTAGCAAAAATTACGGTGATACCACGTGATTAAGAAATATGCTTCAAAATACCACAAACCTGAATACTCAATGACCTCCTCAGGTGACTTTCCCTCCACCTCACGGGCAATATTGTCTATATCGTCACGACCATATTTCTCATTAGCTTTAATAAACTGATTAAAATCTCTTTTATTCCAGTTCGTAAAACCCTGTAAGTAGCAAGAGATCAAAGAAGGCATTACTAGGTAGAAGGAAAACATTTTGCTAAACTTTGCAGAGGCATTGCCAATTGGAGCAAATGATACATACACAAGACAATGTCACGTAATTACAGTGGTTAACGGTCTTTCAGGATTTCCGTAAGCTTGTATTATCCAGGCTTTATTACTGAATCATTAAAAGTCTAATGAGTTATTTTTGTGCATGACTCCACATGCATTAGTAAGAACTTTTTACTCTTCTTTCTTCTTAAAACTTTATGTGGTGTTTCTCCAAAGAAACAAGCTCAATGGTAAGTCACTGCAATTTCATTTAAGCCACCCCTCAGCAGATACAAGCAACAGAAGTCTTAAGAGTAGAGGGTGCACCAATGCAAGTGTCATTACATGTTCTTAGAGTAGGACCAGTATCTAAAGCAAGAGCTCCTACTTCAGACATTTACAAACCTTGAACCAGACACTGGATGGAAGCGTAAGTATGTCAAGAAACGATCTCTAGTCCAAAAAGATGCAATCAAATGGAAACTCTATAGCGCTGTCAAACAAAATTTGTTGTTATGTACCAAAGAAATTAATCCAAAACTGAACAACAGTTAAGTGAGATACAATGCACAAAAAAATCATCCAAGAATGAGATATTACAGTTTAAAGAGAAGGAAAGAAGAAAACATCAAGAACACACAAGAAAAAAATCACATGCCTAAACAGCAATTTAGTGCATTGAGTTTCTTTCATCACAGACATAAATTTAAAAGGCACTCTTGTCAGTTCTCCGGCTAAGCTCACTCCACAATTAGATAGCATCTTACAAGAAGTCTAATATACACAATACAAATATTTCTTTTTAATCATTAACAACAGACTGACATGCATATCAGCACCAGCTTGAGTACTTCCTCTGCTACAAACAGGTGAAATTAATAGTCACATTGTGACCTTGCAAATTCCTTCTCAAAGTACACCACACCCAATTCTTTTACACAAAAATTTCTGAATCAAAACATCCTGTTCATTTTTGAGGCATATCCCTCTTAAACAATTAGCTTCCAATAAGCCTACTCAGCAGGATAATAGTCCAAAAAGTCAAGAAACTAGCCAGTGACAGGGATTCAGTCCCAGTATAAAGGAACATGCCTAACAACCCAACTAGGACAAAATGAAGGGATGTGACAGGTCTTACACTGTGTCAATAGCATATATGTTGATAGAGGCTTGTCCTCTCTATATACAAAGCCTTACCGATAAAACATGCAAGGCAGATGCATATACAAGAAACCTACTGACTGGATTCTGCACGTATTGCATCTACTACACAAGTCCTCGCCTCAGAAACATTGCAGACATTCAAGGGAATAGTAGGTGACTAAAACATCAACTTGTTCAAGGACAGGAAAGGTCCCTCAAAGCAAACCAAGCAAAATCATCACATATATTGTGCTTTCTGCACTGATCTTACAGGAAGAAGCTTTCCTGTGCATGTTTATCATTATTAGTATTTATATCTCATACTAGTAACAAAAAAAAGTGTGATTAAATACTTCAGCTGTTTTCATTTTACCTGTGTTAGAAGCTTTTCTTTCTCTTCAGTTTCCTCACTATTCAGAGGCATAGACTCATCTATCTTCTTTTGTTCTTCTTTTTGTACCTGAGCTGCATTTGGGAGCTCAGGATTCCTGGGGACCTAAAAATCAGGGGTATCAATACGCAGCAGCACAGCAGTGTTATTAAAAAAAGACTGTACACTTTTCTATCAACCTTGGTTTACAATTTATAAGCACGTTAGATCTCACAGGACTGATGCAGTCCACACCCACTAATCATTTGTTGTCACAGAAGTAAAAAAAAAAAAAAAGCCCAAACAAAAAACCCACACCACCACACATTGGCTACCCTGAAGAAACCAACCACAATAAAAATATTTTAAAGATAACTACCAGAACATTTTCATCAGTATCTACAAAACTGTTGCAAAATTGAAAATATTATCTTCCAAGACAAGGTGATGTATCAAACACTGTCATTTAACTATGCTCATTCCTTCTTGTTTCACAAGCTCTGAATGTAAAGTTTATCTTCACTTATAAGTACCAAAAGGGTCCTATTCACTGTTTCTTTAAGAAACTTCAGTGAGAAACACAGTAGAATAAATGGTAAAATACATTTTTTCCAACTAATATTAAAGCAGTGATCTGCACAAGTTAACAAATGTCTTTTACCTAGATCTGAATCTTACTGCTTAAACCCTTCCTCTCCAAAATAGGACCAGACTTTGTCAAACATAATTTTGTTATGCCCTGTACCCACGACTTCTACACACAATGACTTAGGGATATTGTGAGAGGCAGAACCTCACACATAACGTAAGCTGTCGCAGTTCACCGATTTCAGTGGCATTTTTCATTTTCTCTTACATCCAACGGTTTATGTTTCATAATTACAGCGAAACATTAAGCTTTGCCAGGTTTACTATAAAACCTGCACTCGTGACCTTCAAACCTGCACACTGCCAAAGTAAGGATGAGACAGACAACATAATGTAAAAAGGCCTAACAACATTTTGTCTGTCCCTCTCCACATTAACACCAATTTGTGACCTTTAAATTGCTTATGGCAATACCATATCACAACAGCAAACAAGTCAGAAACCAGTATCCAGTAAAGATTGTGTAGACCTTATATATTTCTGCAGCAAAAGGGAAAGGAAGTTAAGAGCTGTTTTTAACACCTAAGAAATGTCCTTGGCTTCGGTGGCTGAAGAACTGACACCAAGCTTGGTCTCTACCTACATGATACCTTTTCATATTGTTTATGAGTCTGTAGTTTTAATAATAAACTCTCTTCAGATGGAAAGTTACACTTTCATTTCAAAGCAGAACAATCACATTTATCACTTTCATCACCAGTAAACAGTCATACTAAGTTTTTAGTATAACAAGTATTCGTGTTCGACCTATCCAGTCTGACACACTTCATTAACAGGACTGAAACACCTCTCTTTACATGCATACCTTCAACATTAGCAATCCTCTCATCCTCATTTGTTGGAGTATTAACTGAGTAATTTTTTCGTCCTAAACTAATTACATTTCCTTTAATTCTTATCTTAATTCTATCCTGTCATCCACAAATTTCTTTCTGCTTCAAAGTAGATTCTAAGACACCTTCTGTTTTTTCTCAAAAATATATTTTGCTCTTTTGCAACACAAATTTTCTACCCGTTGCTTTGTACGGCAAGTTTACATTCTCCAACACATTTTATATGTGGTTTCCTCTTGCTGCAACCTGCCATGAAACATGGGGCTTTTTAAAGTTAGTTACATGTCTGGAAGTAGGGAATCAGTTTGATTTACTCAGCCAATACTGGCACAAGTAATGAAAAGCAACATCAAAACAGTATCAGTGTTCACCACTTGTCCAGTAGCGTCAGCAGGGAGGAGGGAGAAATTCAGCTAAGGCATAGCAGGGAAAAAAAAAAAAAAAAAAAAAGTCTGTTGTCTGGTTTTCTTTTTGTAGTAGTAATACATTCAGACTTCTTCACACCTTTAAACATTTTATATCCCAGCAAAATGCAAGGAAAATTGATGTCACTTTACTTACCTTCATATCAACACAAAGTCAACTACAATATTACCTTAAGTTACTTTCTGCACAAGATATAAAAAAAGCTGTAACAAAAAAAAAATCATTCCCTGGAAGGTGATCTAATATTAACTAATAATTATTTTCTCACTTCATGTAATACGCAAAAATGAATGTGTGGTGTGTGGTCTAAGGTATCAGAACTGCCTTTCTTTTTTGCACTCTTATTTTATTGCTAGGAATCCCCCATAAAACACAAAGCTACACAGATAGGAAATTTTTAAATGAAGGAAGGTATTACAACTACTTTTTCTGTTCCACAGTGGAACAGAAACAGGGGAATAGAGACTGTAAGCCATTTCCTTCACAATGAGAAGCACTTAGCAAAAAAACTAAGACCAGAATGGTAAGTTTTTTAGTTGCCTTCTCATTTACTTCATTTAGCTATTATTGTCAAGGTTGCGGTAAATCTGCAGAGGGGAAATAAAAACCATTACCTTATATCCAATAGTCTTACGATAATACAGAATTTCTTTTTCCAGAAGTTCAAATAACCGTGGTGGGAAAAACTGGAAATCCTGAATATTTGGTTGTTTTGGAGGTCTTGGAGCCTTCAAAAACACAAAGGTATATTAACATTGTGTAAACTTGATTTCTGTGCAATTAAACTGCCATAATTCAGCAGTGGTGGCAAACTATCACTGTATAAATAAATTTCATTACCAGTATAGGGTGAGAGCAGGGGTTGCAACATGGGAGAGAAGAGCAAAAGAACATAAGAGACCCTCCATATTTGCCAGCTTCTTTCTTACCTTTGGGACTTTCGGTTCACTGACACGTAGGGCTTCTCTGAAATAAGCATCAACTGCATAATTAGCTTTGCGTTCTCGTTTCGGAGGCTCTATCCATTCCATCATGCTCAACTACACGCACAACAGAATAAAGAGATATTAAAAGGAACTGTATGCTTTCCTAAAGTTGCAAAAATAATGACTAATGTGGCACTGCAGAACAGGAATGTATTTTTGCAGAGCAGATTGAATGGTTCTGTTCAACAATATGAATACTCCAACAGTGCTCAAAAACAAGCTATAAATTATAGCTGATTGTAACATGTATTTAAACACATAAAAGATAATACATAAGTAAAGCAGCGCAGTGGTACAGACAGATCCTTTTACTGTATTCTACTTACTTCAGACACCTGAGTAAGGTTACGATTCCCTCTACCAAAACACAATGGAAGGACTGCGAACTTGGATTCTGAATTCTCTAATATCTTGTGATACGTAACGAATTGTTCTCCTCTAAATACCACAATGAATAACCTCTAAAGAGGCTAAAACACCGGCAAAAAACAATCCATTAGTAGCAAATTAATCTTAGCTAAACTACTGGAATTAAGAAGTTACTAGAGCATATTTCAAGACTATGGGGTATTTAGCTGGATTCTTGTAAAGAAATTATCAACGTGGAAAAATAATCTTATGCATATATGCACATACCCCGCTATTCTCATTAAGTATTTTATTTTTCAAAATGTTTCTACAAAAATGACAAGAGACCTGGGTTAGAAGGGCATTCAGTTAACAAATAAAGAGTTTACATATCTGATTCTGGATAAGATCTTAGGGATATCTTGACTATAGTCCCATACACACCAGATACACAGAAGTAACATTGTAAAGACCCTGAGTAATACCTCTTTGCTTGGATGATCCTTCTATAATTAGGTAAGTCAATCTACCAACAGTTCACATTTTTGCAGTGGAAGTTCTAGTCGTGAGGATTAAAGACTTAAGTCCAAGTTCCATATATAAAATCATTATCAGGCCTGTTTTTTCCTGCCAGTTATGCAGCAGTAAAATAATACTGACTGCAGCAGTATACTAGAATACAACACAGTATTTTTGCTGCAGAAAAAATAAAATTTGAGCAACATTATCAGGTTTTACCATGAAGAAAAATGGTGGGACTGAAAGCTAATTTTAAAAAAATTCAGAGTATTTATGCTTCTGCAGTTCTACATGAGTTTTTCAATAGCTCCTTACTTCTGTAGACTAACCTTGACAGCCACAACTTTTAGTATGGCCTTTATGCTTGCACCTCTAAACTAAAGTCTTAAAGACCAAGAAAAATTACCTTTTGTTTTTCTCTATAATCTTCACCTTCAAAGTTGTATAAGCTCATCTCTGTGTCCATAGTGAAATTTCTTAAGGAGCTCTCCCCCATTTTCTGCAATCGTTCATTCATTTCAGCTGTCTAAAAATACAGGAAGATACTGTCAGGCTCACTCAATCTGTTTTATCTTTTCTGAAAAAAATCAGCTGTCCTCAGTATTAAAGCACTCTCAATGTCTCTTTCTGCTTTAAACCTTTACTTATATTTTTCATGTAAGAAAAGATGCCCACAGTGCTTTTCAATTTTGAACAGTCTGAATCCATAACTTTTCATTAAACTAAAGTTATTACGTTGGGATGTAGCCCGACAACTGTATGATTTATCTTTTAAATTTCAATTAAATTTATGCCCAACTCTTTAAAGCTGAAATGGTAGTTCATTTTTCAGAGCTACCTATTCCCTAATGAAGTTCCATAAAAGTTTTGTATCTATTAGACTTATTAGCACAAAAATTACATCTTTTTAAAAGCCCACAAAATAAACAATGCCTAAGATATGGTGCACACAGTCTGAACTTTGAAAATAAATATAATTCACTAATTCTACCCCTTCAAAACTTATGAAAGTTTTGAAATATTTACAAATAGTAAAGTAATAATTGGGCATAAAAATATTTACATAATCAGATTTAATTTCTATTTTGTGCATACATGTTTAACGTTTGACACTTCGAATTCCATATGAAACTTTCTCTAACCTTCTTTTCGCCTCTTTCTAAAATAGTGGTTATATCTTCTTCTGTCAGCTCACTATCTTTGGAAGCAAAAACATGTGTGGCTCCATGCCGGATCATCTGCAGCATTTCATCTTTTGCCAGTTTATTAGACTGCTGGTCTATGAGCCTTCCTAAAATTAGAAAAAACACACTGAAAGTTATAATACAAGAGTTCTAGCAGAGACAGGCAAACAGTGGATTTTTTTAGTTCACTGGCAGAACATGAAAAGAAAAACAGAACCATACAAAAAAAATTACTTTTCACTTGAGCTGAAAATAAACAGAAATCAGGAACTTCAGGGAAAATAAAAAAAGCTTTGGGTCAAGCCATAAACAAAGAATGTTTCACATTCAAATGCTTCAAATCCAAATTTTATGTTTAACATCTTATTCTTACAGTTAGTTGAACTTTTCAAGATCAAAATCTTATTTCAAGATGAAAAATGACAAAGTGTTCTATAATAACCATCAAGAAGTACTTAAGATTTTTAACACTCACCACTAATTCCAACCCAAATCTCTGGATTTTTTCCCAAAATTCTAATTTCTGTCCCAAAATTTCACTTGTCCTATCTTATCTCTTCACAGATCATCAAAATTTTGACCACTGACCTTTCAGTAGCCCACTCTTTTGGAAATACAAACAACCCTCAAAACTTGGCTTGAGAGCCTTAGGTTTGGACTAACTATTCTTCCAAGAGCTTCTACAGAAAGACACACAAAGCAGTTTTAATGTTGAGTAAATTCATATACAGTAAGAAGCACATCTATATAATTGTTTTTAATCTGTCATGGAACATGTATTTTTTTTTTCCTTTCTAACATATCACAAAACCCAAGTAACATCTATTCAGCTATAGTTTTCTTTCCTCATTTAAAGTCTTAGTATAAGTCCATGCCCACATTATTTAGGAAAACAAAATTTTTTCAAAGATTTTCAGCTGAACAAGTGAATAACTTATACATTACAGTTTCTTAGGCTGATTTAGTGTACTGCTATTACACACAAGGCCTGCTTTCTCTCATACTGGACATTTGTAAAGTTATTTAACCCATAGTTTAAGGGACTGAACAATTCTGTTGCAGACAAACATATATAGCAGTTGATACCTTGTTGTATAACTATAGAGTCCAGTCTCAGTTTTATTTCAGCTCTTTCTACAATCCTCTCTTCAACAGTATTATCAGTGATTAGTCGAAACACCCGTACTGGTTTCTTTTGACCAATACGATGCGCACGATCCTAACAAACATAAATCAATGAGTGTTCAGCAACAAAAACTCACAAGCAATAGACAGTTAGCTTGTAGAAACAGCAGACCGAAACTAGCATATATTTCTTGGTTCCTCGCTTATTCAAGAGTATACAAAGATGTTCAACTATTATGGTAATATTTACTTCTATCTGGCTATTACACCTTTTTAAGTTTGGGTCGTTCTATAGTAATAAATGCATCTACCTCATTGTAAATGAAGATATCAATGTCTGTCTAGACTGCAACTGGGAAGTGGAGATACACCAGTACATACATAGATACATCTGCACTGCTTTCAAAATAATTCTATCTTTTGACATAAGTATTGAAACTCTGGCATCCCTGGCTTGAGCATACTAATTCCATGGGCAAAGTCCATGCAGCCACAACTTCAACGCTGTAGTTGTCCCACGCTAGCTACATTAAAGCATCAACACACAGCACACACAGTACAGGCACAATACACAGCAAATAAGGTTACATGACTAACATACTACACTTATCTGTAATAAAACTTGCCTTTATTCTCTCTGGAAAGCATGAGTAACACTCTTATTTTGTCTTCTTAAATAAAAAAAGTTTAAACAACTAGCCTTCAAACTATTGGTACCAGGATTTTCTGACTGTCCTTTAAACATGTGTCAATAAATCTTTTTCTCTCCTGCATAATCCTGGTTTCTTCCTGAAAAATCCTACTAAAGCTCACAAATCACACATCAGTTTCCAGGAATTCAATCTACCATTGGTAGTCAGCATGCATACTGAAAGGTAAATATTCGCAGTAAATACCTGATGTGTTTAAGTACATGAAAAAACACCAACAAAAAACACCACAAAACAGAACAAAGACCCAACCCCCCAATCATGCAAGAAGGATCATGCGATTTCTATTCCATATGAAATTAATTATAGACTTAATTTTGTGATATTCAGCACTCAAAGATTTTAGTATGTTTAACCCAAGATAAGGGTTTTTTCCATCCTCATGACAGCACCAAATAAAGCAGCAACAAGGTGGGCTGCAAAATAAGTTCCCCAAACAGGAGGAACACAAACTGTATGCTTTTAATTCTTTGCTATTATTTTGGAAACAACCCTCTGTTATTCCTTTACAGTTATTCCAGAAAGGACAGAATTGACAATGATTATATGGATAAACAACATTGATACAGTATTTTGGCAGAAGCAATTTTAGTCAACTGTGAATATAATTAAGACAGATATTCACAGAGAAAAATCTACAATTTCTCCCACAACTTCGTTCATGTTCTTTTTATTCAATTCCTTAGTTTCTTGGTATTTAATACAAAAAGTAAAGACAACCAACAAAAATGCAAGTTCTGCAAACACTTATACCACAATGACACCTATAACAAACTAATGTGTATTAGGGAGATAGCTCACCATGGCTTGCAGATCTACTTGAGGGTTCCAATCTGAATCATAGAGAATAACCACATCGGCAGTTGCCAAATTAATTCCAAGACCTCCAGCTCTGGTACTCAGCATGAAAATGAATTTACTGCTATTGGGAGCATTAAATGTGTCTATTGCTTCCTAAGAGAAAAAAGTGTCATTAAAGTATCAGAATTTTCAACAAGCTTCCAATATGTTGGTGGCTTTTCAACAAAATTTCTTTGTAGTTTACAGAATTTTTATACCAAAACCTATTTTCCTATACAAGTAAGAAACTGTAGGTTTGCACAGGTGTGAACACTCATTCCGAGTCCACAAAAATATTAATTTTTTCATTTAGTTGAGGAACAAATGAAACCTACTTTACTGTGGACTTTGGTTAAGAAAAGCATATACCCATAGCAGCCTTTCTAACGTGTGACATTTTTGCTTTACTCTATACAATTATGTAACTGCTTTTGTATACATGTAAATAATAACTTTATCTAGTACGGAAAACAAAGACGTTTCTTGTTTATACACAACTTTCTCACCTCTCTTTCTTCATGTGGTGTCTGTCCATCAAGTCGGCAGTACTCATATCCACGCCACATGCAATAGTCTTCCAAAATATCCAATAAGCGAGTCATCTGACTAAAAAGTAGAACTCTGGAACCTGATAGATCAACACAGAAGGTTTTGTCGTTGGCTTTATGTTTTCACATTAATCTCATCACAGAACCTACCATAGAGCATGAGTAAGAATTCATGTGAAATATCCTGTACTATGCCTAACTTGCTCAGGTAAGTCTTCTGAAGTGGCTTTTCTGGTATTAATTTATTCCTCAAGACAAGTTATTCGACAATTTATACAGAAGAAATAAACAGCTGTAAAAACAGGACACTTAAAACCATAGTAAGTTAATTAGCTGATGACTGATGTGCACAGACAAACTAATCCTCTCATTAGAAATTTTCTTAAGGACAGTAGGAAGGGGGGCTCTGCTCTTCCTTTCTTTCTACTTCTCCATATTACTAGTCTTCCTCATCATTCCTGTAAGACTTCCTTCCCTCCATGTGTTCAGATCTACAGAAAAATGATTTTCAAGAAAAGCCTCGCTCAAAGCAACGAACGCATTCACTACTGGAGGAAAGACAAGAATGAATCTATGCAACATTTGAAAGGTAGTTTTACTGGTAACGGGCATTCAGATCACTACTGCTCGTCAAGGGTACTCACCTTGCTCTCTGAGCTTTGCTAGCAGTTTATCCAGAACTAACATTTTACCACTGTTAGTGATGAGATGCGTGTCAGTGGTGTAGGGAGGGCCTGGCTCAGCACCATCAAATAAGTACGGATGGTTACAGCATTTCCGAAGCTGCATCAGAATATTCAGCAGACGCATCTTATCCATTTTCCCAGCTGAATTCAGGATATCGATATCTTTCATCAGGATCCTTGTATACCTGAAGTTTTACAGGCAATTTTGAACAACTCTGTTTTTATTTTATACTTAACGTGAATGAAAACCTGCAACATCCTTATTACTTATTTCTGGATGTAGGAGTTTGCTTTGTTTACATAATAATAAACTATATTACTCCGAAATTTGGCAAAAATGTCTGACTGTTAATAAGGATTTATAAATCCATTCCAGAACATGGAAGACAATTTGCCCGTGAGTAACAATGATATATCATTTACTGAGTTATCTTACACTGCCATTTTAAGACTACAAAGTGGATTAAAGATATCATTTATTTTACTGAATCTGCTACACTGGCCTGGCTCCCTTTCTCACATCTCTTCTGGGCATGTGGCTCCTGAAGGTTTTATTCTAAATTTCAGCTCAGACTTTTACTGATTCATACATACTTGGATCAAAGGAGGAAACTTCGCAGACATTTGTTCTTTCAAGTAGAATTAAGGAAGGAAAAGAAGTTTCTGCTTTCTTCCTCTCAACCCTTTCCATGACCCTGGCTGAGCTCTAACTTGCGCATCTTTAAAAAAGCCCCAAAGACAGCTATAAATAGGCTAACAGGTTTCTCCATCTGACTGTCTTAACATGCAACTACCGAGGCCTGGGGTGGGGGCTTAAGAAAAATCAGTGTGAAGAGCTGAGGTGTTCTTTATCAGAAAAGAATCTTACTTTGATGTAAAGAACTCACCATTCCCTCTGCATTTTGCTGAGCCCAAGATAAATTTTTACTTCCTTCTTTGGAGGCAAACTCTTTTCTACTTCAGCTTTTATGCGACGTAATAAAAATGGCTTCAAAACCTAAACAAATATAAGTTTTTCCACAGATAAATTTATAGAATTGATTCCCTCAAATCCAAAATTAACTGATTAAATTATCAAGTATTTATTCAGAACTAATCAATATCTACTGCTGTCACGGTGACTCCTTCAGAAGTCAGGACAAATTAAGTTGTCCACTAACAGGCTAAGTTCACACATAAATGCTACATAAATATTTCCATATTCATCCCAGTTGTCATCCTAAGCAACGGGCAAACCCATAAGCTTATAAATCTATTTATTGTCTTTTAACATAAAGTCCATTTCATTTCCACTAGTAGCATGTACAAAACACACCACCATTTCATAGATTAAGCAACGTATGTTGTGCTTCCTTCTGATTTGTTTTGTTAGTGTATGATGAAAAATGGCTTCTATCTCATGCACACGAAAGCAAAGGTAAAGGCACAACTTTATTCAGATTAGCATGACCAGTCTATCAGTATACCATTCACGGTAATAGATGGTTTCAAAAAGATTTCCCAACTCTTCATTTTCACATTTTAGGTAAATATTTTGTCCACTTCCAACAGTAGTGTTATAAAAAGCATTATCTGTAACAGTAAGTTCCAATATATAATTCATGAAAATTCTGCTAAGCCTTTCTGTAACTAAATACCTTCACATTCATCTTCTCAGCTATGAGATGAACGGGGAAATAATCTGTTTTCCCTTTTTACACTGTGTATGCTAACGATGATACGTGATTACAGATTTAATTACTTACAGCATGAAGTCTTTCTACAAGTTTCTGATCACCAAGGCAATTTTTAGTGTCGAACCATGAGTCAAAATCCTGTGGTGAGAAACAGCACAATTGGTACAAACAGTTTATCATCTGTAGTTTTAACAGACACATATTGACTCTGTTTCACTCCAGCTGAGAGTGGCATAAATCTTGAGACAAATTACTCTTACAAGTGAAAGAAAAATTTTCCTGCATTTCTGTGCCAACTTCCCAGCACATTGTAAGATTCAAGTCACTAACTGCACAGACAAAATACTATTACTCTGCTTAATTTACAATGTTTTTTCATGCTTATCACTGCAGTGTCCAAGTTCTTCCCCTTAGTGTTTGTGTAATGATAGGGCAAGAAGGTAAAAAAAGAAACCCAAATCCTTAAGTAAATGATAGGCACAACAGAACAAAAACAACAGAAGAAAGCAACACAAGTACAAGGAAACATTAACAGTGCAAGAGGAGAAAGATGACTCAAATTCTAAATGAAAAAAAGGTTTACACCTATTTAGAAGTCTCATTCAGCACTGCTTTCCAAATTTTGTTCCTCTTTGCATAATTTCGAACCGTTTAAAGTATTACATTTGCTATTACTGGCCTGAGGCTTTATCTGCACTAAAAGAATGCACAGTTTTAGCTAAGTAGAGCAAAAAAAGTAGTCTACAGTTAGGTAAGCCAAAGAGCTTCTACTGAATCCAGGTCTTCCACGCCATACATTTCTTATTAGGCTCATCATTCTTCTCTTCTGCAGATAGAAGCCTGGAAATCAAAGGAAGAAGAACAAAACTGTACCTCCAAACCTCAACTTACATCCGCAGAATTGAAGACATCTGGTAAAAGAAAATTGAGTAATGCCCACAGTTCATGGAGGTTATTCTGTAAAGGAGTTCCCGTAAGCAGCAATCGATTTGTTGTCTTGAACTCACGTACAATCTCTGACAGCTAGAAATACAACAAAGAGTTATCATCATCATGTACATTTAAACATAATGAATTTTCATCTGTTTCTGAAACTTCAAACAATGTTAGCTAAATTTAAAGACAGTGAGCTACTTATGAAATTTGTATTTACCACCCAATAGCTTATGGCTTATATTTAATAAAAACACCACACCTAACACTTAAAATCTGCTAAAAATCAGATGGAATCTTTTGTGTCAAACTACCTTCAAAGTATCAAGTAATTTTGAGTTTACCTTAGACTTCTCATTCTTTATTCTGTGGGCTTCATCAATTACCAGGTACCTCCAGTTAAATTTTTTGAAGACTGATTTCTCTTTGATTACCATTTCATATGAAGTAACACAAACATCCCATTCACCAGGCATCATAACATCACGGATAAAAGCAGCCTAAAGCAGAACAACTGAGTTAATAAACATTTTAAGTATGAAAAATTTACATGGAATTCAGTGAAACCTATTTCCACCAACATTGGTGATGCACTAAGCTTGCACACACAAAAGATGACTCAAACATCTTTTCCGTAACTGAAAGTTACTGTAACAAAAGCCTTCATTCCTTTTTTCTTTAGGCACAGGCAGATTACCAGTTGCAGTTAAGCAAAACACGAATTTTCTCCTGCTCAAACTTAACTACTTATTCTTCAGCATAGATTTTCTGTAATTTAGATACAGTACATACTACCAATAGGGCAAAAAACTCTCCAAACTAACTAGTACCAAGACACAATCCACAAAAAAGTGTTTCAAAACAACTCACATAGTCCACTCCCATCTTCTCTCTTTCCTGAAGGTCTTGCTCCTCTGTCCCATCTCGATTTTGTAAGTGATATATATCTACATTTATAAAACCTTTCACATGAAAGCATATCACCACATGGAAAAGCTGCACATGCAGATCTCCCAAGAACTGACTTAGTAGGGTACACAGAGCACCCCAACACTAGAACTGATAGAAAAGCTACCTAATAAAGGAGCCTTCTGTACAATACTGACTCACAAATGCAAATGTAAGCTCAGAGGCGCTTTAGCCACCACAGAACAGAGAGATTAATTAGAAAATGAGGAAATGAAGTTATGATAATACAAACCTAAGACTCTGACAGCCAAGAAAGTACAAAGTGAAGGTGCATGCTTCCTTTCATCACAATCTTAATTTCATTCCATTGAGCTAGCAATAAACACATTGGGGTATAAATACTATCAGACTTTAAATGAAAACAATCTGCAAAGAGCTGTACGGTAGAATCCAACACTACAGCACTGGAAGGAACTGTCAACTCGCTGGCAGAAGCAGCAGTTTGTCTCAGAATCACAGAGCCATTTCGTCTGGAAAAGACCCTCAAGATCAAGTCCAACCATTAACATAACACTGCCAAGTCCACCACTAAACCATGTCCCTATGCACTGTGTCTACACATCTTTCAAATACCTCCAAGGACAGTCACTCAACCACTTTCCTGGGCAGCCTGTTCCAATGCTCAACAATCCTTCCAGTGAAGGATTTTTTCCTAGTATCCAATCTAAACCTCCCCTGGCACAACTTGAGGCCATTTTCTCTTATCCTATATCACCTGTGAAAACACTTCCAGTTATCCCAGCCACTCCTCCTTATGACTTGTGCTCCACACCCATCACCAGCTCCATTGCCCATCCCAACACACTCCAGCATCGCCACATCCCTCTTGTAGTGAGGGGCTCAAAACAGAACACAGGATTCAAGGTGCAGCCTCATTGGTGCTGAGGACAGGAGGACAATCGCTGCCCTGGCCCTGCTGGCCACACTATTTCAGATACCAGCCAGACTGCTGTTGGTCCCCTTGGCCACCTGGGCACAGGGCTGGCTCCTGCCCAGCCGGCCCAGCCAGCCCCCCCAGCCCCTTTCCCGCCGGGCACCTTCCCAGCCCCCTGCCCCAGCCTGCAGCGCTGCCTGGGGCTGTTGTGCCCCACGGGCAGGGCCCGGCACAGAGCTGGGTTGAACCTCACACAACTGGCCTTGGCAACCCATTGATCCAGCCTGTCCAAATCCCTCTGTAGAGCCCTCCCTTCCCTGAAGCAACAGGCAGCCATGTAATCCATACAAGAAACCACAGAATTCACAGAAATGTCCAGCTCACTGATCCCTTTCAAGTTAGGAAAACACCCTGTACCTATTTTAAGGCCTTCACTACAAAAGATTAAAAGCTCTACAACAGAATCCTAGTTAGAAGGCAAGGCATGGACATGAGACACAAATAAAGAGTAGAAGTCACCTAAAAAAGCTGAAGAAAGAGATAACAAACTGAGAGCAATAAAGGAAAATGAATAAACGCTGTCACAATGCAAATACAGAAGAGAGAAAAAAAAAAATCAAAGAGGAAGACAACAGAAAAAAGGTCAGACAGATGTACTTTGATCATCTACTGATTTGCATTCTGTCCTCAGTTATAACCATAATATTTTGCATTTTTCAATGCCAATATAGTTAAAGATTACCAAAAAATACTATAATTAAGTAAGCAGGTTAGGGAGAATTCCACATACCCAAATGCTAGTTTTTGGCAAATAACATGTACATCTTTGAAATGTAGAGCACTTACTCTTGCATCTTTATCTCCAATAAGGCAAACAGCACGTAACGATGGAACCCAGCGTTTGAATTCATTCATCCAATTGTGCAAAGTTGATTTTGGAACCAGGACCATGTGCGGTCCGGGAATGTTTCGGTAATGCTTCAGATAGCCTAATAACGCTATTGTTTGCAGAGTCTTACCAAGACCCTGCATTGACAGAGAGGGGAGGGAAAGAAACCTGCTGAAATGAAGTACCATACAGAAATAGTTTCAATTTTCCTACTATATCATTCTATCACTTAAGTTGTTTAAAGCAGACTACACTACAAATGTTTGCAATACAATTTCTTCCCTTGCATTACAATCCCAGTTGCAAAAAATCTAACTGTTGTAGAATGATGCACACTACTGCATCCACATTAAATATTATAGGCACTTTAATGTTGATTTTACTCAATAATTACCACAAAAATTCCAAAAGATTACAGCTTACCATTTCATCTGCCAGAATGCCATTAACACCATTTTCATACAATGAGATCATCCAGTTCAAACCTCTAACCTGATAATCTCTTAGTGTTCCTCCTTTCACATCTGTAAATGTAAGATTCCTCTAAGTAGAAAAATACTAATTCTAAGTAGAAAAATTTTAATTGCAATCTGCTCAGATTTTCATTTTATCAAAGCAATCTGAAAACTGTCTACACAATACTTACATGAAGGAGATTCCTCAAATCGAATACACACATTAGATGTTTTTCGACTCTCTGACAACAGCTCTTCATCTTCTTCTTGTTCTGTGCGCCTGTGACGATAACTAAAGAAAAAAAAAAAAGTCATGTTTATATGGAGTCATTTCAAAACACTGACTATAAAATCAAAAGAGACAAATTATAACAGAAACAATCATTGATCTACAATGTATGTGTTCTAGCACCCTGATCAAAATGATATCCTGTTAACAAGTTATACCTTACGGTTCATTCCAGCTTTAATTAGAAAGACTGATATGAAACCCTCTCCTCCAGAGCTGTAACTATACTCTAACTAAAGTATCATGAATTCTCTAAGGTACTTTAATGAGCAACACAGAAATACAACACACACATCAGTGGTAGCCTTAGAATCAATTACTTGGAAACTATACCACTGAGAAAAATCACTTCGCAATTTTAAAAATATTTTAATTTTATAAATTAAATAGAAAACATTATTTTGTAAATGTTACAAAAACTAGTTTCTTGCTATTACAAGATCAGAAACACAACATGAATACTACACCTGCATTACTAATATAGAGAGATTGGTAGAGAAAAACAACTGGTGCCAAGTATCCAGTACCCACGCTACATGCACATTGCCCTGTTGTAACTTTGTCTAGCACCACTCTGGTCCCACTGACATGGCCACTAGCAGCTGGAGCACATCAGGTGTATTTGTGGAGTGCATCCTTAGTTCAGCATCATGCAACAGGAATTCAATTCACGTGCTCCAAAATCACTCCACCATACAGACAAGAACATGGTGAGTGGCAAGAATAAGGGAATTTACTTTAAAAGCACATTAGTGATCCAAGGTCAGTTGATGGATCAGCATAATACACCTTTAATAGGAAAAATTCTGGACTTAAAGTACAATCTCTATCCTACTAACTAAACAGGTATGTTAAAATGCATAATTTGTTTGAAAGTACAAAAAGTTGGAAATAAAACATACTCCCCAGCTGAAATCAAACTCTGTTTTTCATCTTTCTTCATCCGTGGCCGTCCCAGCTTGACTTTCAATGGAGATGTTGGTGATTTTTGTGCTGCAGGCTGAATAAAGTGTGCAAAAAGTTCTGTCTGCTTCAGAAGGAATTCAAACCTTTTTGCTCGATCTGCTTTCTAGTTTCCGAAGTGGGGAAAAGAATAAAAAACAACACACAAAAAAAACCCAGTAACTTTTCTTCATAATAAATGTGTTTTTATTAAGAAAAACTATTCAGAAACTCTTGAGAACTTATATGTGGAAAGATTGACAAGACCATCTGCCTACTGTTAGCCAACTCAGGGGGCTACAAGCATCACGAAATAGCTCAAGCTGCTTTGGCTTACAGCTAAGCATGAATTGCTTCACAGAACCCAGTTGTAAAGTGTGGTAGTCCAAATGATCCTTCATGAATACCACAACAATCCTGGAAGACGGATCAGGACTTGATAACCTCATCCCAGCAACTCATCCCTGTTCAAAACTCAAAGATTAGTAAAACAGCCCCAAAACAGTTTACTTTTATAGATTGCTTAAGTCTGTGTTGCACACCAGCAACTGTGAAGGGATGGTCTGAAGGACTGTCTACAAAAGCCAGCAGCAAAACTTCCATCAGCAAAACTTCCATCAGCTTCAAGCCTATCAGGATTTGATCCAAGACAACCATGTGGTAGCTTTGCTTTTAAAAGTATGACTAAAATAATGGATGCACCAGCCCAACACTGCTTTCACTGAAGTTTGTGAACTTTGCTGTCAGATTTCAAATTTCAATCATTTCCGTTTTACCATATCAATGGGGCATACGCACTTCACTATATAAACACAGCAAAACATGTCCTCTATATTTAAAAGACAACGTGCTACATATTTTTAAGAAAAATATGATAAAATTCAAGTGTTATCTGACAGAATGCAATTGTTATCAGTTTCTGTGCTATTTCTAAGCATCATGTAACACTATACCACTTCAAGCAATTTTCAAGTCATCTCATTTATATGTCTTGATATAAACTACAAAAGTGAAATTATAGTTCTGTACCATAACCTTTCCAAGAAGCGTACAAACAACAGAAAGCTTTTCTGCAGGTAACTTATATGCAAGTAGAAGTGCTCTAACAGCAATAACACAAACCAAAGAAAAGGGCAATAAAAATGAACCTGACATGCAATGCATGATGTTGCCACATGAGGGCAACACATTTCTTTTAATAGCGCAGCACTTACCAGCAAATAAACATCTTTACAAAGATCTCCTGGAAAAAAAATCACTATTATTTTTCCCTTGCATTCATTATTGGACCTTTTGTGTAAATAACTTGAAAACCAAATAAACTATATATAACAAGGAAATTTTAGGAAGAAAAAAAAATTCTAAAAGGGGGAGTAAAAACATGGATGTTTATGCCCATACAGCATAAGAACAAATCCATTCAGAGGATTTATATTCGACTAATCATTCATGACAGTTTTGGCAAGCTAACCATAACTATTAAGGTTCTATATTGAATGCTACAATATACTTTCTTTGCCTGCAAGGTTACTGGCTGGGTGTAAGCACCATGCCTTGATAAATAGTAAAGGCCTAGCTCACAACTGCACAATTGATGATGAAAGGTAGATTTTTTGAGACCTATTCCCTTTGCCTCTTAGTACAACTGACCTAACTTTCTAATACAGGAAAGATGTAAATTCACCATGTATTACTGTGAAATCAAGTTTAGTTCTTTACTCATTCTCAACAGTTTTACTTGTGTGTCTGCTGAAAATTAAGTATTCATACCAGTAGGTTATCAATTTTTTTATGTCCAACAGTGAAAAGTCTTCCCTGTCTTCTACAGTGTCCAATCCTTCCAGAATCTACTGTAATTATTAGGCATCCATGGAACATTAAAGCTTTTAAGAAAAACACAGTAAGGTAGAGATACCAGCTTCAACCAAGAACTTACTACACATATCATTCAAGAATAAGTCTTGTAATGCCCTCCTGGTTTCTGTCTCTGTAATATAGAAGTTACCCTGTTGTCTCCCCTCCAGCACTACAAGCTCCCTTCGTTTGTGTCATGGACAGATCCTCTTTTGCACTGTTATGGCACATATATTATGGGACATATATTATGGGACATACCAACATTTAAAGCCTTTATGTTTTTATATGATGAGAAATTGGCAGCTTTGGTATTTCTCTCATTTAAGTAGCAGCTTACAGATGCCTCTAACATCACTCAACAGGTCAAACAAAACTAGCAGATTCAAATCCAAAAGGGTAAAGTTCTAAACGTAAAATGCAATTTAATAGAAACTCCTTACCACAGGAGAGTGTGGATAACTAAACCTGCACAAGCGGAAAAAAGCAAGCAGACAAACCCATGGGGAGGAAAAAAAATATCCACTGACAACTACTGAGCATAAAAACCACAGTCTCCAACCTCAGAAGTCATGCAGACAAAGATACTTAGAAGAGTGGGACAGTATTTAACAGAACTATCACTATCTCCTTCCTCCGTTCTCATACTCTTCACTAAATATCCACTGTAAGGAACCACATTGAACTGGACACTTAAATTAATCTTGATTTGGTTTTCTTTTCTGACACATCCAGTCTGCAATAACTCCTTGTAACTGTGTTGATCTAGTTCAATCAAACAAATGTCAAAAAGCTGCAGTATGTTTTGTCATGAAAACACTTACCATCTTCTCTTCATATTCTGGGTCAACTTCCTTTTCAGGTCTAGCTGCCTTTGGAGGAAGTTTGAGTTGAAACGGGGGATCATTTTTCTGGAATGCAAATTTTAAACACTTTGTAATTATCAGCTTTTTTTAGCAAAACAAGATCAATATGAACAAACCTATACACTATAAGATAAGCATGCTATTTTAAAAAAATAATTATTTCAAAATTAAGTGACTGCATTAATCACATTATTTCACTTAAAGCAGAACCTGATATCCATGATGAAACCAAAGCAGAGAGATGAAGAAATAAAACGAAAGTTGAAGATCTGTCTCATCCTCATGCTTATCTCTACAAATCTGATCCAAGTTGAAAGCATCAAAGGAACATACTGAAAGAGGATGAAGTTTAATCTTTCACAGAGATCTAGCTTTAAATGTGTAATTACATTTAGTATCTTGAAAAGGTATTTAAAAAAATTAAATGTGATTTCTAAATGTTTAATTCCTAACCCTAAGTTTCTAGCACTTGCATCTTGAGTTTTGTTTGTTTTCACTTCCAGATTAACAGTCATGAGTTCCTTTGGAAATACGGGCTTATTTAGCCATATACCTTGGAACAGACAACAAATGACCAAATCAATCCATGCTGCAATCACTGCATGGTATGCGCTTAGTTAACAAAGAACTACCTTATTTACTATAAACAAAAGAAATTTAAGAAACTGCTGACTTTTGTAGTTTATGAGATTCATTTCTGCCTTCAATTGGGAAGCTCAAAGCAGGTTTCCACAACTTCAACTGCCACATTGCTATGTTTAAAAAAAAAAAAAAATAACCTCGCAAAAACCATGATATTGGCAAAATATCTTTTTTAAAAAGGGAATCATGGGAGAAATATTTTGTGGATTTTTTTTCACCCTAATTCAGTCTTTGAAATAGAACTTTTTATATACCTCCTGCAAATAAAAAAAAATATTAAATATTTTTGAGATGCATTCAATTATAAAAATGTTTTTGAAAAGCACCGAATAATCCAAAAGGAACTACCAAACTGTACGTCTGTATAAAATGTAACAAAGCAGTCTTATACCAAACTGTATGTCTCTATAAAATGTAACAAAGCAGTCTTAATCTGACAAGCACTTTAAGTATCAGCATACTACAAATACATTAAAATTAAGTAATAGTTATCCTAAACTATGCAAGGTCAAGTAGCAAAACTAGACCAAAATGGGACTAAATATGTAGAAGTCTGTCAAGCAACATTACACCTAAATTTCAAAAACGTTACTGATAAACATATACGCCAACTTACTCTTCTAACTTTAAGCATGATCATGCAAAGGGCAGCAGAATTTTCTGAAGTCAGAGATTATCTTTTCAAGTTTTGGCCCAAAGGCATAATTCTCTGCAGAGGCGAACACTACTAAGTGTATAATGAAGTTGTTTGACAATTTAATGATTTAATAAATGCATGAGTTCCACTTGGCAAGACCAAATGATTATGTTGCAAATAGGTAGCATTAGAAATGTTCTATTCGCTTACAGCTTTCTCAGTCACATAGGTAATCAGTTCATCTCAGAAAGCTACATTAGGAGAGGACTGTTACACCAGTACGCCAAAGAGCAGGTCGTATATATGTGTATATATTCACACCTCCATTATATTACCATATAAAATACCCTCCAGTAAGAGGCTGACAGTGCCAATATCAGGGTTATTCTTTGTACTAAAGCGACAGAATACTCCTTAAAGGAAAACAAAAATTGACAGGGGGCCATTTCAGATGTCTTCCTCACTTCTAGAAATGTATTACATAGATACATGCTACTGGAAAAAAGTTGTCCATCTACCCCTGCTAAGTTTCTTCTGGACAAAGCAGAACAACTAAATATCAAAAGAATCCGTATCAACTGCAAGCTTTCCAAGTAAGGCGTATAAGCAGTATTATCTTTCTAAGCCCCAAGGCGGATGGTTCTAATGCCAGAGTCCTGTTGTTACTCAGATTTCCCCAGAAAACTCATGGTGGCATACAAATCAAATTTGTTCAGGATCAGCAGAAGCCTCGGTGCAAACAATTAATTAAACAACTAAAAAAGTACTTTCATTTTTAAGTCAGGGAGCTAGCTGGTAACAGTCTACCTCTACCCTAGAAAAGGTTTCCATTAAACCCTAGATAAGAGAGTCCCCTGAAAACTGGTGTCATTTAAACACCTTACAAGAAATACGATCATGCAGCAGAAGACGCCAAGCATTCCAAGGATCCAAAATACTTCCCCTTGAAATCTCTACTAATAAGCCTAAACAGAACTACTAGCTTCAGGCTGAGAGGTATTTCTATCTAGTAAATGCAATACTTAGTCCTAAATTGGGTATACCACATGAACATCTAAATAAACGACTGGGAATAAGAACTACTGCTGCTTTAGTTGACTTCCTACTCTTGTAACCTCTGCTACTGAGAACTTTTAACAGATGTATTAATAATAATTAGAAGGACACACTTCGTGTTTAACTCACGTGCACCAAGTGAAAACAGATTCCAAATAGGTAGTAAGACACTATTTTGGTACTACAAGAAAGACTATTTAGACAGTAGAGAGGAACAGAGCACAGTAAGTTTTATTATATGCCATTATTGGGCAGATTGTATAACTACCTGTATAGCTATGTAACAGGCCCGTGGGCCAATGTGAAGTGAAATTCCACAGTCTGAATAAAAACTCAAATAGGAACATTTTTTTTCCCTTTAAGAAACACAGCAATGAGCATGGCACAGCAGCACAATGTCAGTAACACACAAAACCAGTCACTGCTTTCAAATGATTTCTCCAGGCAGGCTTTCTCTATAAATATTTAGCACCAACTTTTCCTCAATCGACACACATAAAAAGTTGTATCCAAAAACATTTTCTCCTGAACAGCTCAGAATTACACTGTACTGCATCTCACAGCTGTTTGCATACCTAAGTAATGTAAAGAATCAAGCGTTCTTTTCAGGCAAAACTGGACTTCCATGAATTGGAATCAAAATTGATTGCACTAATATCGATGTTTCTAAAGTTTTTCTCAAATATCATAAATATACAACACATCGACATCATTCTTACTAAGTTTTTGTAAGATTCATTCCTCAGACTAAATCTTGTTCTGTTTCCAAGGATACCCGAATACGTCACTTTCTACATTCCTTGTATCTGTAGTCTTTTTTCCAAAAAACTGAAGGGAGGAGGCTGGCAGCCATAGGCGCGCTCCTGAGGGGCTCACCCTGCACCGCGGCAGCACAGGAGGGCAGCGGGAAGGCTGCAGCCCCGCAGCGGGAGGGCCGGCACCGAGCGGCGCAGCCCCACCGCACCGGGCCCCTGCGCAGCGCCCATCCCCGCCCCGGGCGCACGGAAGGGAACACCGGGGCGGCGGACACTGGCGCTGCGGGCCACCACGGGCAGGCGGGGGGCACAGCCAGCTGCGGGAGCTGAAGGGCCTGCCCCGGCCCGCGCGGCGAAGGAGGGCGCACCCCTGGGCCGCCCGGGTGGCGGCAGCTGCCGCGGCGATGCTGAAGGACGCACCAGGGGGCCGGCCTGTACGGCGGGGCCAGGGGGGGAAGTCTGCAGGGCCGCCGCGCAGCCCAGGCCGCGGCTCTGGCCCGGCGGAGCCCTCACGGCCCACGACCAAGGGGCCAGCGCTGCCAGCGGCCTCAGGCCCGGGCGGCGCAGCCTGAGGGGTAGTAGGGCTAGGCGCGCTCGTCCCCAGAGGACCCCCTCTCACCCTGCCCTGCCCGTCCCGCCCCCGGAGCGGTACCTCCTCAGCACCGGGCTCCTGCGCGGAGGCGGCCGCGGCGGAGGTGGAGGGCAGCTCGCCATCCGCACGGGGGGCACCGCCAGTGTCCATTTTGTGCGCGGCGGGTGCCTGAGCCGCCGGGGGGGCAGGGGCGGCCCCACCGCCCCAAACACGGCGCGGCCCCGCCCCGCGCCGATCTCGCGATACTTCCGCGGGGAGGGCCGCGGCCGCGCGTTTCCCGCCGAGCAGTGGCGGGGCGCGGGCTGAGGCGGGGCAGCGCTGGGCCGGCTTAGGGCGGGCAGTGGGGCGATGTCTCCCGGGTCGAGCCGGTGGGGCCTCTGAGGAGCTTCCCGGGACCAAGTCCGGACCCAAGTCCGCTTGGGTGACACCCCAGCTCACGGTGAAGGCGGCAGGCAGGGCTGCCACATCCCTAAGCCCAGGGGCGCTGTGGCGAAGCGCTGCCTCAGGGCCTCACACGCACTCGCCGTTCAGGACAACATGGGCTTGGAGGGGCATGAACTGGGGCAGCCGTGGCTGAGGCCCTTGCCGTGTTGTACCTGCTGCCACCTTTACGATCTCCAGAGGGCTGCCAGCCTGTACCTCCAGTGCAAGGAGCAGCTGTGCTCTCCTTCCCACCTCTTCCCAGCCAGGAGTCCCTGCGGCCCCGGCACAGCCATGTAGAGAGCATGGACTCCAGACCTGTTGTGGAAATACATGGGTGCTGACAAAAGGATAAGGTGCTTCAGGAGCGGAACAGTAAAACAGAATGGTATGGGGCAGAAAACTTACTAGCAGTTAATTTTTCTTCATTCGTTCCAAACCCTGTTGCACATAGCAAGTGTGTTTTCCTAAATGCCCCAGGCTGCATTAGAGAAAATCATCCCTTAATGTCTGCAGGGCTAAGAGGTACCAGTGGAGCTCCCAAAGCAAGAGTAGCTTATGGGAAAAGTTAATCTTTTTCTTAAGCCATTTCGAATTCAGCAGTGTTTGTGTGTTCCATGCTGAAAATTGTGCTAATGAAGCCACTCAACTCAGTTACTGCCAACACACACATTTCCTACTGTCCGTGCAAGACGTTCAGATTCCCAGCTGCTGAGCTGTAACTTTGCTTATGCTGCTAAAGGATTCCGAAACAACCCTTGGAATGGCAGACTGAAAAAACTGAGAGCTCCTGATCAGCCATTTTACCTAGTCATTACTTACAAAGGCAATATTGTGAGCATTTTGCCTAGAGAAATAGATGAAACCCTAGCTCAGTAGGCAGAGTGAGCAATAAAAGCTTTTTCATTCCGGTAAAATTCTCAGTAGCTGTTACCAAGATCTTTTTGCATAACTCAACAACTAAGCTGAGCAAATGGGTTATTGCAGGTCACATTGCATTTAGAAAGACCTCTGAGACCCTTTCCATCTATACATTAGCTGCGAAAAGGTACTGTTTTGTGAAGGGTAAATGTATGCTGAACTGTTTCCATGACTGCCTGATTACTCTGAAACTCAGTATCTCAGTTATGGTCTAACATAAAAGATTTAAGCTCTAAACTCCCCCTTTTAATGTTGTGAAACAGCTGCAGAAAAGTAGCATCGCTTTTCCAATGCACCTGGTTGCCTTCTGCATCTGTTGCATAGTTTGCAACAAAGCAAGGCCCACAGCATCTGCAGTAGCCCTTCCACATGATTTATTTTTAAAAGCTTTGGGAAGTACATTTTTCATAGCACAGTTGCGAAGAGTGACATGACTGGTTTTGAAAGAGTACTCCAAATAGCTTTTCCAAGCAGGGCTATCTAGAAAATGAAGATTACCGTCAGCTATGCAGAGTCTCTAAGGTGGGAAAATTCCAGTCTATGACGTGTTTGTTCCTAACCTTTACGGAAAATAGCTCACTAACCATTTTTAACATCTGACTTTCCTACTCCAGTTTCAAATGCTTGTAGCTTCTGTTTATGCAAAACACTCAAGTGTTTGTCACAGCTTGCTTTTTATTTGAAATTCACAGGAATGTTACATGCTGTACAAAACAATCAAGCTCCTGCTTTCATGAAATATCCCCTTTGGATATTTTTTGCTCGTATGCTTAACATTTGCATTTGACACTTTGCATAGATGTTCTTAGTTGCTTCTCTTGTATAGAGAGACTACATTGTGTACTCCTGTGGATCCACAGGCCATTGCCTGAAAAAATCACTCAGTCATACAACAAACAGAATTATCATCTGTTAAGCTAATTATATACAAAAAATTAGTAGTGAAATGGTTTTTTTGTACTTGGTTTATATACTGTTTTTGTACTCATATCTTTTCTAATATATTTGCAAAATTCCACAGATTTTCTCCAGTTGTTTGGTTTTTTTTTAATGTGCTTGGGAGGCAGGGGGCTAGTTGTCATGTTCAAGTTGTAGGTTTAGGTATTAGCTCTTGGTTTTCCAAGGTTTGTTACTCCTTATTTTACAGTCTGCCAGAAACAATCACCAGGGCTGAATGTATAGTCTCCTACACACTAAGGTTTCATAGCAATTAAGAAGGCCTCAGAAAGATGGCACTTGACATATTGTATGATGAGAATTCTGCTTTCTTGTCAAGACACAAAAGGAGAAAGTGCATATACTTAGGCTCACTGTTACCCACTTTTATGTTTCAGACATTGCTGAAATATGTGAAGAGTTGATAAGACACAGATCCAGGGGCATTTTCATATACTATCCAGGTAAGACCATAAGATTTTTGAAATTTTGGACTGTAGCTACTCAGCCTTTACCAAACAGGGGACTGATTGTAGCAGTCTTAATTTCTCTAGCACAGATATATTGGGTTTGGGTAACTTTTTAAAATATTCTTAGTATTGTATGGAACATGCTCCTTCTGTGTGAGTTTGCGTGGATGAGTTGTATAGGTACCTACCTACGGTTGTGGATGGAGAAATGTTAACAAATGTTACCAGTGTTACTAAAAGCAGGTTGAAGAAAGAAAGAGTACATGATGAGAGATAGCATATGAAAATCCCTCAAGGGCTGATAAGCTTTAGAGACCAGTAGACCTGTTGAATTCACAAAAATATATAAAGTCAGTACACTAAGAGTCTGCCAAATCCATGTAAGGCCACTGGCACACACAAGCATCAACAGGTTGTGTAACTCGGACCGTGACCAAATAGTGGCTATGGCAGCTAATTACAAATTAAGCCGACAGGGCTATGTGTACACCTGCTGAAAAAAAAGGGGAACCCTTCAAAGACTTTCTGAGCACCTTAAGCAGGTGAGGTTGGCCTTCCAACTGTTGCACAAACCAAGTAACAGCACGAGTATGCGCAGTCGAACCATGTGAATGCATTGTGTGGATATCTATTGCTGTTAGCAGTAGAAATTTGATTCTATGGATAAGAACAGCTTAAGTAATAAAAGTATCAAAATTTTTAATTTTTAAATTTAAAAAATATTTTTTTATTTATTTAAAAAAAAGTAATAAAAATATAAGTTGTGATTTGCGTCTTCCCTGACTTGAAAATCTCATTTGCAAGTGACAGTACTACTGCCGCATGGCTCTAGGTGGCAGCACTGACCTGCGCTCGCCTGAGGCTGGCTACGGGAGTCTTGACCTCAAAGTAATGCGGCAGCCTATGCACTATTTAATGTGAATGCTGCTCAGTCTTAAAACTGATTTGATCAAGAATAAGAAAAAATATATAGAAATTAGATTTTTAAACCATCTTTTATCTGCTGTTGTTTAATTACTTCTAGAACTGCATCATGTACATTCACTACCTTACACCAGCATGGCAAAAGTATCTTGTTAAGAAGGGCCTTAGATAGGTAGTATGCTCTGACTTTGGGATCTGTTCAATCTCTTGTGCACTTTCAGGAGGCTCTCCATTAAACGCCATAGTCCAAAATCCACATCTACTATGCTAGTAATTTCTAGCTTAAATTTACTAGCAATGAACTTAAACCACAATTGTGTAAAAATGTTAGCTATGAGCAATAAACAGCTTTATAGCTCAGAAATAAACAGGATCTGGGAGTAACAAAAGTGCTATCTCTGAGGTGTTTGCAAGTTGACTTGCATAGCTGCCACCTTTATCTCTGTACCTACATTTGCCTAGACCAAGTGTGAGCACCCACAGTGCGCTAACCATGCATTACCCTGACTGCAGTGTTACGTTCTTGCTTAAAATGCTTATAATCAAGTGCCGCTATTTAAATATTATTTCTATTAAATACTTCTCTTTCCATCTCAGATGTTAACTGGTTCAGAGTTTTACGGTTGCTTTGGTTAAAAGGACATTGTTGACAGGGCTGAGGAACCAAGTGTTCAGGGCCCAGAGGCGCTAATAGACCCTGGCCACCCTCCCTGCCCATGGGGGCCAGGAGCCCCCTTTAAGTTCAGACATGGGCCTTCAGGGCCTGCCTGAGCTAACTCCCAGGGCACAGCAAGGACCAACTGCTCCCTGAAGGATGGGGGACCAAGCACAGAACAGGAACCTCACCAGCTCAGCAAGGAGGGCAGGACTAGAAAGGGTAGCTGGCCTCCACGGACAGTCCAGGTCATCAGGTGAGTTTGTAGAAACAAAGCAGATCTAAGGTCAAGCCAATCCTCAGGTCAGAATCACATCTGGTGAGGGCATCCAGGATCAGGCACAGCAGCGATCATCAGGCAGGTCCAACATTAACCTGAGATGAAGACCAATCCTACAGCACAGCTGTGACAGGGACTGAAGGTTCAGGGCTGAGCCCAAATGGGGCTCCTGGGCCTATGGGCAGGGGGTGTGAGTGAAGGCCCCACGTGAGGCTGGACAGGATTATTGAGGCCTGTTAGTGTACTCAGGCTGCTAGCAAAATCATATGTCTCAACACAGCAGAAAATAGGCAATATTTTCCTTTTCTGTATTTCAAGCATCTTCTAGACAGTACCACTCTCAAACAACTCTTCTCAGGCTTTCTCTGGTGTTCATGCAGGCTCCTATGAATCTGTCAGGAGTTTCCTTGTATCTGCTTTGTCTTGTTTCGTGGTGTTTCTGCCTCTTGCACCTCAGAAAACTATTCACCATCTTTCATAATTTTCCTACTGGCTTAATGCTTTAAACAGACTTGTTATATGGTCATAAAAATGCTAGGAGTGATTCAAGGGAAGGGGACACAAGAGAGGAGTTCATAGCTAGGGGCAGGAAGGAGAGTGGAGGCCTCCCCTCCTAGTAACAGCTGGCTACTGGGATGCGAGTAAACCTGGACTAAGTTCACACCCTGGCACATAATCCAACTCCATCTACCACCTTTATCTGTCTCTTGGTTCTCAAGTCAGCTCACAAGGTGAAAACGTTCCACCACACATCTCTTGCAGTTCTATTTATGGCCTGTGGTTTAATATGTGCCTCCTATTGCTTAAGTTGTCTTAACCATTTACATGCTCCCTCATTTGGTCTAAGCTAAAGGAGAACATTGTGCAGAGAAGCTGTTTTCCAAATCTCCTAGGAGGGGCTTGTTTCAATGAAGAAATGACTGTTGATTCTGTAAGTCTGCTGCCTGGCTGGTGTGGCTTGTTTGGCAGAGTAACCATCTCTGGCAGTTTCCATTATTACATCTTCTGTTGTTGAGAATTCAGAAATGACACCTCTGTTCATAGGTCACTGGTTATGTCCTTACAAGTAACTTTGGTTATGTCCAGCAGCACAATTCTGTGCATTCTTGCACTTACCTGTGCTGCCCTGTTCCATTCAGATCCTTATTCCATAGGTTCCCTTCCAAAGTTTACCCACTTTAGGGTTCCATATTTTTTCCTTCTTCATAGCATTAGAAAGAAACCTAGGCCACTTCCTCTAGAGCTTACAATATAGGATCTCCTTCTAGAATGAGCTCTTGGTTTAAGCACCACTTGTTTTTAACCCAGGTTTTGCTGAAAATGCCATTTCCTATGTCTATTCCTGCAAAGCTTTGTGGCGGTTGAGCAGGTAAGAGCAGTCTAGCCCCTGCATGATGTCGTTCATGGCTACAAATAACAAGAGATTACCCGATTCTGCAAATAACAAGTGATTACCTGAATCTGCCTCAGTTACAGACACAAGTACATCCAAGCAACATACTCTGATAGGCTTGACATTAAGTATTCAAATATAAAAGGGATATATTTTTTTTGGTAGTGCAGGTTTCATATTCATGCATCAATTTTTCTGTACAGAGTTTTCATTTTACCCAACAGGCAGTCCCCAGACTTGCCAATAGTTTGCTAATACAAAACCAATACAATACAGCACTGAAAACTGTAACAAAATAGCTAATGTATCCTTTGTATCCTGTTCAAAGAGCTGATGGCTCTACAAGTACTCATCATTTTTTCCCATCTTGTATGCAATATTACATTTTTAATTCCAGGCTTGGTTGCTAAAAGCTTTACTGTGATATTACAAAAGCTTCTAATATGACTGTATTACCCAACCACATCGTTTCTTTGCTAAACATTTTTTCACTTGGTATCCACTTTTTTTCTTGGCTGTGTGTTCATTTTCTCAGTGGGAGAGCCAGGAACTCTCACAGTTTGGTAAATTACGGAAGTGAGAACACTGCTGTCTCTTCATGGATGTGATCAGCCAGGTTTGTGTGATCACATTAGAATGTGCTAATTTACTGAGCCTCAGGAACTTATTGCAAAGATACCTTAATTGCCTATAGGGATACCTTTAGGCCTTTGCAACTTTGAAATTAATCGTAGTGGCTCCTTCCCGCCATACCATGTTTCTGTGCTCCTGACCCCTTGCACTGTCATTGGTGTTCCTGCAGATGAGCAGTGGGTTAGCTCAAGGTTCTAAAAAGCAAAAACTGACCAAATAAAGAGAGTTACTAGTTTTTTCTCCAATCAACACAGCAAAACAACTCACCTGCCCACACATACAAGGGCCAGTGCCAATACAGCAGCTAAAGAGATACATGGCAAGATGGGGGGTGGGATTGCAGACACACTAATTTGTACCAGTTTAAACTACCATAAACCAGACCTTTATAAAGAACATTAAAATTGTGTGTTCTGTCGTGGACTCCAGATTTTTCCCACCTACAAACAATGATGTCATGCAGATTTAACAATGATCAGGGATTCCTTTGGAGGTCATACAATAATTCCTGATGGAATGAGCTATAACTTTGCCAAAACCTGGAGAGTTGTGTCAAGAGAGCCCTGACCAGAAGAGACTAGTTTTGTTGAAAGTGAAAGGCATTTTTTAAGTGATTTTGGATCAAAGCAAAAGCTGTCAAAAGAGGCTTTTCCAACTGAAATAAGTCTGAAGCGTACTTTGCTGCTCATTGCAATGGCATCCTTTTCTCCCCTAACTGATGCTGTAGTTTTGCAATATTGAAAACCTGTAAATAACCTGCCCACAACTGAGACAGAATCTTAGAAAATTTTTAATATTTGTGAGAATCCAGCAAGCAGACCAGTGCAGTATAGCCTTTAGCTCTTTTTAATGATGGCTGAAATTGTCTCTTCACAAATTCTCTGCCCAAAATAAATCATATCTTTCTTAAGCAAAAGCCTGGTTCTGTGGGTTTGATTTCACACTGTTATCCCTGAACTGATCACAGACTATTGGGAAATGTAACAGTTCACATTCAAAGGTTTTAGCATGTACCAGGATTTTCTTTAAATACAAGCAATGCACAGAAGTATGCTGTAAAGTACTGCCTCCATTAACGTTGTAAACATGGCAGATGCATTGCATAAGTCAAAAGCCATCACTTCAGTTGCCACAGGCTTTATCCTGTCCTTTTTATCCATTTTTATATACCAACATTCACTTACTATGTAAAACTAAACCAAACCTGTTATATTTCCTAGAGTATTATCCATTTCTGCTGAAGGATTTATCTAGAGTAGCTGGTTTTAGTTTATCCTAGTCCACAAAGAATCTGTTTTGGCCTTTCCCCTTGCTCCCCCATTTTTTTGCTATTTTGCTTCCCTGACTGCCTGGGCCTTCTTTCTTCCTCATCCTGTAATGATTCTTCCTTTTTTGTAAGTCTTAAATACACAGCCGCCATCAAAACAATTCTTCCTTTCCTGCATTTACATTCTTCACACAGAACAACCTTTTACACACATAGTTCAGAAATCATGTCAGTTTGTAATACCCTCTACTCAATCATAATTAAATAAAGTACTATTTAATTTTTCCTTCAATTACCCAGAAGGGGAAGGTATCTGTTTCACCCACTGTTTTGCCATCTCCATGAAAAGTTTCTCACAAATCACAGTGTAAAGGGGTAGGGTTCCCATAACTCTCAGTAACGTATTTTTGGGCAACATAGAGAACAGAGACAGGCAGTGCCCTGCATTCATTTTCCTGTGTTCATTTTCTCATTACCCTGGGGTGTTCTCTGGTCTCAGTAAGAATATTTTAAGGAAGCTGAGACCCATCCTGCACTTTATGACAAGCCTTCCACATTTGTGAGTCTGAAAATAGCTAGGTAGTTATTTTTTTTTCCCACTTAAATATACAACTTACATACTTCTTTTTTTCCATCTGTTTCTGCAGGTCTTCCTGAGACCTTTCTTTAAACTTCACATCCAAACTTCAGGCTGCTCTGGATACTTTGGAGTAAACTGGTAACAGCAAATCCTTGCTTTCAGGTGATTAAAATTAAAATTTAATAATGATTTGCTATTTCTGATCTGGAAGAGCCATGTCATAATCTTGATGTCAAGTAGATTTTTTTGGATTTCTGGCTGTTACAGATTTGACTATGTCATATCACCAGAATCCATCAGCTGTGAACAGGTAAATCCCTCCAAATTGCCATATAAAGTTAAACAGTAGACGCTCTCACACGTGGACTGAGTAGTATTCATCATTGTTATATATTAAAAAGGAAGTAGATTTTTCTTAGCTTCTAAAAGTAAGACAATTAAAAAAGGAATTTTGGCTCTTTAAAAAAGCCATTCTCTACTTCTCTGTCTCCTCTCTCAGCAGCAATTTGCTGACCTGGAGGGGCCATTGATAAAATTACCCCACAAGGAAGTCCTCAGAAAAAGATTGATACTGATGCATATGTAGAGAATAACAGCCACAACTTGCTTTGTAGAGGCTATGTAGACATCCTAAAATGGTTTACTAGCCCACAAACAGAAGCTTACAAAGTAGCAAAAGCACAGTTTTTAATGTGTGCTTCCATGGATGACAGAGGTAAGAAGTGCCAGGCCAGAGGTTTGCACCAAAGTGGGCTTCTGTTTGTTACCACCCCCGCTTTAGAAAAAGGCAGTTGTACATTTGCAAATAAACATGCAGAACGCCAGCTCTTCTATCAGTTACTTTCCTGAACAAGAGACTTTCCTATGAGATGCTGGATGTCTGCTGCTGGTTTCCCAGAGGAGATTAGTGCCAGAGGGCGTTGGTCTGTTTTCTGAAACGGATTGACAGAGTTCTCCCTATGTGTCATGAGAGCTTTTGGTAAAATTAGATTCTGCCCTGTCCGTAACAATAAAGGCCATACCCACATGCAGCTTACACAGTTCATATGCTTCCTGGAGCAAAACCACAGCAACGTTCAACTGTCTGTTTTCTTTTTTTATTTTCACAATGGCTCCTGCTTTGAAAGCAGGTATCTGATCGTTGGGTCCTGCCACCATTGAGGGCCTGTGGGTGACTGAGTATGCAGCACAGTTCAGGCAGAATATATTTGTCAGTTAAGCAGTGTAGTACAGACAGGGTCGACATCGTTATATGCCAGTGGTCAGGCTCCAATTTTTCCAGTTAATTGTTTAAACAACAACAATAAATCATGTTGCTCTGATGATCTGTGTGCATTCCTCCATTAGACCTGATTTGTATGGTGAGGACAGGCTACTGAAAGGAAGAAAAGAAAAGAGAAGGGGCTGAATTATCCCCTGTGACTTTGCTGAATTTGTCCTTGTGAATGGAAAGAGAGTGAAATATTTGTCTGCAGGGGGGAGCAGAGTGGTAACTGTCAGGAACAGCTGGAACATATATACTGTGTCATGTCTTTTTGTGGTACTGGGCTTTTCTGCTTGCTGTGGGAATGCTGCAGAGGCATGTTAGAATTTTGCTGAGTAAGTGCGAGCTCCATATGTAAACAGGGATCAGTCATTAGATGAGAGAAAAGGGCTGTTCTCCGAGGGCTGTGTCTGTCTCTTGCATGCACCTCAACCTTCACAACCTCCGCGGGGTTTTGTAAATTAAATGTGGGGCTAGATTCTCCAATATACTTGTGGGAATGTCAGTCTAGATAACTCTAGTGTCTCTTCCTGCTTCAATACCTATAAATCTGTGAATGAAAGAAATCTTCCTCATTCTTCCCATCCTCTCCATCCCAATTATTCTTCTGTTCACAGGGGAGCAAGGATTTCACTGCTCTCATTATTAATAACACCACCAGTTGCTCTGCAACATGGAAATGGGCAAGCTTAAATAGCACACTTCTTTAAATGAGTTGCCTGTAGGGTCATGAATTAATTTTCCATCAGATGCAATTAGCCAATTTGTTCTCCTCTGTTTTATTAGTAGTCAAGTGTTGTTTTTCTCTGAAACATCAGTAGCCTAAGTTAGGAAAGGAAAGGAATAAACCAGTACTTTCATGATGAGCAGAGAATTGCTCTTAGGTATCTAGCTGATGTGAATTGCACACACATTTAGGGCCAAACTTATCATGCTTACTCTAATCTTCACTAGTGACACATATGAGTTTAGTCTGGTGAGGTCTGTATTGGATTTGCATGGCAAGATTTGGTAGTACGGGGACTACAGTGGTGGCTTCTGTGAGAAGCTGCCAGAAACTTCCCCCATGTTGGACAAAGCCAGTGCCAGACGGCTGAAAGGGACCCACCGACGGCCGAGCCCGTCAGCAGCAGTGGGAGCTCCACTGGTATAACGTATTTAAGAAAGGGGAAAATGCTGCGCAACAGCAGCTGGGAGAGAGGAGTGAGAATATGTGAGAGTAACACCCTGCAGGCAGCAAGGTCAGTGAGGAAGGAGGGAGAGGAGGCGCTCCAGGCACCAGAGCAGAGACCCTGCAGTCTGTGGCAAAGACCATGGTGAGGCAGGCTGTGGCCCTGCAGCCTATGGAGATCCATAATAGAGCAGATGTCCACCCCCAGTCCATGGAGAGCCCCACACCGGAGCAGTGGGGTGCCCATAGGAGGCAGTGTCCCCGTGGGCAGCCCACAATGGACCTGAGACCCTGTGGAGAGAGGAGCCCAGGCTGGAGCAGGTTTGCTGGCCGGGCTTGTGACCCCACAGGGCACCCAGGCTGGAGCAGGCTGTTCCTGAAAGACTGCACCCCGTGGGAGGGACTCAGGCTGGAGAAGTTTGTGGAGAACTGTCTCCCGTGGGAGGGACCCCATGCTGTTGCAGGGATAGAGTGTGAGGAGTTCTTCTCCTGCAGAGGAAGGAGGAGCAGAGACAGGGGATGAAACAACTGTAACCCCCATTCCCCTCCCATTGCGCCGCTTGAGGGGAGGAGATAGAGAAACTGGGAGTGGAGTTGAGCCTGGGAAGAAGGGAGGGGTGGGGGGAAAGTGTTTTTAAGATTTACTTTTTATTTCTTAATATCCTACTCTGTTAGGATTGGTAATAAATTAAATTAATTTCCCCCAAGTCAAGTCTTTTTTGCCTGTGATGCTAACTGTTGAGTTATCTCCCTGTCCTTATCTCAACCTATGAGCCTTTTGCTATATTTTCTGCTCCCCTGTCCAGCTGAGGAGGTGAGGGATAGGGCAGCTTCATGGGCACCTGGCGTCCAGACAAGGTCAACCCACCACAAGGACAAACACTCTGGCATGATCCAAATAAAGACAGATTCTTGAAATTTGATTGAGACATACCAGAACATGAGTGACCTGGACAATTTGTGTAGAATAGAGAATTATTTTACCTTCTGGGGTTTCAATTTTATGTTTTACATTTTATTTATTTTTACTTTCTCTATAATCATGGCTTTAATTCATATCCATGAAGGCTTCCCAGCTTATGACTTTATTCTAGGAAGTGTCACAGCAAGAAAAATATTCTGTCATGTCAGACTTTGAAGATTTGCTAAGACTGGCTCTGATCTCATATAGAAAGAAAGAAAGATAATTTTGCCCTAACTGCAAGTCATTTTGGTTTCGTTTTTTTCAGTGGTCAGTCATTTTTGAAAACATTCCTGTAGCTCTGCCTACAGCAGATATGGAGAGGCAGGTAGCACTGACTGAAGTTATTATTACCGAACAAAACCTAGTCTATTTCAAGGTAACCATACAAGACCTATAAAATACAAGCTTAAAAAGCCAGACAAATAAACATAAGCAAACAAATGTAATTCTACACTTTCAAACTTTCCAGCATTGCAATAATATTAAGAACATAATTTTTTATCTTAAACTTTTTAAATTGGATTTTGCAAGTGATTTCACCACATATATTGAAAACATACTTAAAAGTCTGAAACTAAATGCTAATGGATAAATGCAAAAGCTGGAACTAAAATAGAACACCTCAAGGGTTTTGCAGAAATGTTTAGCCAAAATCAATTTTTCTTTGCTCTTCTTTCCCTTAACTTTCCATTCTGTTTCTAACCTCAGTTCACTCTCTACTTATGTCTTCAACTGTAAGATTTTTAAAACAAAGACCCTGTCATTCACCATCATGATGAAGGATTTAAGTAAATAATTTTATAATTTAAAAGCGGTTTAAAAATTTGTTCATGGAGCAGGACAAAAATTAAATCCCACTTCTTCCATCAGGGCTAGATACCATTATTTTTAAGCCTGCTATTGTCAAACACATATATGTGACCCATTACCAGCACAACGAAAATCCTTAGGGGTAAGAAAATAACTTTATTTGCTCTTCTAATGTTTGGAGCACAAATACCAAGAAGGCACAGCAGCTTTTGTAACAAACATGTTAACCCCCACATGCTCTGCTTAATTATGATTTCTGGCTTCCTCTATTTCCCCTGAGGCTACTGGCACCATAACTGGCACAGATTTTATTTATTCTGAATACACTGAGCTGCAATGTGCAAGTAGTTCGGCAGGTGCTTCACAAGCAGCTGAGCCGTTCCAGCAGCGAGGACAGGAGCCATCTGACAGAGGAGTGACACATCTAGAAGGGAACAGAATCACTGTACCCCTCCCTGTCACCATGGCTACCACTCAGCAGGCATTTTTTGGGCAGAAGTGCCAATTCAAGCAACTGCTGATTTCTTATTACTGCCCCTGCATCACCCCCTCTGTTGGTCAGGTATGAGTGTGTAGCAGGCCACAGCATTTACCAGATCAGGAAACTAGTCCTGATCCAGCTGGAAAATATTCTCTTTCTGTTGACTCATTATTTTCCAAACAGTTTTCTGATTCAGTTCATCACATAGCCACACAAATATACTGTGCCTGTGTAATGGAGGAGATGGCAGAAGGGCAGGGACAAGTGGCTTAAGACATGGGGACTACTGGTGATTTAAGCAGTGTTATCACAGACAGCAAGCAAAGACGGAGCCGGAGCTCTCCTTCAGGCTGTGGTTTGATATTCAGTGTTTAGATCCATTTGGCAGTCCAGGTTCCTCGCCACCCTGTCCTGCCCCTTCCCCACCTCCTCTGCTGCCTTGTTGCAAGTGTTTATGCAGCTGCACAAGGAACCTGACAGGTGAACCCATCTGCCTGAAGAATAATCCAGTAAAAAAATGGGTATTGTTATGACACCACAGCGATAATATGTGAAGTATATCACAATTCATTTTGTTTTGGCAGAGTAGTGTCCTAAAGCCTTCAGGTTTAAGGGTATCATATCTGTCAGAGTGACACAGTCAAGTCACATGTGGAAGGAAAGTGTGACTTTTCCTTCCCTAAAAAGTTCCATGGCTGGATGTGTCCTTCCAAGGAGGAGTGTTACAAAGCCTTGTTCACAAACCTGCTATTAAACATGTGAAGCTGTTAAAACATCACTGTGGATAAAGGATAAATGGAGCTGAGTGAAGGTAGTAGTATAATGTAAGGTCGGAAATTAAATAATATTGCAAGGCACATGAAAGTCACACTCAAACAAAAACCTATCTGGAGAAGTCAGAGTGCACTTGAAATAAACTGTTTATAGTTTATTCATATAGTGACAGTTTTCATTTACAGTAAGATTCTTTTAAGACCAGTCATAAAAGCACTAGCAACAGGGATGCTATGAGTTTACACAGATTTATTTATATTGTTATGGAAATATACATAGGGCATATATTTACATATTGTGTGCCATTTATAGTACATATTATATTAAATACAATAAATACATGTAGCTACAACATCTTGATTGTTGCTTAACATCTTGAAAAACACAAGCACAGTTTCCTAGTTTGTCAGGCTCCAGCAGTGACGCTGCAAGCTGTTGTCAGCCTGCCCTGCCAAAGAACTCCAGCACAGATGTGAAAAATTCCATTAAAACATTATAAAGTCTCACCCAGGCCCAATACCACCAGCAGCACCTCGAGGAGCCCAGCTGCTGTGCCAAGGCAGAAGCACAGGGCACTCCTCAGAAATTACAGTGGAGAAACCCAGTGAGGGATCGCCGCATCCACCGTAAACCGAAGTCAAAGTTAGAAGCGGCTTCTTAAAAATGAACACAGGCTGCCCTGTCCTTGAAAAGCAAGAAGGAGTTTCCCATCCCGGAGAGAGGCACCGACTCCAAGGCTGTCAGCAACCTTCTGTGCTCTGCGCTCCTAATTGCTAGCACTGCCCGCGGAGTGGCAACCTGGCTCCCCGAAGCCACTTCTGAAAACAGTCTGTTTTGAAAAAATCTGCAATTATGTGACCGGGAAAACCAAGTTTATTCGTAGTAAACTCATACAGGGAACCAGATGCCACTGAAAAACCTTCGCACAAAGTGAAGAAGTTGGGACATAGCGGACCGGGCAGACGGTGGAGGCTGGGACGGGCACCCCAGCAGCGTGGAGGGCCGGGCGGGCGCCCCGCCGGCCGTGCCCCCCCCCAGCCAGGCCGAAGCCCCCCTGCCGTCCCCCCAGCCCCCCCGGGGCACTGCGCTGCGGCGGGGCCACGGCCCCGCTGCTCTCGGCATCCCCGCGACGCCGGGCTCCCCCCGGGGCGCGGAGCGGGGCTCCCCGGGGCGATGCGGCGGCCCCGGCGGGAGCCGCTGCCCGTGCCGATGCCGGTGCCGGTGGGTGTCGCAGCCGCCGGCTGCGTGGCGGCGAGCCCCGGCCGCCCATCACGTGCTCGGTGTGTTGCATTGTGTTTGCGGCGGAGGGAGGGCTGGCCGTGTCAGTGATCAATGTCATGACTTCCTCCTCGGGCTGGAGCAGTATCAGAGCACAGCTGAAGGAAGCTGATTACTGCTGGTTTCAAATTGGCTGGGAACAATACACACACACGCGCGCGCGGAGCCGCACCCCCCCGCACCCCCGCACCCGCAGCCCGCACCCTGGCTCCCGCGCCGCCGCTCCGCGCCGGGGGGGAAGATGAGCTCGGGGGACGTCGTTTGCACTGGATGGCTCATTAAATCACCCCCCGAGAAGAAGCTCAAGAGATACGTAAGTGCAGAGGCTCTGCTGATATTTTTTTCCTCGCTAAAGGGATTTCGGCATGTGCTCGGTGTCTCGCTCCTCCTTTGAAATGTCTCGGCTTCGCCTTGGACCAAAACAAAAAGGTTTACAAGTCCATGCGTTTATGGAGTATTTTAGTTTTCACCGGTATTCTTGTGCCCTTTGGAATTAACCTTTCCCGGCTCGTAAGATTATAATACTTCTGTTGTTATGCAATATATCTTAGGTTAAAAACCACATTTCGGTTTCAGTTAATGTTGCTGTAACTAACAGAATTGTTGTAACCGGATTTCAGATGTCACTTTTCCAGGGAAGGGCAAGAACCTGAAAAAAACCCTAATACTTTAGATTCTGAGGCTCTGCTTTGTTAAGATGCTCCGTAATTTCTATGACACTTGCTACAGGCAACATCTGCAATAGTTTTATTGACCAATTTAATATGCCAGATGCGGTTGCTAGCAGAAAGCTTTACTTTTTGTCTGTGATAAAAGAGGTGCTGGAAGATGCCGTGCTGTAAAGTTGCTGATAGCTGAAAGGTGAAGGGGGCTGGTGAGAAGCAGCGAGCAGTGCATGCAAGGAGAGCTGCAACTGCATTATGTGTAAAGGGGCCCCCTTGTTTCGTTCTGTATCTGCCTGTTTTTCTGAAAAGAAAAAAACAAAAAGGGAAAAAAAAGGGTGTGTGTTGCAAACATAGGAAACTGTATCATTGCAGGGCTGCGCGGAAGGCTCTCCGGGTAGAAATAAATGACCCTTAAAAAATTGCTTGGGACAGCATTACAAACGTAAGCCCATCGTGGGCCATTTTGCATGCTTATTTGTGATGGTTCTTCATCAGGAATGTTGTTACTGTTGTTACACTTTTGGAATCGGTAATACCCGTTTGAGTCATGCGCTTCTAACCTAACTTACCCCAGAGCACTGCACTGTACTAGAAGGATGCCACCATATGTGTCTGTCACACTCCTGAGCCACATACATAGCTTACATCATTTGTCATATTCTCTTCTGTTTATCAGCATTTTTTCTGGGCTGCTGATGTTAGCTTTTTCTAGTAATAAGAGGAATAACTGTCTTGTGAAGAATGTGGCAGATAGCATTTGGCAGTGTATTGTTTGTTTGCACTGAAAACTAGGAGAAAGGATAATTTACTGACGATAGAATTTACTTTTAACTTCTTCTAAGCCAGAGTTTCTTCTTTTGGATTGCAGTGTTGCATTGAAATGGCTGAATATTTGCTTTGTTCGGTTAGCATTTTCCAATTCTAAAATAACCACTGTGATGTGTCCCAAGGGAGCTGCAAATAAAATGTGGATATCTAATTTTTGTTATATTTTGTAACGACCGTACTAATAGTACTGTATAGGAGGCACTAGACAGTGTCAGAGCCACTGATTCACCCAGCTGGTATCATTAGTTACTCTGTCAATGAAGCTATTTTTGATTACTCAATATTCATAAAAGGGCAAAGTAGAGAAAACAGAATGTGATAAAGCTGGGATTTGAAAGCTCCCATTATACAGTCAAGATAATAGTCACAACAGGGGCTCTGATCAGCTCACAAGGCTAGTTGCAGTCTGCTCTGCTCAGATTTTGCACTACAAAACCTAGGGAAATTGGGTCTATGTTATTCTTCAAACATCACCCACCAGATTAGCCAGGTCTCTGCAGATTAGGCTTTGTTTTCTGGTTAGGAGGATAAACTACTCCTTTGTCCATAATAAAGCAGAAAGAAATCTGCTGCAAGTACAGCAAAGATTAATGTCCTTTCTTGTATGACTGGTTACACAGTGGATGTTACAAACCAAATGGAAATTGTCTCTTACCCACTGTAAAATAATTTTTTTGCATTTTTTATGTAGTTTTGTCAGCATGGTAGCTTGTGCGCCTTGCACTGGGGTGGTAGATAGGCTGAACAACAGTGACTGCTTAAAAACAACACAAGCTTTAAAACAATGACTGTTTAAACTGACTTCAGTAGGTGTCAAGTGTCAACCGCTTACAGGAGAATGGTGTTGGCTCTGGGTCTGAACTGACAACAGACATAAATCCCTAAGCTTTACGCCACTTGTGTTCAGCTGGCAAAACCCATGGTCCGAGCTGCAGCTTCCAGGGAGCTTCACGTGCGCGCTTGGTCTGCTGCTCCTTGGGACCTCTGCACACTGGAGTGACTCAGTTGCTCTCACGGGGTTGTCTCCCAGTTTACATTTTCCTGAGTTCAGCATCCGGCCTTTGTAAGGTCTGGCCTGAGGGTCTCTTGTTTTACACACAGCTAAATTCTTAATCCTCAATCTATTACAATCACTGAGAAAATAATTCCAGTGGCATCTGTATTTAAGAGACCAGACAAAGCAATGAATTCAGGTTGTGAGAGTGGGAAATGCAGATAGTCCCACTGAAGCCACTGAGAATATGTATAGTGTTTGTAAAATTAAACAAATACATCTTTGTAAGTTTAGATCCTAAAGACCAAAGTATACCTTCATTTATGCTTCTTCTCTGATGAAAGCAACAAGGTTTTCTGTGCGTAAACAAGTCAGAATTTGGCTCTAGGTAAGCAGAACGTTAGTTGTGAAACTTTGAAAAGCAAAAAGCAGGTGTTAAGAGTCTGTATTTTTCCTGTAATATCTTACAAAGCTGATGCTCTTAGTAGCACTATTCTTAGAAGTGTCTTATCATTCCCTAACAAAGGCTGCTCTCTTTACATGTGCAGGAAACGAACATGAGATTAATTACCCAAGTGTAACTTTCTGTAAAAACAGAGAGCTTAATGCTAAATGCAGAGAATTCATTAGAAAGCACAGGGAGCTTCACTTCAGCAGGCAAATACTCTAATAGTGGTTTAATAGCATGTACAATGCTTTTCCCTCTCTCTGATACTTGAACCATGAATCTACCGCGTCAGCTTGTCTAAAGAGGCAGTTGTGCAAGGAGTCTCCTGGGAGAGCATTTGGTGTGTGTTGCAGTTCTTTGTCCCCTAAGTGTGACCTGAAAGCTGTGCTGCTCTCATTTCCCCCCTTGGTTCTAGCTTTTCTCACCAGTCAGGGCTGTGTGGGCCTGAGGGGTGCCAGGAAAACCCCAAAGCTCCGGGGGAGCTAGCTATGGGGCAAGGGCAAGAGAGGAAGAAGCTGCGACCAACACCTAGGAAGTGGTGGTGGTGGAGGTGAAGTCCATCATGCTCTAGACCAAAAATACTAAGTTGTGGGCACAGCTTGACACTCAGTCCCGTGGAAGGAAAGGTTTTCCCAGAAGGAAAACCTGGCCCCACTGGGGATTTTGAGTATTGATATTAGTGGATCGTGAGTACCAGCCTCTGTAGGAAATTAGATGTCATGGGAGAATCTGCTTCAGGTTTGATGGGTTTCGCAGTGCCTTATACTAGTGCTGAATACATCCAACCAGGGAGTTAGATGAGGCATTCGAAAAAAAAGTTTGTTTGTTAAAAAAAAATGAAAAAAATCAGAAGGCTCAGGGTGGTGTTGTTCTTGTATCCCGATTCTGTAACGTCAGCCTTGAATAGCAGGCTTTTTGAAACTTTTCATATGGAAATATATCTGCTCACTAACTGGTAATATTTTTCTGTTTATTGGAGGGGGGGGGAGGAGAATGGTTTCATGGCCTAGCAAGCAAAAAAATTACTACAGCCAGTGGAAAATGTCACTGTGAGGGAGGGAAAAGACATGGAAGAAGGCACAGAGGATGTCTAATGAAATAAGAGACTTGTGCCATTGAAAAGACACATTGTTCATGTGCTCCTAAGGAGAGAGAGATGGGGATTTTTAACAGGCAGCTAATTTCAACCTGTCTTCAAATCACTGTTCTGTAGTTTTTCACACCTGTGGGGAGGAGCAGTGGCGGTGCTCTGGTGAATGCCATGCCAGCATTTACTTACTGTTAGTGTTAAATTACGTGGTTTGCAATAGTAAAGGGCTATATACAGATGCTCGCTTGTTGTGAGTCAGTGCAGCTCCATTTAAGTCAATGCTGCACAGCTGTACCCCAGCTGAAGAGCTATTCTTAATCTTCAGTACTATACAAATTGATGAGGAAAGACCACTTGCTCAAAAAAAAAAGCCAAGTTTCCCACTTTGAGTGACTGGTTTCTTCAAACATTATTGAAAATCAAAATTCCTTGTCAGCATCTCTATAACAAGAGTCCAAAATGGACCCTGTGTTAGGAAAATTAGGCTTGCACCTCTTAGCACACTTCTTGGAGTTTCTGGTCTGGGAAGACAAATAGAGGTGTAAATTAAGGTACCAGATGCAAAAAGCTAGTAAGGCAGTGTCCATTCCTGCTGTCTTTGTGTGAGGGGCAGTAAGTGCTGTCAGAAGGGCACAGCAGCATGTAGCTGCAGATGGACGTCTCTGACTGTTGGGGGGATCTGCCAGAGCTCGCCCACAGCACACCATTGCTAGGGTTTTACAAGATAAGAGAATCTAGATGACTTCTCCATTTTTAGCTGAAGTTCTGGTATTTATCAGGGGAGCAAACGGGAAGTTACTGGCCACTAAGAAGAAAAAGTAAAGAACTATGGAAGAGTTTGCTCAAGTAATAGGAACAAGAGTTCCACAGCCCTGCTAAGGGTGGGTACGATGCAGAGCATCTGCTCTCTGATCTAGCGCTGGCCTAGCGTCAGCAGAGGACACTGCCACCCTCGCCTAAAAGAAATCCCCAACTGTTGTGTGAGGTCAAGTACTACTTCTGCTGGTTTGGGATTTGGGGGAAGTTTCAGAAAAATGACTGTCAAAGAGAAATATGAACCTAATTTTTGCCCATAAGCCTTTTTATTTCCAAATCTTTCCTACAAAGCCTCACCTCTTGAACCCTGTCCCCTCTAAATATAAAGTTACAGCCACCTTTCATTTCCTGCTGTAATTAACATCCCAAACTCTCATTGAAATAACTGAGGTTTTTTAACCAATTTGTGCAGGTTTTGTAACGCTCGTTTATAGGCTGGGTGGGAATAGGAGTCCCATGTGATGGAGGAAGTTGACAGGGTCTTTTAGCTGGTTATAGTTGTAGGTTTTGTACTTATGTTTTTCCTGCTGTTATTTAATTTTAAAATTCAGCATATCTTCTGTCTGGTTTGCATATTAAGGAAGAACCCAATTTTGAGAGAATGAAGGCTCTCATACAGAAGCTCCTGTGCTGCAGACTATGTGTTCCCATCTCTGTGCAATCCTGAACAAATTGATCGCACTGGTAAAATAACAGCAGAATATTTATTTTAGGGAGGAGTTTCCATCATTGGAGTTAAACATTTGTAATTAGCTAAGTGCAAATCAGACCATTTTTCACCACTTAACCTTGTTTTGGTAGGTTAAGTGTGATGTTTATTGTAGACCATGTTCATCGATTTTAACCATGTTTTGGTAGTTCACATGCAATGTTTAATGAGATAGGCTGACTTCTAAGAAAAAAATAATTCCTAAAAACCACTGCTGTTCTTGGCAAGTTGTGTATCAGAATGTTAAGCAGAATAATTTCCCTTGGACTATTTATTTGGGTGGAGCCATAATAGCCCTGAAGCCGCAGCTTAATCTTTGACTACATGTTTTCAGTGCACAAGAATGTCCAGCTATTGGTTTCTATTCAAAACAGACCCGCAAGTTATCAGGTCTTTGCATTCAAAAATAGAGACTTAAAAAAAACCATGCTAGTTTGAAATAGAGAAGGAAATGTTAACTGGAGTGGTAATTAAACTAGTGATGCAACAAAACATGTCTTAGAGGAAAAAGCATTACAAGTAGTGCTTTGGTGAACTCTTTGTTATAGCATGAAAACTGTAAAATGGATAAATACTTTGCTTCTACCAATAATGCATTAAAATGCTATGAATATGTATTAAGTCTAATTCGATAGGTTTTTAGGGAAAGGGACAAGTTTACTACTATAATGTTACTTAGTAGAAAAACAGTCATTTTATTTCTTGTCCTTTTCATTTGAGTTGGAAATGAACTAGTAATGTGGTAAGACAAAGAAAAAATGTCATCTTTGAAATTAAATTTGCATGTCAAAACATTATATCCAACCAGATAAAATAGATTTTCTTCTCTCACATTCAATTGTTGAATAAAATGCAATACTTCAACTTTGGGGTTTTTTTTCTGCTTTACAATAATATCCTCAACTCATTTCAGTTTATATTGCATCAGGAAAAAAAAACACAAAACCAAACCAACAAACATATGCTATGCAAAACGCAGTTTTAAAATCTGCTGCAACTTGGTATTTGTTAAAAATAAACCAAAACTGATGTCTAGTCTTCATGGCAGAATAATACTCCCTTTCTGAGGCTAACTCATTTGTAGCTTTGTATTTGTTAGAATGAGACAACTGTTCTTAGAGATTTTGTTATTCCCTTCCCTTCTGATGCCAGAAACCCCACCTGACCTCTGCAGTCACAACTGCCTTGTAGCTTTCCACACAAGCCTTGAACAGCACATTTCAGTTATTCAATGTCCTTTCCCATACAGAAAGGCAGTAAAATGTCATCATTAGTATGAATTTAAAATTACTTAAATGAAGATGTTAATTTAAATGGAACTTGGATTGTCCTCTGAAAGTTTTTGACTCATTTTTGACAATGCTTTTTAAAAGACATTAGTTTCTGTAAGTTCTGTTAGTGACAAATATTATTGACCCAGGGACTGTGGGTTATATGTATTCATATTTCTGTTGGACAGAATAATAGCCATAGCAGGACCCTTTCTCAATTTGCAACTGTTGTAATCTCAGTAGAGTGCATAGTTTGCAAACAATCTGGTTTTACATGCCAGACTTGCAAACTCTTTGTAGAAGTTCAAGGATTTTACAGTTGTGAAGCCATTTTTTCAAGCTGACATGAACTGGTCGTGCCAAGGAGAAGCTAATAGTTCAGAACCAGCATGTACTATGTTTTACTTGCAGACGTTACAAACTGTGCGGTGAAGCCACTGAGTTTACAGAAGTATTGAGTTTGTAAACACTGGGAAAGCTGAACGTGTATAAAGCTGCACTTCCAAGATCTGTTGCCAGTTCCACAGAAAAGCCACCAGCATTCAAAGGTGACTGTGTGCTGACTAAATCACTATGAGATGAGAAAAAGCATCTGAAGAGATACCAGCTGAGTTTACTGTAGCAATGAAGAAACAGTTTCATAAGAAGTCATACACTGCTTCATGAAGTGCTCACTGATATTCCAGCTACTACATCTGTATTATTTACTAATATTTATAGTGGAAGCTTTGCAAACTTAAGAAGTTTTATTTTTAATAAGTTCACCATCCTAAGAAAATTCTTGAGTTCTCACCGAGGTCTTAGGTTTAAAAATAAGAAACACTTAAGTAGCTCAGGGAATTGCTTTTTTAGGGTTCTCAAGCACTTTGCTCCCACTGAAATAGGATTTGCAAAATGTTTTCACTGGATACTCCTCTGACTCTAGGGCTGTTTTTGCAGGTCTTTACTGGCTAAATTTCCCTGTAAAACAGTGGGATTTGGACCATCAGCTGAAAATGAGGCTGTTACTCCAGCTCTCCAACTTCACTTTGTGCTTTTTGAAATGTTCCTTTTCGACAGCTAACTAAGCGTCATATCACCCTTGAGCTATGGCTTATAAAATAATGGTGAAGTGTTTCTGAAAAGTGAGGGGAAAACACCAGATAAATCCCGTCATTATTTCAGGATCCTCCCCAAACTCCAGCTTTTCCTCTGTGCTGAGCCTGAGAAATAACTCAAGCTGAAATATCATTGAAACAAACAAACAAAAAGGTTAGGGCACAGTCTGATTGGCATAGGAAGAACAGGCTTCATGACTGTGACACTGCTTTGGTTCCCCTGCATTGGGTTTGCAGACTGGAAACCTAATAATACTGGCTTGTAAAGGGAAAAATAGAAGCATTTATTGAAGTGTTACTAGACTGCAATGCTTTAACAGTTTTCTTACAAGAAATATGTTCTTTTTTTTTCCTTTTCTTTTCTTTTTTTTTAATTCACAACTGAAAGTACTGTTGCTATGTTACTGTAATGGTGTGTAGGCTGCTAAATAAATAGAGGGAGTTTAGTCCATGCCAGAAATAGAAAGCCAGGTCAGAGGTGACATTTGGGACATGTTGAGAAAAAAGAGAATATATAATTATTTCTTTCCTTCCTATCATTCTCTTCAGTCTCATTAACCCCAGACTACTCAGGAGGAAATTACAACAGAATTTCTGGACACGTAGAGTACTAAAAATTGAGTAATTTACTCTAACTAAAATGAGAGTACTAAATTCTGGAGTCACACTAAGTCTTTTGGTTTTGTTTTTTGCAAGGTCAAATTTGCAAGGGAAACTGCTACAACTGTGGCACCTCACACACTTGTGCATTAAATAGCTTCTTTGAGATATCAAAGGACATTGGGAACTGTTGAAAATTCACTTTGCAAAGGTGTGCTTAGGAGGGAAAATCTGTCAGGGAGAACAAGCTTTGAGAAAACGTGCTCCTGTGAAGCCAGAAACAGGAAATTTGAGTCCATTGTCCTTTTTGGGATAGTCTGGCAGCTTACCAAGGATCAGAGAGACAAAAATGTGCTTAGGTTCTTATGCGAGTAGCCCTAGGTACCTGCTTGCAACTTCAGCTGCCTAAACTTCTTTGTAAATCTGGCTTGTGAACGTGCATGAGTGCCTTGTTGGTACAGCACAGTCATTTTTACCCTTCCTCTGCTGCCTGCATATGCACCTCAGGTACAGACCTTAGTACAATGAGCTCTCATTTAAGCCCCAGCAGCTGATTCAGTAAATGGTGGGAACTGCAAGTTGCTAATGTGAAAACTAAAGCCCAGTCCTCCTTCTGTGCCAGTCGGATCAGAAGCAGCCCTTATACCAGAAGTGAGCATTGCAGCCCTGTCACATGCAGACAGCGGCCTCTGACTTTATCTCAAAAATGTTATTGCAGATGCTGGATGCTCTGGGCTGTGTTTGCTAGCCACAAAGCACCTCAGCCCTCTCCCAGCCCCTTGCAGGCATCACTGCAGGCATGCACAGCACCCCGATGCTCTGGTCCTGCCTTGCCCTTGGCCCTGCTGCTCCTGCCTGAGCATCAGCAACCCTGGGCCCACAGCAGGGCAGCTGTGAGCAGTCAGACCATCCTGCCAGCAGGAGGTGGGACACCGAAAGGCGCACCCAGCTTGCTCATGTGTGAGTTAATTTAGCAGATTCATAATTAATCTGGAATATCTTATATTTAAATATATATGTTTACTTATAAATTAATTATTAAAGTGACACAATATGAGGCATCTAATTTCTTTGTGAGTTAGGGAAGAAGACCACAACCATAACCTAAACCAGTACAGTGGGTGCAATCCATTAGAGATTTTTTTGTGTTACTCTTGTAGTGCCACAAATCTGTTACTTTCCTACAAAGAAACAATGTAAATGTGCCCCCTACCCAAGATACCTTTGGATCTGAGGCATTCCAGAAAATCCCACATTTGCCATAAAGATTATAGAGGAGCGTTAAATTACAGGGTACAACAGAGCCAATGGTGCCAAGTACAGTTATTCTTGTTCCTAATTTGCAGGGTTTTAAAAAAAAATTTCTTTTTATGTGTTAACACTCCTTGAATGGGGGGTTGGACTTTCAATGGCTAGGAGTATTTTCTAGCATGATGGACAGGAATAGCTGGTTTAATATGAAACTTTCATAATTTTCAGCCCCAAGCCAACTCCCAATGCCTTAGACCATTTGACATATCTGCAGCATGTCTGAGGTTCTGTGTCAGAAAATGAATGTGTAGTTTAGGATCCATCAGAGCTGTTTATTTACTGACATTAGGAGTTTGCTGCTGCTGCTGCTGCAATTAGAGACATTTCTTGTTTTCTAGCACAACCTGTATTCAGCCTCAGACTGAAGGAGAGTGTTAGAGGCTTTGTTGTCCCCTGTGGAGCTCAAACCCTTGTTTGGGCTCTGACAAATCCTTTACCCTTGCCAGAAACTGCATTTATCTCAGACCCTAAAGAGCAATTATTATGATTTATCCGTCTTTGGAGTGCATAAGATTTTACCAGGCATTTTCTACACGGAAATCTCCAGCCAGGAGAAGTCCAACCTACAGCCTGTCCTTTCCAGGGCTCTGTTGCCTGTGCTCAGCAGATTGCCCAGTTTAACCATCTGCAGCAGCATTGCTAAATGGAAAGGGGGATGCATTATACCTTCTGCAGTTCTGTTACGCTATCCTCCTAAAGGACCTATTTGTCCTTCATTATATTTCCAGGTCCTTTGTGCTTGAAATGATCTTTTAAACTTTAATTTACCAGCCAGCAAACCAAGTTTACTTATAAAGCTGTTTACCCATTAGAGTATTCCAAGTGGGCTGCAATGACGTTTGCTTGTATTCTTCATTGGGGCAAACAGCTAAATTGTTAAAACTGATTGAAATTACATCAGGGCAGAAGATGGCAGACGTGGCCAGGTTTCAGATAGGCTATAGTTAGCTAGGTGAAGATTAAGTTATCTTTACACTGCTCCTTTAAATCCCTAAGCACTCCCCTCACTGTAGCACTTACCTTGTTGAGGGTTCAGAGGTGCTTTAGTCAAACTTGCCATTCCAGAATGGGTGACCCAAGTTTGGGAGGTGAAGAGCCAGAGTGAAGCAGTAGCTGTGCAGTCCTTTCCAGAATATAGTGATAAATAGTCACAGAGATGCACACAGTGATATGTCTCAGGAACATTTCCAAGCAAATGATCTGCATGTAGTTTAGTAACCTGAGCTATGTGAAGATTTCAGCAGTGGTGGCCCTAATTCTCATATGCTCAGAACCTACTGTGCACCCACAGGCAGGTTTCAATTTGACTCATTCCTCGGGTTTACTGGATTTGGAAATGGAACTGGGATCTCTATATGAGCATTTTGTTGTAGATTTTAGTTCAGAGATTGTGCTTTTTTTTAAAAAAAGCAACTGTTTTATTGTGCCATCTATGCATAGGAATAAAAGATAAGGAGCAGAGGAAAGCACTCAGATACAAGACCTTGTACAATTAATGGTCATAAGGCCTAGGATGATTTTGTTGCAGGGGAGATGGTCACTTCTGACTTGCACCTAGGCTTGCTGCAGTCCAGGTACCTGCTCTGAGTAGAAACATGGTCATGCAGAATCACTCCAGATCTAGTTCATGGTGCCAGTTTAGGGCAGGATCTTCATGGTTCCTTGCTGGAACTGATAAGAAAAGGCTTATGGCCCTATACAGCAACATCAGCAAGTAAGTGTGATGATGTAGCACAGCTGATTCTATACCATCAAGTAGGAAGCTTTTCCCTTCCAAAATAAAATGCACCCATAATGGACAGAAAGGCCAAGTCAACACCGGGTTTAACAGGCTGCTGAAATTGGGCAGGTGTGCTGTCAAACTCGAAAGTTAGATCTGAAGCTTTCATTTGCATTTATGAGTTTACACAAATCTGCTTGGAAAATACCACTTTGTCATCTCCAAAAAGGTTTCAGATATAAAGTACTCAGACTCATCAGAAGAAAAATGTCCTGAAATAGAAATGGCACCTCATGTTCTTTAGCAATATAGGATCTTAAGGAGAAAACAGGAGCCAAAAAAATGCAGCCTCAAATTCTGACCCATTATGACCATATTTATGGGGAACATTTAAATAATCTGAACTGTTTTCCCTACATTACTACTAATGACTGTACCTTATGACTGGTGATATCTCATCTTCATTAAACACTGAACTTAAATATCAGAGTTGGGCTTGAGGCTTTTCTTTTTAGCTTTTGTATCAATTGGCCAGATGCAGATCAAGCACAGAGCCATCGCCTGCAGCAACAAGGGAATGGGGAAAGAAAAGCAGATAGGAGGATTTTGCCTCCCAGTGGAAAGCCACAGATCTGCCATTTTCAGAGCTCCTGGTAACTGGTGTAACTGGGAGAGGTGGCATGTGGTATGGGAACTGCAGCATTTACCAGCTTGTCATTGGAAACTGAAGACGATGAATGAATAAGAATGATAAAATGCACAATTTCACTTTATTTTGTGTAACATCTTTCACACAAAACTTTCCACTCAGAACGATAACAGCCAGATAGAATTATGGTGAAAAATAAAAGCAGAGTTGCAGAGAAATTGATGACTTCTTAAAAAGAGTAAACTGTCACTGAAAAATCTCACTTTCTATTTGAGAGATAAAATCTCTGCATGGTGCAGCCATTTTTGCTTCTTCTGGCATAAGATTTGCATGACTCACAGGCAGCAGCATGTTGAGGACCTAGAAATACATAATACAAGAGCAGATGCTGGATGCTGGCCGCTGGCTGGGGAATTCCCATACCATCTTTGAAATGATGATCCTGTTTGATGGGGCAACACACAGAGCACGAGGCAAGTGCGCATGATGTTGCTCCCCTAGGTGAGGTTATTAATCTGAAGGGTGAGAGACAGTGTGAAGGCTGCTAAACACCTACTATTGTAGCAGTCAGTCCCAGCTGGTGAGGATGAGTGATGTAATGGATCAAGCAGGAGGAGAAAGTTTTCAAATGGGAGGGTGTAAAATCTGAAAGGCTGCACGTAGGAATGAAGAGTCGCAGTCCTAATTCGAGTACGCAGGCAGCTCAGCAGATGGCCCAGCAGATGAGTTGCTATGCACCATGGTATGTGTGAGAACAGGGGAGTAATGGTGAGGCTCCACGCAGAAACGTAGCCCTGCCCTTTGCACAGTATGCGGTAAGATCAGATGCCATCTTCTGTACCCCAACTGGGCCTTCCGCCCCCCATCAGGGCACTTTGTTGGCTTGCACACTGAGCTTTCCACAACAGTATTTCATACTGCTGTTCTGCATTACAGCAATTTCCTCCCCGGTGCTTTGCCTTCCACCTCCAAACAGAGCAAGAGCTATGCCCAGAAGTGCAGGTCCTTGCCAGTCGCACTAACAGTGACGTTACATTGCTAACTTCTCCTCCTGCCTTGGGCTGCAGCTCTCAGGCTGAGCTGGCATGTCTCTCAGGGTGGAAAATATCCCACTTTGGGCCATAGAACAGTCTCACTGGGATGTTTTGGGTTTATTTCCTACAATTCCAGTTCCTCCAGCAGTGAAGCACAGTGGCTGGAGAGAATTCATCTGCATCCTATGTGACTTCCACCTTCTCTAATTGCAGCTTTTTGGGAATTTTAGAGGAGAAGTTCAGAAAATCTCTAAAACACTTTGTTTAAGTTCTTTGTTTAAGAACTGACCAGTTTGCATCCGACTTTCTCCAGCGGATCTGTTTTCGCTGCTTACTGTTTGTGAGACTTTGGGGCTCCATTTGCAAATCATCTATGCACTTATAGCTAGATCCTGCAAAAAGCATCTTTGCCACGAATAGCAGCCATTGCCACCTCACAGTCACATTGCGCTGCCACTCAACATAACAGTGTTAGGAGCTTTGTTTTTTCTAGTGGTTTTCTAACAAACCTCTGCTAATCCAGAGCAATGTATTCATATGGGAAATTCCAATAATCCGTGTTTTGTGATACAGCAAAAATCTGTCTCACTAACCAGTTTACGTGTAACACTGATGAAATGAGTACCACTACGTTGTTTCAAGAAGCTCCATTTCCAACACAATCTACAGGAAAATGACATAGGTATATAATGATGCATGAAATAAAATCACTATAATTCTGATAAACATCTCAGATGCTCTTGGGATGTGTGATATCTTTTTCCTTTACCTTGAACTGCTTCTGAAGCAACGTAAGCTAAACTGGGACCAATGTTCTTTTTTCCAGTACCAGTGTGTTCCCGTGGCATCCTTATGCCAGCAGATCCACAGCAGCTCAGCTACGCTAGTAAAACTGTGGACAAGCCCTTAGATTCAAGCAGCAAAGACATGAGCAATGGTAATCCCTGCTTTCTCACATGCTATCCTGTCAGATTCCATTTACCGTCTTGCAGTCTTAAGAGCACAGTTCAGGTTTTGTGTCTCCTTCACCCTTAGTATATTTACTTGAATTGCAAAAAGAGATTCTTTAATCCCTGCTGGTTTTGTTGTGGTCCCCTGGAGCCAGCACCAAGACTACCGAACGCACCGAGCTCATCCAAGGGTAGATTCTCATTTCCGTTGTGGGTTGGCTAGTCTTTGGGATGGCAGTAATTCTGTGAGCCCCCAGTGAAGGTTATTTGGACCACGTGGTGAACTAGGATACATGGTTGAGGATATTTCACTATTGGACTTTTAAAGTGTGTTTAGCAAGGAGAATGTTCTGATCTTCCATAATTAAATTCTGTGTGTCCAGCAGCCAAACAACAACAGAAAATCCAGGTCTATATTCACTGTAAAATAAAACTCTCTGGAGTGTCTCTCAGCATAAGGAATACGAGTCAAAGTGGAAGGTTTTATGTTAGTAAAGGAAAAATTAAACATCATCATCTGTCTTTTTGTAAAGAAGCAGAAGGATGTTAAAAACTGTTATGCTGGCTCACATTTTTTCTACATAAATGAATTTTTGAGGCATCATACATGGTTACAGTAAAACAGTTAAATAGGAAATAGTGAAATCCACTATGATTTCTACATAACTTTTTATTTCATAACATATTTGTGCAATAGAGTAGTCAGAATGCAATAATCAAACTATGTTTTTTCCATGCTTGAACATTAGTGGCCATCTGGAAAATTACACGCTACCTGTATTCAGTGAATTGGCTGAGCAAGGGTGTTACCTGCAAGGAAAATAAAATTAGTTTTATGTGTTTGGGTAAGTTAGCTTTTTCCAGGAAGAAACATAAAGAGAACCAAACAAATTTGTCACCATTCCTTTTTGGAAATGGGGTCAGTTGGCACCAGGGTGCTAGCGCTGCCCACGGACCCAGGCCGCAGCCACCTGACTTGTTAGGGGACTGTCCTCACACAGGAGTCATGACAACAGTCCTGATGTGTTTCTGGTAAAGTCACTGGAGGAGCCTCCAGAGCAACAAAGAAAAATGCCAAAGTGTCAGAAAAAAACTTAACCTTTTGTAGGAAGATCCTGTAGGAAGCATTGACCACTTCTGGCAAGGGCTCTGCCATTGCTAATATCCTTTTTGCCTGCAGCACCTACTATTGTAGCATGGCAATTTATTTGAAAAACTTTGGCTGAAACGGCTAGTTATCACTCTGCTCGTGCAGGGTGTTGCCTCTTCTCTTCCTGGTAAAAACACTGAGCTGCAGACGGGGTCTGTTCTGGGAATGGGCTACAGGCGCTCTCCTTAGTCAGCAAATACCAGAGCCCCGGGGCAGGGAGCCCACAACAGGGAACAGGGCGGGGGGGCGGGATGGGGACACACGTCCAGTGCCCATTGGTAATCCAGTTATTAAAAATAAGTGTTGACTTGATGAACTTCTGACCAAAACCTGTTATGTCAGAGGGGGACTCTTCTAATACTCAGCTCCTAAGGTTGAGGTATAACTGTGATAGGGCTGGGGACATCTCACCTGAGTGGAAAGAACAGCTGAGTTATCCAGACAGTCATCTAACTACACGAGGTCTTGTCAGCTTTGACCTGTTCTTTTGAAACTCATGTCTGTCTATGCTATATATTTGGCTTACTATTATTCCTGGATTTGCTTAGCTTTTTGGTGAAGATGTCATTAATTACTGATTTATTTCAGTGGAATAAGAAGGAGTCCAACTGTGTATGCATAGTGTATTTAGGGGTTTCAATGCTTAGCTTATAATTGCTCTTCCCTGAATAAGATGCTGTTGGGAAAATTCTTAGTTTCGCAGTGTCAAGCCATTAATTAATCAAGGACCAAACCAGAAGCACAGCACTGTGGAGAAGGTTCTTAGGTATCGAAAGTCACTGATAGTAAAGCTCTGTGGAAGCAGTGCCTGGCTGCGGTTGGGGAACTTGTCTCCCAGTTACACATTCCCCTGGCTGCGAATCCAATGCTGCTACTTTTTCCCTGTGCAAAGATGAGGCACAGCCACTGAATGAGTCATGGATCTGTGCTCAGCTGTGTCTGACACATGGAACTCTGGAGCAGGACAGAGGTAGCAGCTTTGTAGTGTGGGACTGCAAGGCACACACACATAAAAAAAAGTCTTACACTCAGTGCAGCCCAAACCTTGAAGGTCTCTTTAGAGGCCTTTGGCTGTGCTGCTTTTGACTCTACCCAGCCAGCCCCACCTCTCCCATATTCTTCCTTCTGGTGTTTTTAATGGCTAACCCTCATCATCCATACAGGTGCTTCCCTGACCTCTTTGGATGGCTGTGACCTGTGCTAGCCCACCTAAAAGCAAAGTAGCCACAGGCACTGGGAGTGGCAAACAAACAGAAGGATCTCTCATTGCTGTTTCTCTTCCTTGAACTGCAGGTTGTTTAATCACATGTTGCAAAACGGATTGTGGAGTGGGGTCGTTTTGCCGTTCAGCAGGGCTTTGGTGCTGGAACTGTAGAGGAGCAGAGCTGCTTGTCTCAGAAGGTGTTTCTAACACAGAGCATGTGACATCTATCACATAACACCATGACAAAACCGTGCTTCTAACACAGAGCTGAAGCAATTTGTGAAGTGAAATTAGTCAGAGGTATATGTAATGCTCTTTGATTTAAATGTGGATTAGAAAGTATGTACAGTAACAGTCCATTTCTAAAGACATTGATTCTTTACAGCAAAAGAATGAAAGTGAAAATATCCTGAAGAACAATAAAACAAAGAGTACTGTAGTTCGGCTCTGAAAAAATACCAAAGTTTTGCATTGGGTGCAAGAAGTGCTATGGGGAAGGTGCATGGGATTATTTTAGTGCTTCATTCATCTTCTGTTGTATGTTATGGGTCTGATTTGCACCTGATTTTGCACTCAAGAAAATCCTGAGTTCCTTTTTTAACTGTCAAATAGGAATGAACATAGAATCAGCCATGGAGAAGGAGTCTTAGATTAAGCAAATGTGAGGTCCTAATCTAGCTCTCTTTCAAGGCAGTTAGATTATTCTGCTTGATTTTTAGTAAGGATTGAAATAAACTATAATGGAGAGGAGAGTCAGGTTACAGGGGCAAAATTAGCATTCAGAGAGATGGAAAAAGATGTCCTATGGCATATTTAAAATACCAGCAGGATAGTCTTCTACTGGATTTATTGAAAGATGAGTACCCAAATATCCCCAAATTCCTAGATAGGCTTAAATTCTTCATTTTTTTCAGTAAATCATTGTGTAAATTATGTCTATTGTAACTTCATGACAGTAGCAGTGTAATAATATTAGTAACTACTGTCATTCTCAACTTTTGTTAAGTAATAAGAAAGTCACAGAATAAAATATAAACATATGTGATGGGTTTAAAAAAATAAATTCAAACAATCAGTAAGACCAGAAGCTCTGTAAGTGCCAAATTATTGTTGCAGAAGTATTCTTTTTATCTATGGGTCATGATTTCCAAGAAATGAGTGAAAAATGTAAACACTTCCAAGCATTTGTCCCTTTGGGCACAGAGTGTATTAAACAACAACAACAAAAAATACTTCATGGACAGAAAAGAATTGTTGGCCAGAGCATTTTAGTCAGATGCCAACAATGCCTGACTTGATGAACAAGCAAGAGAAAAACTTGGAAATGTTTTTATCACCTGATTCATGGAAATTCTCCATTCACCTGAGTTTTAAAATGAAGCCTCCTTCAAGTTCAAGGAAACAAACTGGAAATGTTTTTCTGTAGTAGAATTCAAAGCAGGAGGTGGTTGTGGTAATTACTGGCAAGCAAATAGTAAATACTCTCAGAGGTGAAAACCACAGAGCTGGAAATCATGCCTCTGCTAAGCTGGGTCAGATTCCATGCTTGATTACACTGCATGAATAAATTCTTGAAAATTATTATTTCAGAAGTGAAAAAATAATCCAAATTCTTACTTTTGCAAAGCGGGGCAGAAATATGTGGAAGAGCATGGCATCATTAGTTTGCTGCATTATTGGTTTAGAGGTGCCCTTTTGAGTCATACAGGTACAAATATCCCATTGCTCCCAGGCTAATTGTAAGATTTCTAAGATCATACAAGTTATTTAAGCATCCAAATCCATTTTGTTTCCTGTGTCAGCTCTTTGCTGTTGGTTTGATCCCACAATAAAAAGTCAATCAGTATATTAAGTATAGGCTGAGAATCCATGCTGATGGGGTGAATGAAAATTGGCAGCACCCAAGTCTTTTGTTGATCTGAACATTAAATAACGGCATTAGGACTGTTTCATCTAGAACAAGAATCACATTGGTATCCCATAAAAATCACTACGGTTGCTCTTTCTCTTTCAAATCTCCCTAAACCCAGCTGAGCAAATATTGTAACTTTTGGAGCTGCCGGCTGGCAATAGCAATGCTTTGTGTTTCACCTCAAGTCTTCATCTGTCCAACTTCTGCTCTGCACACAGCTATGGCTGTGCCACAGGAAGGATCAAAATCAGAGCAAAATTCTTCGAGTTGTATCTGGTATAGACCAAGACCATCAGAAACCACAAATGTCAGGCAGTGTAAAATGCAAGACCAGAAAGTGGCCAAGGCATTTCTGTCTGTTGCAATCCTTCAAATTTCCCCAGTCAAATACAGTTTGCTGGGCAAGGGGTTGTGTTGTAAAAATCTCCTTTGTCTTCTTTGGAAGCTTTTTCAGTTTTCCTCCACATCTTACAGTCGATCCATCAGCTCTCTGGAAAGACTAGTTTTCAGCCTATTTCCATGGTCTGAGACCTTACATTGTATTGCTTATCTTTATCGTGCACAGTACGCATGGTTTTTGTATGTGTCTGATTATTCTTGTAACCTGCTGAAATCAGAAAAGGAATTTTTCCCCTTGTTTCACTAAGGCCAGGATGCCATTCATCATCTTCCTGTGTGATACTGTTTTCTCTGTTTATTGTCTTCCCTCTAAAACAAAGTCTTTAGGAACAGAAGAGGCACTTCCCTTGGCATACCCCTGGGAAACAGCTCCCTGGTATTTTGTGATGGCTTCTAACAAAAACATCAAGGTACAGCATCACTGTATGATTCTTCCTTGGCTTTGTAACCTATTAAAAAATATATATCTACTTAGGACAGGCTTTTCTATCTGCAGAAGGATTAGATCAAGCATTATACTTTCTCATGTGTTCATGCGTATGTTCATCTTTTCCCGTATCTCTCAGCCTGTCTTTTAAAAGCCTTCTAAAAACATCAGCACCACACTCATGTTCCCTTGAACGGCCCGCACCTATGCTACAGCCACGCTTACTCTTTGGCTGAAAAACATCCATAAACTTATATTTTAGAATCCACTTACTTCTGGCCTATTTAGCAATGTGTGCTTTTGTAACACAAATCTTTGTCCTGACCAGGGGGTGTTTTACCTCCCAATTGGCTTCATTTGAATCTAGCAGTTAGATTTAACATTTTAGTAACTGCATCAGCAACACAAAACCCGGTTGGGTTACTGACTGTGCCATACATGTTACTTTTTACACTGCATCCTAACGAGTCACATTTACAAACTGCTTCTCTGAAAAACATGGTAAGAAAGAGTCATAAGTGAAGGAGAAGAGTAGGAGTAATTCCGCATTCAGATCTAAATTTGTTTCAAGTGTGGGATGAAGCTTAAAATAAGAAAAGATAATAGTTGGGGTTCTGTTGTTTCTTTCCACCTTTTTGAAAAGTCATTTTTGATCATACTCTTTACCTCTTTAAAAATGTAAACTCAAGTGATGGACCTTTGCTAAAGTGTTTCATGAGTTAAAATTAACCTTGAAAGTTGGCAGGAGGTGTTACTTACTTGGCATTTATTTCTACAAATTTTTTCATATCTGACCAGAAATAGGTAGCATGCAAATGTCTCTCTGTGGTTTAAACAAATAAGCCATGAAGTCTAAAAAAGGAAAGCAGTTACTGCTTTCTGTGTACAACTACTGCTTTCAGATGTCTTTTTTGTAGCTGCTAATGCTTGTGACTATGGCCCCATTTTTACTCAAAAAATATTCTGTGTTGTTCGGGTAGGAGGGATCAGAGGAAGGGATTTTACTAGTTTGGTTTTCTTCTGTGAGGAAACACAGGCAATATCCGTCCCTGGAATTCAGCTAGGACTTGGGGGGTGGCATGAGAATGAACCGTGTCTTTCCCTACAGAATGTGAAAGTTTTGTTAATCAAAATGTTAGTTAATCTACAGTAGAAAGCTGTAAAAGTTCCAGACGTGGTGCCCATCCCCAGATGCCCCTGACAGTACCCATGGTTTTACACACATCCTCTCAATGCGCTGTTCTCTGCACTGCTGTGTGTAACACCCAGACACCAAGGGCAACACCTTAAAAGAAAAACTGTCCTCTCATTCAGGGCCACCCTTTTGGGGTATCATTTGCAAGAATTATTTCAGCCTTTGCAGGACAGAATTTCTCTCCTCCTTGCAACTCTGGCTTCAAGTCTGTAGGCAGCATTTTGCATTGGTATGTTTTAATGAAAGCCAGAAGAAAACAATAACTTCATTATGTTTTGCGTTTTCCTCTTTAGTGTATTAGTTTATTTTTGTCAACTTTGAGCTTTTGGATTTAATTTAGCTTAGATCATTTTTAGTTAAGATGAGGCACATGGCTTTAGTGAGCTGTGAGCTCTCACCAAGTTAGCTTTGCTGCTCCTGTTAGACATTTTCTTGGTCCTCGCTCTGCTGGAAGGTTTGATGCTTCCAGACTGGTGTTTTACTCTCATGGTTTATTAGTGAATATTAGTGAATATCGACTGTATTTTAATCTATTTTATTTACTGATACATACTTCATAGACCTCTAGTTTAGCAAAATTGTTTTTATAGAGAATAAGTAAAAGAGAAACACAACTGAAGGATCAGTGACCATTGTCTTTGTTTAAAATATATATTATCCTCTATATTCAGAATTGTTAGGCATTCTTTGCACTTCTACAGGTCGCCAGAGATTGGGCCAGTCATTTGTATAATTAAGAGTTAAGCATTCTAAAGTTCAAAGCACTTTGTTCTTCATTTGTGATTAATCCGGTTTCTCACATTGCACTTCAGCCTTCAGTTTACATACTTGGAAAGCGTTTGGTTGCTGAGCTGCCTTTCTTTATATTATTGTAAAAAAATCAAAAATCTAAATGTGACTTTTTTTAGAGAGGGAGAAAAGTTGGAGAAACCCATTGTGCTGAAGCAGCAACACAATGGAATCTTGCATATGCAAATGTATTTTGCTTAAAGTTTTTCAGTCACAAGGTAATTAATCCAACTGCATTCTGGCATGTTCTAGAAGAGCCTACCCCTTCCAACTCGAAGTTTCTACTTACTGACACAGCCAATACTGAACTGACTGCTGCTGCTGGCATAGGAAGACTGAAAGTGTAAAGGAGATCTAGAGCTTGAAAAAATCTTTCTCGTAACTTAAGAAAATAATAGTAAGAAACTCTATAAAGAGCTGGCTGAAACATATGGATTGCGAATGCACAGAAGAAGAAAGATCAGTTCACAACATTCATACAGTCCATTAGCCTCAAGTGGATTTACAAAGCCTATCTGAGCATATCCTGGTTGGGGGCTCCCTAATTTCAAGGGAGCCATGCAGAGCCCACCCCTCAGCTAGCATCCCCTATGGAAGGGGTGAGCACCTAACCGCATCTGTGCTGAGCTTGTTTGCCGGAGCATCTTATAGATACCTGGGAAATATACTGCCTTGTTGTCCAGACCTAAATTCTGTTTCATCAGTATAGGTAAAAAATGAGTGTGTGATTCAGAGTTTGGCTTCAGCTGACCCATGGGTCGAGCTCTTGCTGTTTGTTGTTGTAATTTCTATAGTTACACTGGAAGCACTCTGGGCATTTAGGTATTTTGGCTGCCGAAAACCAGAAATAACTAGTTGGAATAAAAGTGTTAATAGTCAGATGGCTGTGTGTGAGTCATAGACACAGTGGCCTTTGAGACAAAAGAGAGATTGCTCCGAGTACAGCAGTGGAGAAAGCCCTTCCTCTGTGCAGCCTTACATGCTCAGTGCAGGTCAAACTTAAACTTCCTTACTCAGAGCACAAACAGCGCTTCTATTTATACAGTCCGAGCTCCCGTATCCCAAGATCCCTGTGTCACAGAATCATAGAATCACAGAACCATTTAGGCTGGAGAGGACCTTTAAGATGATCCAACTGTTAACCTAACGCTGCCAAGTCCACCATTAAATCATGTCCCTAAATACCACATCTACACATCTTTTGAATACCTCCAGGAATGGTGACTCAGCCACTTCCACAGAAATATTTAAGGGATCGTTGCGAGGCTTGCAGAAGCAAAGCCTGCCTGGCTCTCACTGCTGAACCCCAGGGAGACTTCTTCCCGGGCAGCTCCTGGACAGGGAGAGGTTAATCGTGCCTGCTGGTTTTGCATGGCTCACTTGCAAATCAAAATTAATGTGCACCCAATGTTCAACACCCAAGAAGATTTACATGTACCTCTCATGCACACGTTTACTTATGGTACTTACTTGTCCCTCCATGGCGCATGGCTTTTGCATTAGAAGAGGAAGTTTCCTCTCAGTTTCATACTATACACAATGTGTATGTTTCAAATTTATACTGTGAAATGGCATTTTTCAGAAAGAAAACCTTCACTGTCTTTGAACTGAGAAGATGTTAGATAGAAGCACATCACTTAGTTGGAGTCAAGATTCTCACTTCATCTTGCCAGGCACTGCTCAGACTTCGGGCAGCGAAAATGGCAGGGAAAACTTGGACCGTAGCCCCCAAAAATTCAGGCTCAATTCCTTGAAGTATTTTACTTTAAATGAGGTTAAGGATTATTCCTGAGCTTGCTGTGAAGCGTGTGCCTGAGTACCTTCTTGAACTGGGATCTAAACTTGAAGGGCAAATGATTTGGTTGTAAATTATTTGACTTTTTTTGGTACCCTTGGGAAACAGCCTGCAACAGCAGAGTTTCTGTCAGGTTGAATTTTGGAGGTTAAATACCGCACTTTATCCTTTTGGACTAGAGAGCTTGGGTCTTTCCTAATTGTGCTAACCATGCTGAAGTCTCAGGATCAAAGTGCTCTAAGGTGTTCCATTTGTTTGCTCTGTGCTCTAACAGCCCTTATCTCACATCACTTTTTGTGGGATTCAGTTAGCAAAACCAGTGACTGTGAACTTCACACTTCTGCTTACAGCTCCTGCCACGATCATTGCTCTATAGACAGAGCAGATCATGTTGAGTTTCATTGTCAGTGTGAAGACACAATACCAGGGGCTGTGGCATTACAGCGGCACGGCTTCCTGCTCTGCGGGCAAGCCTGGAACTAGGTCAAACAACAAAAGCAAGTTATAGTTGAAGTATAAGAAGACACATATCTTCAGGAATGGGGCAGGGGGCTCTCAGCCCTGTCGCCAACCTGCAGACCATTTTTTGCAAAGAAATCCGGGAACTTCATGAGAATGCACATAGAAATTCAGGATAATTAATCTTTTTGCTGACATGAAATTTGTCTGTTACCATGAAAGCATCTTGATGCAGAAGGACTGCACAGTGCCATGGTGTGGGATACCGGTCTAGGTTTGTGTCAGAGGCCCAAGAGCTCTGGACGGAAAAATAAACAAACCCTGGGGTGCTTTGTGATGAGGAGCAAAACCATGCAGAAAAGGGACTGAAGCCTTAAGTGAGTCTCTGTGTTTTTCTGTTATAGCAGAGAAACAGCCTGAGTCTACAGGGAGCTTAGCTGCAGTGTTTTGCATCTTTTTTTGGTGGTGTTTATTTTAGGGATTTGTTGTTGGTTGTGGTACGGTAAGACTGCTTTCACACCTACACACTGAATTATGGTATGCCTAGATAGACACCTTCATCGCTGGCCTGCTTTACACTTGCTCACTGAAGTGTGAACTGTTACATATATACCATGGCCTGGTCTTTTTAATGCTAAAGCGTTATCAGGCATATTTGCATATTTGTTCTTAAAAAAAAATTCTAGATATGTCCGAATTTTAACTGTAGTCACTAGCTTAGAGTCTGCTAACAGTGAGAGCAGGGGGAAAACCCATGTGCATGAGAAGCTCAAAAGAATCTGTTAACATGCTTTATTCTCATGATCTTTGTGGAGTTGTATGGTGGCTTTCTTACTGTACAGCAAGCAAAATCGTTTGGTTGAATTGTTGGAATGAAGGAGCAGTGAGAAAGATTCGGGTATCTTTTAAACCGTGGGTGAGCAGATGCTCCATGCTGTGATGGTCCAGCACTGCGTTTTTGATGCATGTGATTGAGGGTAGAAAAAAAGCATTGCATCCAACACCATTGATTGTATGCTACAAATTTTTTTTCAGTCTGGGAGTGCTAGTAGTTTTATTTTTAATTTCAACAGAGTACTAATAGTTTTGTTTTTAATTTCAATGGCTCTCCTTATGATACTTCTCCAAACTAGTCTGATCACCTTGAGGAAGTTTTCCTACATAGAGCATTAATTCACACAGAGCAGTGATATCACTGATTTTTATAATAATTTAAATGACAAGGTAGAAATCTTTGAATTAAATTATAATTTCTTAATCTCATTTTTTTCCACAGATGCTTTTTCATTTATGTCCTTGAAATACACTTTTACTAGTTGCTATGTAATGAATTACCACTAAATGGCGTTTTTAGAATAAATGTGACACTTATTTTTGCTAACAGGGATACTGTATATCCATCCATAAATATCTAGGCATTTGTGTAGCTTAATATACAATTACTCATGTTCTTTATGTTAAATTTTTTCAGTTAAAGAGATACCATTCTAGAAAGCTTTCTTTCCCCCAGCAGGGATTATTTTATGTGATTTGAAACAAGCTGCATTTGAATGGAATTGGAATTCAGTAAAAATGCACAAAAACATTTTTAAAGTTTTTTAAAAGATTTAGAATTAATAAATTATGTGAAATTACCTACATATAAACTACGTGGGTTTTTCTGTTAAAGTTTTGACCCTATTTTGATTGCAGTTCTTTTTTTTTTTTTTTTAAAAAACATATTCAAACACAAATTTCCAGTTTCTTTGGCAGTACCTGTTTAGAAAGCAGTAAGTGAGATTTAATTAGAAGTCAGAACTTTAATACAAACTGATAAACTGCACAGTCCAGTACCAATTCCTTTGGCTGTTTGAGAACTGCTGTGCACTGAAGCTCAAAGGTGTGATGGTACCCTTCTTACCATATTATACAATTTTAAAACTATATATTTTATACATTATTATAATGTATAATGTATAAATCATATATATATATAATTTAAATATATAGACCATATTATAAATCACGTATGCTGATACATATCAATAACACGCCTGGATTCCCTTGAAGCTGAAAACCTGTGAACAGTGTCTGTGCATAGAAGTGTTAAGTATGTTGAACTTGTGTGTTATTTGCAGCAGAAATGTGACTTGGCTTTGGGACAGCTTTGCTTTTGCTGGGCAGGAAGAGCTGAATCGTTTATTTCTTAGCCACTATGAAACACACTCACGATCAGAAACAGCACAGACAGAACCACCAGCTGCATAGGTGGAGAAAGCTGTTGTCCCGGTCCTGTCCGAGCAGGGCAAGCTGATACCAGCAGCAAATACCTGCTGATAGCCAAGCAGGGAGGAGGCAGGGCTTGTAGCTGGGCTGGCCTGGGACACCCCCTGAGTATCCACCAGTGCCAGGGGATCGCCAGCTGGCACTGCTTGAAGTTTGGTGTCCAGAAGAGTACAAAATTACCTTTTTCAGCCAAGGGTCCTGCCCACCAGGTGATACATGTTCAGTTGTTCAAAGCAGTGTTAGTAAAGGCCAAGATCATTCCTACTCCAAATTTTAAGTCAGAAGCAGCCAGTCTGTGGGTGAGTCACACAGGAATACACCAGCACACGACTTCTATGTAGTGACTTTGCCTACTGATGAGTAAAATACAAGAAACAATTAAAAGCTTGCTTTGAAAAGTCTTTGTTTGAAGTACGTTTCCTTAATTCTTTGGGAGCTCCCAACAGATCTGCCGAATGGCAAGGGACCATCTAGGTTGGGTCTTAGCTTGCCTTTACCAGCAGTGGCACCGTGTGTCAGAGCTGGTGTGTGGAAGGACAGTAATGACAGCTCAAGTGCCAAACCATCATGTAAAAGCTTTATCTAGGGCTTAAGATGGAGCCTGTCCTGGTTGCGCAGGCTGGCGCTTATTTACCTGGGAGCAACTGGAACTCATGCAAGCACCATTACAAATTCCAGTGTATTAGCTGTGATTGTAAACTCCTTGGATCAAAACCCATCTTTTTTTGGTTTTAATATTTTTGTCTAGTGCAACAGAGTCATGGATGAAGGCCATCAAGGAGTATTACAACATTGTGTCTGCATCTAACCCTTTTTTGGATTCCCAGGGATGCACAGGTTTGTCAGACTGTAGGTATTATCTTCTTTCATGGTTGGAAAGAGCGCAATCCAGTGCCTTTCTCCAGGTGTCCTCCCACCCCAGCCAGTGCCAGAGCTATCAGCTTAGCAAAGGTGATGCGGCTTCTTCTGTCTTCAGCCACTTGTGCTGAAAACATCTGACCTGGCAATGTCACTTTTAAAGGCTGCTAAAGTCAGCTAAAGATGTAACAAAAAAGATACAGAAGACTGTTAAAGATGCAGGGAAAGCAGAGCAGTCCTCCCTCACCTCAGCCTCAGCGTCTGCCCAGCATCACTGACTGTGGTGGCTGCAGAGGCAGAGGAAAGCTGGAGGAGGAGGAGGAGGGGGAAGCTTACACAACTATTACTTGCTCTCATCATCCCAAAGGACCAATTTTCAGACCATTACCTACTTTCCCACACATGCAGACACACACACTTCACTGATCTGGAGAGGACTTATAAGTTAGCATCTGAGAAATAATTATCAGTATGCAGACACCATTTGCTTTAGGGGTTGCTAGTTGTTCTCCAGGAATGGCTAATGCCGAAACCCAGAAGCAGCCTGGGCCCAGTTGTCCTACTGGAGAAAATGTATGGTGCTATCAGCTTATTTTTCTCTAAGGCACATGTGGTGTCTCTGGGATCTTTTAAATCTGTCTTCGGATTAGTCACAGAGCAGAGGCTTTCTCCGTTCTTAAGCCAGCCCGACAGACACAGCTATCTAGCGAGCCAGACTAGCCCTCTCCAGCACAATCGCAGGAAGTTATTCCAAGCCTCAGACAAATCCCATTTCTATCTCTGGAAGAGTAAAAGGTCAAAAAACACCAGGCTGTAGCTCTGCCAGCAATAGCAGCCCCAGCGGTCGCAGCATCGTGGCGGGGCTGTGCGGAGTGGAGCACAGGCGCAGGGCTGCCTCCTGCCACGGCTCTGCCCTCCTGCAGACATGGTGGCTCCTGCCCACGCATCTCCAGGAGGAGGTGGAGGTGCATGCGGCTCGGAAAGGCCTTCACAGGCCACGTCATTCCACAGGCAACCCTGGGAGAGGGGCAAAGGAAAGCGTAACTACCAGGTTACCAAAGCAGACTTTCCCTGCGAGTCAGCGGAGCCCTCTGGTCCCGCCTACCATATTACTGTTGGCATCCAGCCACATCCCCATCCTCTCCCAGCCATAGGCAGCTTAATTAGCACAAGTCTTGATTAGCTCTTGCCCTCTGCTTGCAGTGTACTAGCAAAACAGGAGCCTTCAAGGGCTCTCTGCAGTTCTTTAGCAGCAGCCAGGTGCCTCCAGGGCCAGCTCTCCGAGCTGCCCTGGCCTGGCCATGCCTGCCACGCAGTGCTTTGGACGCTTTGCTGTTGCAGTGGCAGTGTCTGCAATCAAAGCAGGGACATGAGGCATTCCCTTTCATCATTCCTCACTGTTCTCTTAGGATTTCAGTAATGGCCTCTTCCCTCCTGTTGCTTTGCTGACTTTTCTGTTTGGCTATAGCAAAGAAGATACCTCATAACAACGCATACAATGGCCAGCCCACGGCCTGATGATTCAGAGCATGATGGGGCTACTCCACCCACAGTAAAAACTTCGGTGTGATTTGGAGAAACCCTTGCCTGAGGTGCTGGGAGGACTGCCATACCGGCCATGCCTCCCTCATCCCAGGGCAGGGGTTTGCTTTCAGCGCTCTGCCAGTTGTGGTGACGTGAAACACTGCAGATGGAGCTGCTCCTCACCGAGGTTTTTCCTGCTGAGCTGAAAAGTCCAATCCTTTGCATGATCGCTGCAGTTCGTTTTTTATTTGTCCTTCCTTCAGCTTTCCTGCTTCTCCCATTTCTGCCTTTCCAATTTTCTTGCCCATTTGGGGGTCCCCTACTCTCTCTTTGTAGCTCTCACTTTACTTCATATTGCTCTACTTTTGCTTTGCTCCTAGGACATAAACACCCTTGAAATGACTCCTGTTTAAACACAGCCTTCATCCCTTCTCCCATCACTACCTACAAGCACCAACAGGACTGTGATACCCACATGCTGTCACTCCTAAATTAACCAGGCAGGAATCTAAATGGCAGAACCAGGGGGGCAAAACATTGCCTGCCAAAACAGAAGGCATTTGAGACCTTTTAATAAAAGAGACCTAGAGCTCCTGTATGCATGTGCAGGACTACAGAGAACAGCACTTAGAAACAGCAGTGGCTAAGGGCTGCATTGGTGCCGATACAGGTGTCAGCTGTGCTGTCCCCGCTGCTGGGCCACCTGCTGGCACCCAGGTACCTCGGCTGCCTTGGAAATGTGTTTGAGTCACTTGCTGAAAAACCTTGCAGCCCTACTCCCCACCAGTGCCAGACAGCTTACTCTCCCCCAGGAATCTGTATTCTTTGTAAATAGGGCTGAACTGACCCACACGGCTCCCAACCGCCACATTTCAACTGAGGGCAGCAACAGGGAAAGTCCTATTTGTTTTTCTGTAATAGACTGAACACTGTGGGTTCAGCCCAGAGCCAAGGATGTTTCATATAGTTTCTTTGTTGTAAATCTGTCTGTCTCCACACCCTCCCTAAGACAAATGCTCTGAGCAGCAGTTTCTTTGCCAGTGCGAAGGCACTGACTGTCAAGGATCTTCGCTCTTTGAAGCAAGCTGAAAGCGAATCGTTGGGCGCAAACCTTCAGTTATTTAACCGTTCTGCAGCTAGGGCATCGCTGGTGGGAGGACAAGGACAATTCGGTGTTGACTGCAGCAGGAGTGCAGTGCCCTGGGCACAGGCAGGAGGGCCCTGTGGATTAACTCTGCTCACACATTCAGCTGATCAGGGAAATGGTTATAGCTGTGGAGAATCTGGAGTTTTTATGTGCCTGCTTTGTGGTTTGAGTAGATCTCAGTGTATAAGGCTGTCATGGCATTTCTCTTTCTCTGTCTTCACAGATCTATCCCATGGGATTAGAAACAATAAAACCCACTTAAAAACTGAAAATGAGATTACATGATTTCAAAAATCAGCAAAGGAACTCCAAGTCAGCCTGAATTTCACTTCAGCTCCTGTTCTGCAGTTCAAGTTGACAGCGTCATGTTAGCATTAGCATTAGCCATGCTTACATTCACTTCCTTCTGAAGCATATGCAAGCACTGCAGACTACGTAGTGGCCTGTATGCTTCCAGTTTTGAGGATTTATAAAGTTTGCGCTGGGTGAGCTATGGTTTTCAGACCAATTGACAAACTCTTCCTGCCAGAGGAAAGCAGAACACAGACTTCATGGTCATTACCTGGGTCAACAAGGGGCCCTTCACCCTGACACAGCACGTGGCCTCACCAGCTGGTTGGAGTTGCATCATCCTGGGGAGCCCTGTAGCCTCACCAGGGCTAGAGCCAGATGTGCTTCAGGTGTTCCAGATGTGCTTCAGATGCTCCCTCCATTTCAGGGTGCAGGGGGAGCAAATGTACAGATATTTACCCCAGGGCAGAAGGTGTGTAGGTGACTGTTGCACAGGGCTGGTGGCACTGCCCTGCTGTGTGCAGGGGGCTGTGACGGCATCGTCACTCACAGGCACTGAGGTGAGGTGGGGTAACAGGGAGGAAAGGGGATGGCCAAGGAGCTAGTGGAGCTCGTCATATTCCCCACTTTCTTACAGCCTTGACATAGGAGAAGGCAGCTGGATGGAGGCGTGACAGGCCCCGCCAGCCTTGTGCTTGTGGGACACAGCAGCCTGGGTCTGAAGGATCCCTCATTTCTTTAGCTGCAGGCACCAGAAGGGTGCGGGGAGGCACCTTTCCCTGCCGCAGCATCCCATTTACCTCTGGGGAGCATGATGCCATGGGTTTCTCCAGTGCCAGTTCATTCAGCACCAGCAGCAGGGGGGATGGGACTTCCCCACACAGCAGCAGTCCAGTCTCGATGCCTTCTCCTCCTCCCCAGTCCTTGATGCCTCCAGGGAGCCCTGGTGCTCCCGCCCTGACTGGGGTGTGCAGTGGGGAGGCAGCCAGCAGCCCCACGCAGAAAATGATGCAGTCACAGACTGCATCCATGTCCTTACTGCTCCTTGGTGACCTCATTTTCTGGGTGTAGCTCAGAGTGCAAAAAACACAAAAAAAAGGGGATAGGGAAGGGAGGAGAAGAGATAGAGAAGAAGTTGCAGAAAAGCAGAAATAAATGCTGTAGTTTTGAAAATGACTGTGGAAAAACCCAGCTGGCTCATTGTCCTCACTTTTGTAACAGTAACATTGATCCTATTTCACCATCCCACAAGCACATACTCTTCTGATAGTTTTACAGTTTTAGAAAGATTAAGATCCGGATAAGCTGCACAACACCACTGCCTTCAACTGCGTTTACCAGTTTACATTTACTAAGAATCTGGCTTTTGGTGTTTCATAGATTAGTGTGCTGACAGTTTGAAAAATGATAGAAAGGGAGCTATTACCCTTCTCCCACATTGCTCATATTTAAGATATTGCTGAGCACATTAATTGCACGTTGTTCCCAATAGATCAAGCTGAACTTTCATTTCTGAAATCTGTTTTTACTCCCAAACTGTTTCACTATTTGTGGAGTTTGGCAGAGAGTTTGACTCCTGCTGTACTTGCAAAAAATCTGCATTAGAACATACTGACAACTGGCTGAACATAACCCCAAAGAGAAGGCACCTGCTCAGGAAAGCTGGCCTGTCCTTTTGCAAGCTGCAGCTGCACAGAGGAACCGGCACATTTTGGCCGTGCCTGAGGAGCCAGACAGTGTGTGGGGACAGGCTTACCAGTTCCCTCCAGCCTGGGCTGCTCTGGGGCAAGCCACACCACTTGCATCTGTCATGACGCAGATATCACAGAAGTGTCACCATGCCATCAGTCACCCCACAGCGATGAACCACTCTGGATGTGAAATCCGTGGGGTTCTGCAGAAATGAGCTCTTTCTTCCTCTCTTTCTCTCCATCCCATCTGGTGAGCCCTCGCTGCCCTCCCTGGCACCCAGCAGCCCTCCCATGATTTTACACGTGTGGGACCTGGCCCTTCATGGCACAGGGAGGACCATCTGGTGAGGAGCAGCCCCGCTCCTGGCCTTCCCATTCCCCGTGGCCGGCATGGGGAAGTTTAGATATTGCACTGGCACAGGGTCAGGGTGAGCAGCAGGGAGGCCGATGTGGATGCACAGCCAGGCAGGGCAGTGCAGTGCATCACACCTTGTCATTGTAATGCTGCATCGAATTTGGGCTTTGTACACCACAGAGACATCAGGACACTACCCAGTACTAGATTAGGCACATTCCTGAGCAACACCCGTCTGCTGCCCACAGGCCAGCAAGTAGGAAGCTCGTTTGGGGCATCCTGAACTTGCTGCCTGGGTTGTGCACTGCTATGGCCACCTGAAAACCCAAGCTGTCCAGGCAAAGCTGGCGTTTGGCAAGTCCAGGGGATTTCCTAGGAAATAAATCATGGTGCACAGTTGTTTTTAGTGCTGCTGTGATCAGAGTGCGAGCCTGTAAATATGAGGACATACCAGAATTTGGAGTGTTAATGATAAAGTGTGCAATGTGCCAAATGTAATTGTTTTCCTTTTGCAGCCTGTTATATTCAGATGTTGAGGAAATGATTTAATATTTCTGAATATGTTGTGATTTCATCGTTTGATTCAGCAAGGGAAGTTTGAGAAGGCATGCAAATTAAGATAAACATTAAATATGCTGTTAGTACTTTATTTGCCATGCTAAGTTTTTTCTTATAGCAGTGCTCTACAGGGTATGACAGCCCAGGGCACATAGATGTCTTCACGTCCAGACAGAAGTTGCAGCAGTAACAGGGGCCTGAAAAAACTTAACCAGTATGTGACTTGCAATTGGAAGGACCAGTCTCAGGAGGTGAAAATAGAAAGGGCCGAGGATGAGTGATACAGCTGAAGACCCAGGCGCAGTCTTGAGGCCACTGGGTTCGTGCCCTGGTGCTCATTCCCAGCTCTGTCAGAGCACTGAGCTCCACGGACTGGTGTGAAGTAGGCAGAGAACAAAACAATACACTGAGAAAAAAAGCGCAGGTCTGCAGAATTTCACAGGCAGCATTGCCTTCACACAGCAGAGCGGTGAAATGCGCAATTATCTCCTAAGCATGGGAAGTTTACATGATGAATGTTTGGATACATGAGCTGACTTTAACCAGCTGACTTTGTGAAATGCGCCTAAAACGTGAAGGAAAGTGGAGCTCGCACGGTGTTATTTCTCCAAACCTTTAGCCCTAAAAATCCTGTTTTCTTGGATGAGACGTGGGGCACAATGGCAACAAAAAACAATTCTGAAAATTCAAGAGAGAATTCTTAAGCAAACAAAAGAAGACCTGGCACAGGAAGCATTGTTTATAGTTTTCGTAACATTTATGTATTTTAAAATAAAAAATGACAGGCAGTGGATGCTGTATATTATGACCCATATGAGTGATGACCACTTTTCCACAAACTAAGGAGAATGAAAAAATAATTCAAAAAATGTTTAAAAAACAGCTCAGCCTCCTGTGAAGTGTAAAGCACAGATTAATTTAGGACAGCTTTTAGAGAAGAAAACCCAGTTTTGGAAACGTAACACTGCCTAGCAGAATACTTAAGGGTAAAGCAACACAATTTAGTTGATGAGAAGACAAGCTGAAAACAGCAGAACTGCAATCAAAATAGATTTTAAAATTCCTTAGTGTAGCTCGTTTTCTAATATTGTACTTTGAAATGAGAAAATGGATGCAAAACCAGCTATTGAGCTCTTCCAGCCTCCTTCAGTGTTGTTGAGGTTTAGCTCAACCCCCTCGAGGGGTAGCATGGGGCACCCAATATACACCCCCCCAAAACACATTGGTGCTTGTGTACATGCAATATAGGAACAGACTTCACCCAACACATTTCACCATGTGTTTTGATTTGTGTCTTACCCACACTCTTTAATGCAATTATGATATTTACTAAATAGGTCTTACAAATAAATTCTAGTTTATAATCTGGTTTGTCTTCTGTAAATATTCAGTGGGGGAATCTGGCCAGTGATGTCTGGCTTAGGCTGAGCATCTGAATCACACAGCACTGTTTCCAGTTTGAGAGTGGAGAGACCCAATTTCTTGAATCACAGTTCTGTGACAAATACAGACCTTTCCAAATTCCAGCTTATTTCATAAGCCTGCCTAGCCCCCAAACAGAGTCTTTTACCATGCCTGAAGCCACCAGTAGGTGTTTGCTCTCTGGCTGGAGAAAATGCAGTGTTGAGGGCAGCCTGTGCGTAAGCCACAAAACCCAGGCTAGACCCATGAAGGGAGAGTTAATCTTCTGATGTGGCTGATAGAAAAGCTCCTCGTCAGTCCAGAGGCAGATTTGCTTTATTCAGATAATTTCTTCATACCGTGTTTCCATTTTTGGGAATTGCATTTCTCAGATCTTCCTGTCAAAAGGAGGACCTGGCCCCCTCAGAGCATATGGGAGCTTTGCCATTTGCATCAGTGGAGTTTAAATGTCACCGCAAAGGCCGGGAGGTTCCCATGGGACTGATTTCAAGCCAATCTGTAGATCCCAGTGGAGATCTTCAGAGCCTGTATAGCTAGGAGCATGCAGTGAAATCCATGCCCCCCTCCACACGCCTAAATCCAGAGGTCATCTGGATGCTAGATAGTGGTTGTTACAGTAGTGGACCTATTTCTGTTTTTCTTTCTATGTTTGTACGTATGTCCAGAAAGATTGGTTCTTATTTCGAGCAAATGTGACCTGCTTTCTAAGACAAGTTCTCCCACACACGTGCGCCTCCTCCCTGTTTTTCTGCTTGCCTCCTGCACACTTCCTTTCTCTGGGCAATTTTAGGAGTGAAATGCAGTGCAGAGGTCAAAGACTTTGCGGCATGTAGCTGTGAATTCAATAAGAACGTAAAAAAAACCTGTCCAGATTTGGATGTGGAGAATACATCTGATTACTCCTGTGCGCCCGAGCTGGGAGATCAGCTGAGCTGCTGAGCAAAACCCTGAAGGCGGGTTCATTTCCCTACACCGAACCACATTGTTATGATCAGGCAGAAGTGTTACAGCGTAAACATCTGTGGCTTTTATTCTGATCCTGCTGCTACTCTGGTTTTCTTCATTACATCTGACAGCGTGTTGTTGAAGGGTTTAGTTTAAAAAAAAAAAAAAAAAAAAAAGCCGCGGTGTTGTGGTCCCTTACTAAAAGAGTCCTTTTGCCCTGTTTCCTGTTTATGTCGGAGCCGTCACATCATGTGAGCACAGACAGTTGTAGATAGGCTGCGTGACTGTTGCTGACCTCACACCACATGTTCAGTTAACAAGGTGAAACAGCAAATTGTGTTCTGTTTGTGTAAAGAATACTGAGAAAACTGCCAGTTCCAAGTAAAATAGGAGAGGGACTCCCGATAGCCCGAGGCAGGGTGCAATCTCCAGGCAGTTCTTTCTGGTCTTTAACTGCTTTGCACATCTGTATTTATGTCATGCTTGTGAGTTACAAGAAAGGGGATTAGCCCCAACTCCATTTCTTTCCTTAGTGAAGCAGTTTTGGAGTCCTTCCATAAAAGCTATTAGTTTAGCAAATTTGCTCAAGATTTTTCCAAACTTCAGTCCCTTTGGTATATATGTTTTCCTATACTTGCTTCCAAAAATGACTGAAAATTCCTATGACTTAGCTAGCTTCAGTTATCCACCAGATGATTGTGCCCAGCATTTGCATTTCAGAACTGTTGTTCTTTGAACAGTCTGGGAGCAACCTAATTTTTATTAAGATCCCAAGGATCTGTGCAGAGCCTTCTAAAAAACCTTTAAGATTATGCAAGACACTTGGATTAAAGCCATTCTAAGAAACTGAAATTTACCTCTATTCAAGGTTATATCTTACTACTATTATGATATTAAATAATTTATTGTGAACAAGTCAGAGAGATCTTAAGGTTTTCCAGGCCATTTTACAGAAGTAGTTTCCATTTAACAGTAGGAATCCCTATTGTGCCGCGTGAGGTTTCAGTGGTACTTTTCCCACTAACAGAAAACAAAGTTATGTTCTTCAATCCAGGAAGGCCTGTATCAGTGTCTTGGTTCCTCCTTTCTCCCTGTTTTCAACTTGTTTCTGTCAAAAGCCCAATCCTGCATCCTGAAAATCAGAATTTTATTTTCTAACTGACCAGGGGAGTGGCACCAAGCCAGACCGGCGGTTTTCTGTCTGTTGACCTCTGCTACCTTGAACAGGTCAACAAGGATTTCAGATGGAAAATTTGCACCATAAACTGGTTGAAGCCAAACACACAGGTGTGAGTGCGTACCTGTGGGTGTACAGGTAAGCATCCCTATTATCAGGAACACAGAGGCAGGTGTATCCCTGTGACAGGTGAAAAAATCACAGCATATGTGGTATGTAATGACCATGTACCAGTTGGCAAGTGCTTTAGCATTTAAAGGTGAAAAAAAGCACTCTAGAAATTTAAGCTGCGTTCAGGATGATAATAATGTCATTTTAGATACTACACATAAACATGCTGTGAGGGAATATGGAACTAAAACTCTTGGCTAGCTGATGAGGCTGTAAACATCCTCATGTAAAGAGTCCTGCCTGTAAGTCTTCACTGTCAGGGATCTTAAATGCCTGCAAAAATGTAGCAGCAGTCAGAAGGTGTCATTTGGGGGGCAGCTTAAAAGAATTAATGTTTCACTGTGCCTGCCCTCAGGAAGGAGAAAATGTGCCAGAGGAGAGGAGGGTGTGGGAGGAGACCCTTGAATGGCTTTAATCACTTAAGCCCTGTCTTCTGCTGCTGGGACCTCTGCTCTGAGCTGTGACCTACTTTACATCTTCATTAAAAGTGAAAAAAACAGACAAAATGAAACAGAAAGGAGAGTATAAGGATGCTCATGATGTGAATCACGTCCACCCCTGGCTATCCCAGCAGTTCAGTACCTCCCACCTGGCATCACGGATGCTTGGGCTGCAGCATGCGGGGATCCAGGGGTCCACCTGCCTGCCCAGGGCAGGGGCAAGGCCAGCTGGCCAAAATCAGCTTCCCTCCAGCCAGGACTTTGGCTCAACCATCACAGCATCATTTTGAGGAGGGCTGGTGGCCTGTGGAAGCACTGGCATGCCAGGCAGTGGGTGGCCAACCCCATGCTGAGGCTGTACCAAGAGCCTTGTGGCTGCCTGGGCTCTGCCCCACCTGGAGGCTTCCCGAGCTTGCGTGGATCTCACACCGCAGCTGGCTTTCTTTTCTTCAGCTTGATTTTTCATCAGTTGTCCAGATCCCTTCGGGTGCTGCTTTATAACGACACTGAGTCACAAAAATTTCAGTTGCTTCCTGAAAACATGTGAGATTGTCTTTACCATCTTGTTAGTCCCAATGAAACATGGCCAAGCACAGGGCGGGAGTTACTTTATGTTTTTATTAATACCAACTGTGTCTTTTTAGTGGCGCCCTGCAGATGCTGTCGAGATTGCTGGCTGGCTCTGGTCCGTTGGTGCTCCTTGAGAAACCCCACTTGGCCACCAGCCTCTCCCTGGGAGGTACAAGCCTCCAGGACATGGCTGGGTTTCTGCCCTGTGGTGGCAGTTAGCTGTAATTTCATGATGACTGATCCTTATGCTTTCTATAAATGAGCTCAAAGGGGCCTGCACGTATTGCAGGGCAGCTGTTAACAAGAAAAACTCCAAGCTTTCAGCACCACTGCTGTCAAAATAGGAGGAAGAATAGAGAAGTCATGCCCTGGGCTGACGGGGGGGGGGGAGGGTAGCTTATTTACTTCGTGCTTGTCTCAAGATTTCACTGTTAAATGAATCCACTGAAATAGGGTTGCCATCCTGCCACCCTTTCTTGGGTGTTTTGTTGCATGGATTTCACAGGTAAGGCTTTATCGGCCCGGAGGCATTTCCATAGGTGGGGGACAGGAGGGAGCAGCGAGCTGTGGGAAGCCTTGGCCTGGCCGGGATGGTTCGATCCTGCCCCAGGGCAGGGCAGGCAGGCAGCGCTCTGAAGCCATTTGACACATGGCAGTCCCCCCAAGCAACGTGGAGCCGTGGTGTTTTTCTGGTGTGGCAGTCAGTTGTAGCTGGGATCAAAGCCGGTGAATTCTTCCGCATAGGAAGATCTTGTGGGATGAGATGCCCTGTCAGCATCTTCCCCTGCAAAGCTCAGGGACCCGTCGGTGGCATGACCACAGTGGCAGCATTTCTTTTCTGCTGGAGAGCCCCTCGAGACCCACCTGGCAGGAGCCATGGGGACAGCAAGGACAGAGAGGACAGCAGTGCTGTACCCCTTCAGCCAGCAGCGTCATGTCAAGCAATTCCTACTTGCATGAGCAGCAAAGGGATGCTCTGTCACATTGCCAGTGTCCTCAGACGAAACCTCTAATCATAATGTTTGTGAGCAGCACAGTTCCCATTTATTTACTGCTCTTATCAAAGGACAGGGGACATGAGTGAAATGACATTTCTTCATCCAAGCATCTGCCTCCTTCCTCCCACCCCAAAATGCAGTGGTGTTATTATTAATTTTACTGATAGAACTTGTTTTCTTATCTTCCATAAGGTTTTTAAGAACTTAGAACTCCCAGGTTTTTGGGTCACTATGACTTTGACCCTTCATGCCCAAATGAACCCATTAGCTTCACAAAGAATCTGCATGTTTATTAAAAAGGAGTGACTCATTCTGTTGCAGATGTTTGTATATGTAAAGCACCATAAATATTATGGATTATGATGTAGACCAGGCAACAGGAATGTGTGTAGGTTAGCAGGCAACGTATGACTCTAGGACTTTTTCTCTTTTTCATAGTGCGTGTCATTTTTTCTTCACAAACCACAGGTTTCTTTTTTTGAGAAACAGAAACAAAGGAAACCTCTCTGCTACAGGACGTCATCTTAGATGCTTTATTACAAAGCTTTCATCGCACTTACAGCGCAGGAAATTTTTTGGTTAGTGTTTTTAGTCAATTAATGTATCTGTATCACCTTGAAAGGAAGACGGTATTTCCCCTTCTACTATGCACCCATTGCATCTCCTCTGAGGAAGACTCACGCTGGCTTTCCTGAAACAAGGTTTATTTAGAGTCATAATGAAGCTACCACAATCAGAAAGACGAGTGACTCAATAAAGGATTCGCGACTTAGCAGATGGAAATAGTGTTGGGCTGTAGTCCGTCCTGAACTCATTGTATGATGGTCCTTTGTACAGGATGAGCCAGACCCTTTGTGCTAGTCTTGTATTGGAAGTTATTTTGTGTGGGAACACTGGTTAGCTCAGAGCTTTTTCCCACCATAGCTGAGCTCTAACCTTGAGAAAACAGAGCTGTAGTGGGCATGAACAGGCAGCAGAGGGGAGAGCTCATGCCTTTCCAGTACCCATGGGAATGCACCTCAGCTTCCAGGCACCCAAGCAAAGGGAGAAAAAAACTCCTGCAGAAAATTTCTCCTTCTGTTCTCTAGATTAAATAGAAATACACACCTGTGGAGGCAGAGAAAGGTCCTAAGGGAGGAGTATTCCTCTCTGAATTTGAGTATTTATTGTTTTTTCTTTCCCAGCCATAAAGCATGAGTTTCAGCCTCTCGGTGCTGAAGAAGTTTGTGAGATATGAGTAGAAAATAAGGGAAACCAGACAGCAAGGGAGAAAAAAATCTAACAGAAGCGTTAAACCAGTGGGTGATGGGCAATGAGCTCAGCTGCTCCCAGAGCGCTGCATGGAGACACACTGGAAGGGACAAGCAGGCAGCCTCATTAGGGAGAGATTTATTATGCAGAGCTGATGGGAGCTGCAGACCGACAGCCACAACTGAAATAGCAAAACCATAACTCCAGCTGGGGGACAGGCTGGGTGGTTTAAGAGGTCTTTCTCATCTCAGATTTCTGCGAGGGAGTTAATCGAGTGCTATTACTGAGCAACGCAGGCTACCAAGCAGAAGGGGTGAGCCCTTCTGCAGGGGTCTCGTGGGCTGAGAAGTGTGAGCTGTGCAGGGCTGGCTCTTTTCTCTTGAAAGAGTGGCACAAATAGCACCCAACAATGTCCTCAGCTCTTTGAACGCAAGAACGCAAGGGAGCTGGTCCTGACGCCTTCTCTCTTGCAGCAACCTCACTCTGCAGTCCCAACACCTCCTGCTCCGTGCAGGCGGGGGAAACTCTTAACTTACATAGTCATAATGGGCTTAGGCATCAGCTGCTTGCAAACCTGTCTACATATGAATTTTAACTTCCTCTTTTAAGTCATTTATAGGAAATGCTATAAAGTTCCGCCTAATTTTTTTGCCCAAGAATATGTTTTTAAATTGTTCTTTAAAAAAAAATACAAGCTTTGAAAACTTGTATCTCAAGTGCTGGCACTCCTGTAGGACTATTATCCTGCAGATCTGCTAGTCTTCTTGCCCCGAGGATGCCTTGCGGCTCAGGGTGGCAGAACCGCAGTGAGTAGCAGGAGGAGCACTGTGCACACAGGCTCTCCCAGTCCTCGGCCAGACCCTTCTCTGGTGGGACTTGCTGCTTTCTCATTCCAAGGGAGTTTGCGGGGTCAGAGCAATCCCAAGTAGTCAAACCTTTCACGGTCCTCCCCATCACTGAGCGCTCAAACTCTTCTTTCAGCGCCAGAGCTCCCCGCAGCAGGCTGGGGCTGAGCACATGTCCTTTGCCCAGGAACCAGTACACATCCGCTGTTCGTCCTGCTTCCCCATGCCATCCCCTTTGCTGTGTTCTGTAAAATGAAGATTATCCTCATGGGGGAGTCATAAGCATTAATTTAGCTGGTAAAGAATTTCAAGTTTGTTGGCTATTCCGCATTTTGTTATTAAAACCAGAAAAAGACAATCCCCCCAGACAAATTATATTTTAGGCCAGTTTACCTCATTTAGCTTGTGTGTGCTGTAATTCATGATTTAGATCTCAGATACTGGATAGTTTGTACATACAAAAGAGAAAGGTGGTCCTCAGACAGAAGACAAGTGATGAAGGTCCTTGGCTAAACCTTCCCGGCGCAGGCGCTCAGCTCTCATTCTGGCCTTGTTTACCAGCTAGCTGGTTTTCCAGCACATAATAGGTTTGCTGCTTGTGGCCTGTTTTATCTGACATTGCCACGTCGGAGCAAATTTCCCATGTAATAGCAGCCCTTTTTAAACCTCACACCACTTATGCAGCAGAAGCAGAGACATCAGATCATGGAAGCAGTGATTGCTTTCTTAGAAACCCTGCTGAAATGGAAACACAGCTATTCCTTTTCCCTTGAGAAGCGGCTCTGGAATTCCCAAAGTGAAAAATTCAGGAGTGAGACGAAAACACTGATAGCTTGTGTTGCACAAAGCAACATGCTGGCATCCGACCAACACTGCTGCAAATTCTTTCTTCCTTTTGGCACTGAACTATTCCACTTACGAAGGGCAGATGAAAATTGTTCTAGATTTATGTTGGCTTTTGTTTGATTGTAGTTGTGCTTTTCTGATAAAGCCTTCTCTCTAATGCCAATAAAGCTTTGGAGGACATGTAAACATATCATCATCGTATCATGCCTTCATCAAAAAGGAACACATTTCAAGAGGCCCCCAAATAAATGTAGTATTTCTTCTGGATGCATAGATCCTTTCCATAGTGTGAGTGAGGAGCCTAGGCTGAATCCCAGGAATTGGTCCCTATTTAAGTATATAGGTTACTTCATCTCAACCATGGGAGTGCAATCTTTCACCCTTAAATAGATCCAAATTCTCTCATAAATTTGGCAGTGTGTGCAGCTCCAGACTAAATATTGTCAGATATTATTGGCTCTGATCAGCTGAAATAAATCCCTCCTCACCACAGCTCCACCGCCCTGGCCCTGCTGGCTCCTCAGCTGCCCCCACCAGCCTCAAGCTGCTGCAGGGGCTCGAGGATGCTCTCTAGCCTGACACCAGCACCCTGCAGCAAACGCAGGAACTGGTCCTCTGGGCAAAGGCTCGCAGTGGTAGCGACTGTGCCGTACAAACCACGAGGAGGAAGGTATTGCAGCAGCACAAGGGTGCAGGGTGAGCATGCACACAGTGCCACCCGGGACTGGAGGTAGCGGGGAGCAGAGCTCCTTGCTCTACCACAGGGTACTGGCACAGCGCATCCTTCCCCAGCGAGGGGTCTGTGACCTGTGGGGACCCCCATCCAGCCCCGGGCAGGCGCTCAGCACCTTTCATCGTGGTGCTGGCATAGGTGCAGCTTCTGGTTTGGGTGAGGGATGGGGAAGGGGAGGAAGGCACATGCTGTACCATACAGCGTCCTGGTCTGTGGGCGAAGGTCACACTGCAAAGACAGAAAACCGGGGATGGTGGGAAGAACCAGAAGAGGGGAAGGAAGAGGCAGCCTTGTGACTGGTAAATGGAAAATGAAAACTACCTAGAGCATATCACTATGTAAAACCCCACCATGCCCTGCCATGGGGCTGGGGTGGGCACTGGCGAGGGGCTGCTGTGCGGCGTGCCTGCCTGCCTCGCAGGGCAGGGCTGGGGGGTGCCAGGCACCCTCTGTGCCTCTGGCCCAGGGCTGAGGAGCTCTGGCCCCAGCTCCAGCAGAGTGGACTGCATAGTACATGAGCTGCCGGGGTCCCTGTGAGCTACAAGCTGCTGCTGACATCTTGTCTGGCCAAGGCCTGCCACAGCTGGGCTCCCAGCGACTCCAGCGTACTGCGTCCCCTTCCTCTGGGGAGAAGAGACACATAGCTCGTTGCAGGCAAATGGCAGGAAAATGAGGAGAGGATATTTGACTCTGGGAGATAAAAGCCTCATGCTGAAAGGTGTGCCAAAACCCCCTGCTTTGCCTACACCATAGAGCAGGGTGAGTCCTTTTTATTGGTGATGGCAAACCTGCTTGTGTCTGTTTGCAGGCAAGCTGCAAGTGTCTCAGAAGCTTAGCACATCGTACACTCAGCATTGTAGGATAAGCAAAAATGTTTTGGAGCACATTTTGTGAGTAAAGGCACGCATTGATGAAAGTTTCAGAATGGAAATGAGCCACTGGGGGGAGACAGTGATGGTACTGGATGTGTCAAATGGGAGCAGAGGTGCAAAAGATTGTCTTCAACCCCACTCGCCGGTAGCTATGTTGGTAGCCAATGCCACTTTCTTCCCAGAGAGTGGAGGGAAAAAAAAAGCCCAGAGAGCTGAGGTGCAACTGCACTCTGTGTGTGTGTGTCGATGCTGTTTGATGGTACAACAAAGCTGATGTTAAGAGCAAGCACCCAGGGGAGAGCTGGTCCCATTCCCCTCCCACCCTCCTACCCCCTTCCTGGTGCTTGGCCCAGGCAAGGCTGGGTGCTGGGGTGCCTGGCTTGCAGCACTCTCCATTTCCCAGCGTGGGATGAGGTGGTTTCTGCTGGGTTTGCTCCCATGAGAGAGCTCCCTTTGGTGGCAGGCAAGGAGCAGCCCTGGCACAGGGCAGTGGGCAAGCTTGTTGGGTGGTGCTGGCGAACTGCCCATCACCCTCAGCCACTGCCACCCTGCCGTGGCACCTGCACTGATTTCAAGAGGGGTTGAGTGCTTAAGCATCTTTAAAGACCTGCGCCTGCAAGTGCTGATTCACCCACGCTGCTGACTCAGGCTGTGCCTATATAAAGGCTGTCATCCCTCGGCGCCTCTCCCTGCCCTCGGCTCCAGGTCCAACAGCCAGCCGGTGGCACAGGCAGGGTATTTGCTCTGGTTCCTGTAGCTCACAGTGAGATACCACCATCATTTTCAGAGCACATTAATGTTTGGGGCAATGTACAGCAGCAGCCAAGGGCTGTTAGCTTGTCCAAGCCTATGGTATCACCAAAGGGCAGTTCTTCGGTTCCTCTCCACCTCCCACCTTCTTGTGTGTTTCCTACAGCTCATGTGTTACCCTCACTTGAAAAAAACTACTCACTTTTCAGCCGTATGGGGAGCTGGCTGGCTGCATGGGCCCCGCTGCCAGCCTGGGGAAGGGAAGGCAATGAGGGTGGCCATGTGGGAGATGGAGAGGGGATGCCCCCTATTCCCCAGGGCAGTGCAGATCTGGGCAGCTATCTGGCATTATTTCCCCTCAGCTCTGTTGTCACAGCTGCCCAGCTATGACAGCCAGTGTTTTCTCACACAGCCTCAGCCCTGCTCTCCTCTCCCATCATAGGGCACACTGACTGGGCACCTCTCCATCTCTTGCACCACCAGCCAGACAATAAGCCTGATCAAATTGTGTAGCTGCAGGTACAAAACCAAACCCAGCGGAGCCACAGCCACTCACACCATGCCAGAGCCAGCCCTCGCCTCCAAACGGAGGGACCACGAGCCTTTCCACGAAGCACAGCTGCAGCTTGCTCCTTCCTCTCACCAGCTGCCCAGGTTGCACTGAAACTACAGACCCATTTAGACTTGTGAAAATTAAAATGCTAAGGAAATGGGGGCAGCTACTGGACCATCTTACCTAACAGTGTTGGACTGGCCACTGGCAGGTAGCCCGGAGCTAGCCCCAGCCCTGGGGCTGAGCTCCCACCTCCCCATAGCTAAGTGGGTGCCGGCTAGGCAGGGTGTCCCCAGCTGCTCCCCCATCCCCTCCCGTCTCCTCCCATCCCTCCTCAGCTTGCTCATCTGCAGGTGATTTCCATCCAGTTTCCATCAGAAGGAGACAGGTGTATTCAAGCTGCAGGGCTGGCAGTCTTGGGGAAGGAGTAAGAAGTGGTTTTGCAGTTTGGGGGGGGAGATGGGAGATTTAATGCCCAAGCAGCCTGTGTCTCTGGGAGGCAGAGGAACATGTCTTGTTTAGCTTATACCTCCTGAAGCATTTCCTTTTTGTTGTTTAGGGGTGTGAGGGGACCTTTCTGTTCTGATGCATCTGCAGGGTGTGCATTAATCCAGTATGGCACTTGGGTTGGAGGTGGTGGAGATGTGGACTCTTTCCGGGACTATACATGCCAGATACCTGCTGGGCTGTATTCTGCTGCTGGAGCTTGCTAGTTAGGAAGGTGTTTTCTCCATTAAATATTTTTTCTTTGTTCCTGTTTCCTTTGGTGGGGGTGGGATGGTTTTTTTTTTCCAGGCTGCCACAAAATTAGACTTGTCTTAAATACCTCAGTAACCTATTATCTCTAGCTACTTTCAACAGAGACCAAATCGCTTTTGAGCCTCAACAAGTCATGAGGGCAAGAGTTAATTTTCTTTGTGCAATACACTTTGCATCTCACCTCTGCTCCCTGTTTATTCCTGATGTGACCCCTCCTCTCTGCAAACCTCTCCTTTACATAGGCTGGTGGATGCTTGTTCAGCCTTGCAAGAGCTCCCTCTGTAATACCTCAATCTCCAGTCCCTGTGTGTTGTTTTTGAAGGATCTTTTGCTTTCAAAATAGATTAAGGTACTGCCAAGCTGAACAGACTTACTTCTAGATAAGTCTTTGGAAGAGTATTGACAGGCTGTGAAAAGCTTGCTGCACTGCAAGGAAGACTTTTTTCAGTAAAAAAAAAGAAAAAGCCTTTTCTTGACAAATGATTGTTGCTATTTTTTGTTGATCATTTTAACTATCACCATGCCAATGGGAGCTCAGTGTCAGCAAAATCTGTAGTACCTGTATTGATCCTAAACTGTAGCCAGTAAGGACTCTTGCATCTTAGTGAAAACATCCTGAACTCAAGTTATTTTGCCTTAAGGCTGAATGGTTGGCTGTCGTCAAACCAACAAACAGGTCCACTCTTTGCAAAATTACCTGAGTTTTGACTAGAACACAAGCTATCACCCAGATTGACATCCTTGTGACAAGTAATTTTGCAAAGAGCATTTGAATAAGGCTCGGGAAGGGAGGTTGTGGTTCAGATGTTTCTTTAACGAGATTTTAACTCTTACAAAGGCAACTAAAGCAGCCAGTGGCTGCAGGGTTATTGCAGGCACCTGGGCAGCTCCTGCACCTTGGTGGGCTGCCAGCTGAGCGGGGGCAGCTGCAGCTTTGGCTTCAGCTGCTCCCTGGCAGCCACCTGGACCTTGATGGCTTAGGCATGACTATCCAACAGTTTTTGTGGAGTTACATAAAGGGGAAGGTCCTAATGTCTTATTTCTTGGGGAACAGAGCTTGGGGTGGATTTCTTCTAGCCCTCAGAGTAGGTACATTTGTGATAGCTGTAATCAACACAGAGGCACTTGTGTTGTAGGTGAACAAAAACAGCTGCTGGAAAAGAGAAAATACGTTATTTTGCTCCTAGAAACTTGCATATAGCTTTTTAAAGTGTAGTCCTATGAGGACTTCATTTAAGCCTGTATGGGACCCATACCTTCAGTCAAGAGGGTCTAAAGACATCAGTGCTTACCAGGTTTGATTAGGGATGACTTCACTTGAAGCAGTACCTGTCTAAACAGGTGCCCTTCTGTAAGCTTTGTAAGTTTTCTGTTTAATTTTTTAGCACTACAATTCCCTTAAGTCCCCAGAGTAACTCCCCTTTGTTCTGGGCTTGAGGGAAGCTGCACAGGTCATCTGAAGCCCTTGGCTTTGCTGGGCAAAAGATATTTGTTGCCAGATATTAGCTTATGTACTGCGACACAGGGTGCAGTCCTAGATGTTTTCATTTCGCAAGGAAAAATGTGTTATAATCTCCCAGCAGATGAGGCGGTGCAGTATCAGATTGTTTTGGTCACAGCATGCTGGGAGGCTGAGGGGGAGAGGAGGGGAGAGGGCTTGCTCTTCTCAACCTCAAAAGGGACAACCCTCTGCCTGTTTTCCTATCGCAAATGCAAGCTGATAGCAAGCACTTCAAATCAAAGTCACGATTTGGCTGGCTTACCAAAACAACTGTAAAACCGAAAAGAAAATAAGTGTGTGTGGGCTGATTGATGTACGATGTGGTTGGTGCTAAAAGGGCCCTGTCTGTGCCATTTGCAGGCATGGCGGAAGCGCTGGTTCGTGCTGCGCAGAGGCCGCATGAGCGGGAACCCAGATGTGCTGGAGTACTACAGGAACAACCACTCCAAAAAGCCCATTCGGATCATCGACCTCAACGAGTGCGAAGTGCTGAAGCACTCGGGACCCAACTTCATCAAGAAGGAATTTCAGAACAACTTTGTCTTCATTGTGAGAACCACCTACCGCACCTTCTACCTGGTAGCCAAAACCGAGGAGGAGATGCAGATCTGGGTGCACAACATCAGCCAGATCTGTAACTTTGGACATCTAGAAGATGGTACAGGTAGGATCATGCTCATGCTTGTCTTGGGGGTTGGGAGGATGACCAGTGTCTGGGCTCCTCCACAGCAGCAGCCAGGGTGAGAGGAAGCAGGGACCTTGCTGGCTGCTTGGGCTGAGCGGGTGGTGTGGCACTTTGTTTCCTTTAGCTCCACACAGCACTGGGATGCTGCTAAACCCTGATTTGAAAGTTGTCAGGGATCTCGCTGCTGGGTAGGAATGTTTGCTGGCTGCTTGGTCTCACTTTGATGAAACAATTCCTGTTAGAACAAACAGCATGTCCTTAACAAGAAAAGGTACTGTTTATGTGAAAAGCTGACTGAGTGTTATCTTCTGGGGCCATTTTTTTCAGTACATGTCCCCTATTTATTTAGTTTGGCTTAATGTAAGACACCTGTTCCAGGGAAGTGTCATGCAAAACTCACATTTTCTCAGGCTTTGCTGGATGTGGAATGTGCACAGACTTGGGTGTATATACATGTACATAAATCACTGGCAAAACTGGGCTGTCTTAGTCCATTAATGAGAAGAAAAATTAAAAAAAGGCAGAGGATAGGGAAGTGTTAGAAGTGTGTGTCTAGACTTAAGAGATGGTCCTGCCAGTGAAACATAAGGTCAGCCTGTTTTGCAAGGACCTACACTTGTATATATTCAGTAGGGTGAATTTCTTGGAAAGCTTCCAAGAATTAACCACTCCAAGATGGATGTAGCCAGTAATTAAAGTCGGGACCTGTATCATCATTAACTTACCTTTCAAATGAGACAATCAGGCTCAGATAACAGCAATCTGTCTTTCCCTTGACATTTCCAAGGGGCAGATACAGCAGCAATTTGAGACCTTTGTTGGAAGTGAGTCAGAACAAAGTCCTTCTCTGTGATAAAAGGCAGTGCAAGATCAGAAAAAGGGTGGTGATGGAGGGACCTGATCCCAAGGGCAGTAATGTGTTTGGGGGTATCACAGTATGGCCAGGCAGATTACCCTGCCATGGTTCCTGTGCTGCTGCGCTCAGGCTGCTACTGGTGTCTGCAACCACCACGTAGTCATACTGGTACCTTGTAACTTGAAACAAAAGGCTACAGTGAGATGTTTTATTCTGATCTCTCCTGGTTCCTTGTCTTCTGTAATCTTCCCTTCTGTAGTTTATTTTGAGGGGAAATGGGAGTGGAAAGAGCACTGCAGTGGTCCTGTTACAAATGTGATGTCTGCTTTTTTTCTGCATTTACTTAAGAAACCACCAGGAAAACATGCTGGCATATTTTTATGTGCCAGTACAAACTGCCCATGAATGCAACTTGTGAACTAGAACTGGCAGCTTTTGGGGGATTGGGGTCAATAACCCTTTGGCACTTGGATGTGATTAGGGATGTTCAGTAACCCTCTTCCTACCCATCTCCCCTTGTTGACACTGAGATGTTGCTCTAGCGTTGCTCCTGGTGCAGTGTTATTTTAGGTATAATTTTACCAATTACTCTGAAATGAAGGTAACTCTTTCCATGCAAAATAGAAACGAGGAAATTTATTTTTTGTTCTCTCAGGTGTGTATACAGACTTCTCCTAGCACTGTGTTGAGGATGTGCATAGGGAGATGTGATCAGTGGCAGAGGAGCCAAGGCAGCAACTGTCCCAGGATAGGTGCATTGATACTGGGAAATATCTGTTCTGTTACACTGGTAACACAGTGTTGCTTGTGAGACTTACACATGGGCAGCATTCAGAGTGTTACACAGTGGTGTTTCTCTCCCAGCAAAGATTGCTGGTGCAGACACTGACGGATGAGAAGTGACAGCTCTTGCTGCAGCAGTTGGGAAAGCTGACATCCCAGCTTTCCACTCTGTCCAAGGCGGATATTGTCCCTCAAGAAGTTCAGCAGTGCAGAGCATTTGCCTTGGTTCCGATAAAGTCTGGCACCTGAACGTAGCGCCCTCATCACAGATGGCGTGAGCTAAGCTTCCAGACATGCACTTACTGTATCTCTAATGGCTAATAGCTCAGAAGATCTTCTATTTATCCCGCAGTTTGTGGCAGTGAGGTCAGCTCTGGGATGTATTCTTGTCAGGCTGCAGGGCATGTTCAGATCCTCTGATTTAAATCTGCACAGTTCCACAGGTTGCACATCACGCTTCAAACAGTTGCTAATTGCTTCAGCTTTTTGGAAGCACCTAAATCCCCCAAGAGCCTGTAGGTTTAAACAAATTACCCTTAAAAATTAACATAAGAAGAGGAAAGCTCTGTTAAATGCCACATGCTTTTTTAACTTAAATGTTACAGTGTTAAAAAAATAATAGTCCCTGAAATGAATCATCAAAAGAAAGACACATCAATTGCAGGAAATTTTAATAAGCTGTTCTGTGTATTAAAATTAATCTCAAAGCCAATATTATATTGTGAAATCACTCACTCTTAATCCTTGCATCTCTGAAAATTTGCTGTGACTTTGAGGCCAAAACCAAATCTGCTGCTTTCTCCACTGAATGCCCAGAAAGTGCAGCCACAGGCTTACGCAGTGACTCAGCTTTAAATACCGTCCCATCGTTCCCAGTTAGTCCCTTCCAGTGGCAAAGAAGCTGTGTGAACAGCCAGGTCCTGGTCATCAGAGGCCTCCGGTCTGACACATCAGCAGCCAGGTGCAGAGCGAAGTTAGCAAACCGTGGCTGGCCCTGCGAGGACAGCTTTTAAGTCAACAAGAGAGGGGATGGCTGAGAGACGGAGGCGACATGCAAGCTCCAGGCAGATGTCAGGAAGCACCTGGCAGGGTGGCTGTCGGGAAGGGATGCCAGCAGCAATCAGCATGCTGCAGCGCTCGCTGCCACAAGGAACTGTGCCGCCGCCTGCGCTGAAAATGATGGGGGAGCTGGCACCTTCAGGGGAGTCAGCTGGAGGAGAGAGGAAGAGGCCTCCCTCCCTGTTTTCCGACCATTTCTGTGTAAAATCTTGCTTCTACCTCTTCCCAATAGAGCGGTCGTTCCCCAACTGCATGGGACCCGTGGCCACACAGGGAATCAAGAGGACGCCTCAGCCAAGTGGCTGGGCAGGGGCAGGATGAAATGACGTGGCTGTGGGACATCATGGACACACTTTAGCCCATACGCAAGCTGAAACCATGATTGTCACAATGCAATATAGCAGCTTTTCATTGGAGAAACTGCTGTGAAAGTTGTTTAGCCTTTTTCATTAGGAAACCTTACTTTAAAGATTGTAGCTGTGCATTGAATATTCCCTTGGCAGGGAGCTCCTCAGCCCAAGAGGGACCTTTTGTCTTGGGTGACCTCTTCACTTCTTCCATAGCCTCTGGGTAGTGTTCCACATCCTGGTTGAACACCTTGCTCCTCCTGGGTGCAGCCCTTACCTGAAGGTCCCTGCTGATCTCCCTCTCTTCCTTGTTGCTCTACTCTCTCCCACAGCGCTCAGGGCCACAGTGGAGCCTGATGTCCCTGGGAGGCCCCCTCACTGGTGCCTTCCCTGCACAGCGCATGGATCAGGGTGTTGGCAGGGGCACCCTAAGTGGCAGTTACCCTTGGGTTCTTCTTGGCTGCTGGCAGTTGGATTAGAGCATTTCTGTTCCTCCACCTCTCCTCACCCCTGGTGTTCACACCCATCCTTGCCCATTGCTGGGACCTTCTTCCTTTCTGCCTGCACCTCTGATAGTTTCTTTGCCTCCTTAAATGTCTCTCTGTTGTTGTGGGTTTTCTTCTTTTGCCAGTGTGCACAGACTGTGCCATGGCATGGGGTAGTTCGATTCCCCAGTACTGCTGCAGCCACACTGGGGAGCATCTCCCCCACCCAGGGCAGTGTGCTGGGAGCAAAGGGGAGCTGGGATCACTGCACCGAGGGGTTACTTGGAGTGTCTGTGCTCTCCTTGCAGAGGCACTTTCTCCCGAGCATCTTCATTTCATTTCCCCCTCTGTTCCCATACAAAGTGGGGCAGGCAGCATCCCAGCAGCTCGCTCATGGCAGCACCTGGCCCTTGCACAGGAGTTCAGGGGAGGTGTGACAGTTCCTCCCAGCCCATGCTGGAGGCCAGGTGCTGGGGCTACTCCCTCCACACTCCCCTCTCAGCGGGAGGAAATCCCTTCTCGCTGCACAGCCTCAAGGCTGCTCTTTAATGTCAGGCTCTGGCCCCTGGCCGGGAAGGGTGGGTGGCATTTTTGCCTTCTTAGTATGGCCATGCAGCCTGGTCAGGGGTTGCTGTGAGCAGGACCCCCCTATTCTACTGTGTTCCCGCACTGCTGTTGTACTGTAACAATTTTTGGGGAGTGGGCTGGGGTCTAGCAAGAGGGAGAAGCCTTCTGTTTCTCCAAGCAATGGCCCTGCATTGATGGGGAAAGTCACGGCGGAGGATGCTCCATCCTCCACAGTGACTTTCCCCATCAATGCAGGGCAGAGATTTTTTGGGGGGTTAGTACTCTCCAAAGCAGTTACTTTGGCAGCCGAAGCCTCCCTCTGTCTCTCTGGCAAAGGGGGGGGCAGGCACCAAACCTATTCTCTGCCTTCTCACTGTTGAAAGTGGCCATGCATAATTTATTGTACCCAGCTGCTGTCATGGTACAACTGTAATGCACGCTGATTCAGTTACCAGCAGAGCTGGCAGGGACAGGGACAGTCTGCATGTCCCTGAGCCCCTGAAGGTTAGAAAAGGGCAGGTCTGCACTGTCCCTATACCTCCCTCCTGCTAACAACAGTTGCCATGTGGTCTGCAGCTCGCAGCCTTTCCTGATGGGATAATCCGTGGCTAAACCCTGTGAGTACCAGATGGAGTTCAGGCCTGTTCGTTCTCTGTGTTAATAATCCAGAATGTCATTAATTTCTTGTCTTATTCACTGTGGCAGTTTGTAGTTGTGTTTTTGTTGTTGTTTTTTTTTTTAAAAAATAATTTGGTCAGATGGTGACATGAACATGCTTTTCTGAGATCCCTATTGAGTTGGCCCAGTACATATTTGATCATCTTCAGCTTCCAAGACAGCTCTCAGGGTCCCTGCTCTGAAAGCAGTTACCGTCTGAGCCAGCACAATGACCAAGAGAGAAGTGATTTTTCAGATGGGAAGAAAGCAGCCTTAAAGCTCTGCTTTGCAAATGTGAAACCCTGTAAAAGCCATTCCTTCCAGATGTTCACTGCTGAAATCCTGCCGCTCTAAGTACCTGCTCAAAATGAAACGAATGCTTTGCTTAAGCTTGAATTTAAGTATGTGCTGAAGTGCTTTGCTGACCTGGAGCCCACCACTGCACCAGACCCTCAAAGCTAATGGGAGGAAGCAGTGGTGGGTCAGTACTGGTAGATGGGAAGGAAAGAGGCAGCTCCCTCCCCGGTTATAAAGGGATGAGGTGTGGGGTAGTGCAGGGAGAGAAGATCAGTTCTGCTGACTGAGATCAGAAGCCCACTGCGACTGATGGGGAAGTCTGGATCTCTACGGGATTTTGTTTGTGTTTAGTGACGTTGCTAACCACCCAAGTCTTGGCAGCCCTCACCATCCTTCCTGACCTGCTTGCACATATACCTAGCACCCCCCAGGGCTGAACAGTGACTACAACAACCCAGCACAGTGCCAAGGCTTGTTGCTGCGTTGAGCTGAGGACTAGGTATGACCTGTCAGAAGATCTCAGGACCTCAGCACGCAGTGCAGGATCTGGCCTACAGCATGTGCACAGATGGTCAGGGGTTGGTTCCCAGCATTTCCAGCAAATTCTGTATATCAGCGTTCAAGAAATCTGCTTTCTTGCTCCATTTTGAAGGCGTGTTTATGCTTGGTTTGGTTTTACCAGCAGTAGCTGCTTTCTTGTGTTTGTTTTTGCTGTGGGTTTTTTTGTTTTGAAGAAGGGGTTTGCAGTTTTGAATCAGGCTGTGTTTGCACTTTGGCCAGAGAGATGGGTATCTCACTGCTGAGCCTCACAGGTGTCAGGGACAGCTGGGGCACCCAGCGAGCAGCCTGGTCCTTGTACAGCCCTGGTAAGGGAGCTGCCACACAGCAACCTGAAACTTCATTAGAAAAATCTTATTCTCTCATTGATGGCGTATGCTCCTGGTGCCACTGTTAGAGCTTGCTGCCAGCAGATGCCTTTGGGGAGCTGCTCTGCAAAGACATCCTTCCCACCCCACAGCTGCCCATGGGGATAGGTCTGACTTGGGCTGAGGACTCTATTTTTGAGTTGAAATGCCCCGAAAGCTGAGCCAGAGGCTGTGCTTAGCCTTAAGTGTGGCTAAGCCATCACTCATCCATCCCTCCTGCCCTGCAACCCCAGCTCTCTAGCAGGGATGGAGGCTGGGAGGGCAACAGAACCAGACTTGCCTCTGCTGCTGGGCACTGGCGGGGTCAGATGGGCGCGAGTGCCACGCTGGCAGGGAAGGGTGGCTGTGGTGGCTGGAGGTGGACCTGGAGTCAAGCAGGTGGCCAACTCTGTGCAGCCTGGGCCAGCCCTGCTGCCTGCAGCCCAGACCTGCTCCTCACCCCACCACCACCCTTGTCTGTGCTGGGGGGCATTGGGAAGGAGGAAGCAGGGAAAGGGGCACTGAGTACAGGCTCCACTGTGCCTTTTGGCCTCCAGAAAAGTAGTATCCCTTTTCTCAGCAGAGCCAACAAGTCTCCAGCTGGGCGATAACAGCTACACCACAGCTCTCATGGTGCCCAGCCTAGGGAGGCATAAGGAGTTTGCAGATAAATTCAGAGGTGCAACAAATCCAGCTGCTCCATGAGCTGCAAAGCTCTGTTTTGTCCACTGACATCTAGAAAGTGGGGAGAAATGAATCCCTTTCCTTGTTGCCATTAATTTGAAGTGTTGGAGATTAATAATTAATTATTTACGTTAGATCCTAAACAATACTTGATAAAACAGACCACTCTGCCTCGGTACTTTCCTCAGCAGAGGCTGTCTTCATCACTGTCTGCAGGAGAGATGCTGCAGCCCTGCAGGAGCGGGGAACCCCAAAGCAAGGTGGGTCTGCACCTCCTGCAGCTCCTCGATTTGGCAGCTGGCTTACCCAGCCCGGACAGGGGGATCAGCTGCAAAACCAGCATCCCCTCTCCCCAGAATCAGTGTTTGCCTTGACCCATTGCTGCTCCGGGGTGGAACATCCTTGGTGCAAAGGCAAGCTGGTGGTGGCCAGGAGAGGCAGTGGGCCAGGGTGAGTCAGAGCCATCCCTCAGCCGGGGCCATCCGTTCCAATTGCAGGTTCAGTGGAGAGCCTGTCTCACACGACCTCGTCCCCACAGCCATCACCAGCTGCCTCCACCCATGCCTCCCGCATTGCTGATCCCTCCTTCTCGGTCGACCATGCTGCTGCTGACGCGTCTGCTGCGGAAGAGACCCCCAGCGAGTCAGAGTCGGTCTTCCTCCCTGACTACCTCTTCCTCTCCAACTGCGAGTCGGGCAAGCTCAGCCACAACAGGTAGGTCTGGGATCTGTCAGATGCATCAGGCTGCAGCCACCCTCTGCCTGCCCACTGATGCCCTAGGAAACTGGAGTAAACTGGTCCTTGAGCCCTGCCACTCAGGGTAGGCTCTCGAGCACAACAGGGACCAGCAGCCTAATCCAATTTACACAGGGTTTTTCATAGCATAGATTAGCAGTCGAGCATGTTGGCCCGGTCTCCTTCCAGGGTGGGTGGCTGGGGACCTCACATACAGCCCCCTTCCAGATGCCCTTTCTGCCTGCTGCTGCCCAAGGTGCTCCACAGAGTGCCCCAGCCCAGCTCAGGGGGACCTTCCACAGCCATAGGGAAGGGACAGATTTTGTGCCGAGCTGTGGGGTGGGTTTGGGGTTTTTTTTTGCTGTGTGCTTGCTTGGTTGCAACCAGGAGAAAAGGAAGGCGTAGGTCCTGACCTCTGTCTCTCTGCAGGTGTGACAGCTGGTCGAATTCAGACAGATCTCTGGAGCAAACCTCATCAGACGATGTTTTTGTCGACTCCTTGCAGTCCCAGCCCTCCTTGTACCTTGTACAGCCATCCAGCGCTGGCACTGTGCACCAGGATGGGGCCCCACTGGCAAATCCCAGCACTGTGTCCAGGAACATAGACATTAGTGGGCCACCCAGTGACTTTTCCTCCTCTTCTCCACTGCTGGGGACACCGCTGACACCAACCTTTCAGATTGACAAGAGCCAAAACGCACTGCCCTACGGTGTAACCCAGCTGGACGTCCTGTCCAACACCCCCCCGCCACGGCCACCCAAGCCAACCCACTTCTCAGACAGGAGAGGGGACGAGGTGGGTGGTGGAGCCCTCCAGAATGGGCACGCAGGGATCTGCCGGGCTCAGGTTGCTCTGGTGCCCAGGAGGATCTCCTTGTCCAGCTTGGACAACGTGAGGAACTGGAAAGGTGAGTGTATTTCCAAGAGCCAACAAAGCAGTACTGGTGTGAGGGATGGAGCTGCCCATGAGTGCAGAGTAGGCTCCCACCTCCCGTTGTGCCTTCCTGTCCTCCTCCCCTGCAAAATCATACACCACCCAAAGCAACCTGAAGTGCTTGTTTCAAATTAGTTAGCAGGCGGGTTTCAGACCTGTCCCTCACATTCAGCTCCTGCTCTGTAAAACCCCCTCAGTGTGTACACACGGGCAGCGATCTGGTTGTGATCTCTTCAGGGTGACGACTTGCTAGTTTTCCATGTCCCCTCCCTCTCCACAAAAGAAAGCAGCAGAGAAATCAAAATGAAAAGCCAACCACTGAATCAGACCATGCCAAACTCTCTATTTATGCAGGTCCAAATGTGGGCTTGCACATGGGAAATGCCTTTGTAGCTGCGCTGCTTCGCCGCATCCAGTCCTTTCTGTAACAGCAGCCTGACTTTGCAGCTTAGAGTAAAGAACGGGAAGCCAGGGAGACACTGGGGATGGGATGTAATCCAGGTTGAACCAGGGACTCTGTGTGTCCTTGAGCAAATCCCACTCTGTCCTTGCAGGGTAGCCTGAAAACCCACTGCGGAGCCAGGCTGTGCTGCAAAGCAAGCTCTGCTCTGAGCTGAGCTGATTTTTCCACTTGTTCTTGAAACATCGTCATCACAAACAGAAATAACAGTCAAAAACCAGTACATGCAGTATGGGAAAGTTTTATTTTGTGGAGCCACAGAACAGAGGGAGGCAGCTGGAATACCTGGCTGGAAATCATCAAGTATTTTGCAGTGATGTGTCATTTTTGATGGAGACAACGTAGGTTTTTAAGGACAAGTGACCTTTAGACTCTTGTAGTTTGAATGACCAACTGGTGTTTGGGGCTGTTAGATCTTGTTCTTAAAGCTCAGAAGTGAAAGCAAGGAGACCTCTGTCCAGCCTGTTTATCAGTGTACAAACAATTCTTGGAAGGTTTGTGGAGAAACACCCGTCAATGGAATTGGTATTCTTAATCATCAGTTCCATTTGGTTGCTCCCTGAAAGGTGCTGCTCTTGCTTCTGCACATGTGCCGCTCTAATGCTGCCAGCCCACTTGAGACAGTTAATGTTCTTCCAACCCAATTTATGCCAAAATGTTTTTAAGAGGATTAAGTGGCCAAATGTCATGTTCTGCTACCGTGCTGCAAGGTTATCTCTGCCTGACAGGGGGCAGCAATGAATTAATTAGTGCTGCTATTTTTTCTTACCCTAAGTGCAGCTGAAACTATTTGAAAGGTTAAACTCTGTATTAAAATGTGTTTAACAAGATCAGAAAAGGAAACACAGAGAAAGCACCTGTTCTTCACCAGCTCCCAGAGTGAGCCCACTCGAGTTATTTACTTTATTTTTTGCCCATGGCAACATGTAAAAGCTGAACAGATTTAATTAACCCAGTGCAAAGGCAGCGTACGCTGGTGGCGGCGCCACGAAGGGGAACAAGCTGTACATGTGTAAGGCACCTATATCCTGGCACCTGCCACAGCGTTGTGCCTGAATGTCTCTTTACCAAAGTAAAAAATAAACATAGCTGCCCCAGGATAGTGGCTGCACCTATCTGAATGTGTATCCACACTAATAGTATCACTTTGTTCTTGTTTAGCACTTTTCCTTTTATGCTGATACCACTGCAAAGACCCTCAGTTGCAGCACAGTATTGACATCTCCACCGTGAGAGCAGGGGCTGGATTAACATGGTTGCAGGGTTTTAGGGTATTCCCACAGAAAAGCCATTTTCTGCACAGAAAATAATTTTCCAGAAAAGGAGGGTAGCTGTAAACATCATCCCAACTGAATGCTGGATTTCAGGTTTTTTTCCTTTTTCTTCAAAAGTAAAATTGACCTACACCAAGACAAAGGTCAGGCTGCACAAGGGGACGCTGTGACCAGTGACCTTTTCTCTGGCTGTTTGTTCTCCATCAGCTTCAGCCACTTGCACCACAGCAGCATTTCTGGGTGACAGAAGAATATTTCTCCTGCCGTTAAGTTCCCCCATGCACACTCTCGACAATAACATGTACTTCCCTGGCACCTTACATACAAGGCTCCTAATAACTTTCCAAGCAATAATGAATTAAGATTTCCTACAGTCCATTTTCATGTAATTTCCCCAGTTTGACAGATGGGAAAACAGAGTGGGATTAGAGCAGGAGCTGGGTTTAAATTTTTGCTTGGTTGCTTGCTCTCCACACCACACCAGTCTTTCTCAGCAACTGCTTGTGCTACAGGAAGCGTAAGTTACAGCTGGATTGTACATGAACATGTTTCTTGGTTTCATCAAACTTTAAATAGATGCAATAGCTCTTGAAATGCTGCTGAGTTGGTTCTGGTCTTAAGTGTCATTGGATTTCCTCATTTAGGATAAATACTAGGAGCTACGGAATCTTTATAAAGCTCTAGTTATTTTAGAGCCATATGCTTTACTCCAGAATGATCTCCGTAAGGTTGCACTGCCTTATCACATTTTTAATCACTTTTTTTATCTTGCAGCAGACATGGAAGGCAGTTCCTTAAGAAGTCGGGATAAGAGGCTTAGCTTGAATTTGGTAAGTACTCTGCTTGCATAAATTTTAAAGACTGGCACATTATGAACTTCAGAAAGTGAATCATTTCACATCCTGATATTCAGTCTTTTCTGTATTCAGCAGAAGAATAAAAAAAAATGGACACACTTGGCATTGGGCAACTTCTGCGCTGCTGCTTTACAGCCACCAGAAGCCTTTGAGGGAAGGGGAGGCCACAACACTGAGCACCCTGGTTTTAGAACAGACTAATCCAGGTCTGTTGTGAAAAAGGGTGCTGGTAGCCTCAAGAATTAAACTGTTAACCAAGAGCACCTGAGAAAACTGCTTATCTCTTGAAAGAAAGGGTCTAAAGGAGCCTACCACTTCATGATCCTGAGGGATATCTTCTCTTTAGGACGTAGAAAGTCCTCTGCTCTCAAAGTTCCTGTGATTCAGGGCTCTGTCACACCAAAGCCTCCTGATTCAGCCTTTGGCAGACGTGGCTGTATGTAGCACCATCACACAGCTGGTCTTCTGCCTGGCACTGGGTATTGTCCTCTGTGTAGGAGCTCCTTTGCTGCTTGTAAGTAAGCTCTGCTGGTGGGCAACTTAGATTTTTCTCCCCTTTGAACGCTTGTAAGGTTTGTAATCAAGCTCTCTCACCACACAGCCAGCACTAACTTCACAAAATGAATGTCTAGTGTTTATTCCCAGCTATCAGGAGTAACTTGTAGGTCTGCGTGTCTGCTCTCTCAGCTTCCACTGAGAGATTTGCAAAAATCTAGTTCATCAGATGTTCTCCTTTCGTATGCCTTTTTGTACGAAGGAGCCTCCTTCATTTTATAGGTCAGAATTACTGCTGGGAGAGGCAAGTGCAGCCTCACTGAAGTTGGAGGATTTAACCTACTTAAGTCATCAATAAGTTTGGTTCTAGTTTCCGGCAATGACTTGCAAAGCTCAGAAGTGGACGTCTCCAAAGCTGGAGTGTGCATCTGAACTCATGTGTTTGTCTCGTGTCTTTCCAGCTTCTGCCTCTCTGAAAGGTCACGTCGGGACTCTCCTGGCCTGGGGCTCAGCTCAGATCTGTTGCCAGCTCACAGCACCTCCTGGCTTGCAGGGGGTTAGCTATTCATTTATCAACCCATTTCTCTGTTTTTTTCCCCTCCTTTGCTTCTGAAGCCCTGTCGGTTCTCCCCGCTCTACTCGACCGCTTCAGACAGCACGGAGGACAGCTACGTGCCCATGCGCCCCAGCACCTCTCCCTCCGCACCTGGCTCCGACTGTTCACCCGACGGCTACATCCCCATGAGCCCCGGCTCAGCCACGTTTACCTTCCCTGTCGTCAGCACTGAAAAACTCACCAGCCCATTACCTGAGCTTCCCTCGGACCTGGAGCCCCCTCCAGTGAACCGAGACCTCAAGCCTCGTAGGAAATGTAAGCCCAGACCTTAGGTGCAATTGGCAGCCAGGGGGTTCTGATAGTGGGGACATGGGTGACCTCCTTTGACAGTGTCCTCGGCACATTTTAAAGTGCTTCGTGTTCTAGAAGAGGGATTGAATGGCTGTGTAAGTGGCTTATAGTACTGTAACGTATGAGGCGTCCGCAGGGTCATTTGTGAGCCGAGGAGGAGCATGCATATGCCCACTTGCACAGGCTGGGTGGCTGCGTTAGCACGGTGCCTGGCTTCAGATCCCCTCTGACTGCAAATGACCAAATGGATGTATCCTTGGAGAGACAGCAGACTAAATCCTGCAGCTCTGAAGTACGTGTACTGCTGTCTCACCAGCTCCCTGACCTTCCAGGAACAGGACATCCAAACATTCAAATACTCAAACTTGATGTGTGGGCTGTTGGTTAAACCTCTGTTGGGTAGGCGCAGCTGTCTTGGTTTAATTAGGAATTTCCTGCAGATGCTTTTACTGATGGTAATTTTCCACTTGTGCTTTTCATGGCATCTCCAAAATCCGGGTTGCACTTCCAGAGGGATATACTGGGGACAAAATTCAGCTTTGCAGTGGAGAAATTGCCTAAACCTAGCCTACATTAAAGCTCTTTGGGCTGCAGAGCCACAAGGCTGCTCAGAAAATGGTTCAAGAAATGCTACTAGAAAGTGGGGACAGAAATTTAGACCATTGCCAGGAAGCAAAGCAAGTTCAGGTCATTTCTTAGAAGGTTTTGAGGATGGAGTGGGAAATGTACATCAGCTGGTGAGAGGAATGATCTTCATGTCCACGTGTAGGAGCTTTTTGTTTAGAGGAGAGCCCAAACCCTGTTTTGACCTGTAAGGCTGAACTGGCCTCTCCTCTCGAAAGTAGCGTATGCAGAGCAGATTTAAGGCAAGCACGTGGATCTCGTGGAGCATTTGCTCTCCTTATGTCCATTGTATTTATTCTGTTATTTTAGGGTAAATGGGGAACTTTGCTTTCCAGTGCTGACTGAAATGGTCATTTGTTACTGATTTCTGTCTTGGTTATATCAGTTATGTTCTGTGAAATACTCTGTTAGTTTCTTGCTGTTAATATAGAACTGCATTTCTCTAAACAGTCTGTACTTTTCATTAGCTCTGCTATTAGAAATGTAGTTTCTTTTGTATCTACTTCCAGCGCGGCCACCCCCTCTGGACTTGAGGAACCTCTCCACAATCCGGGAGCATGCTGCCGTGACCAGGATGTGGACTGTGCCTTAGTAAGTCAACAAGAAACCTGCCATTCCAATCTTCTAAGCATTAACATTGTGGAATGGAGTTAAAAATAACTTATCACATCCCACAAGAAACAGTTTCCTGGCAAAGTCCACAAACAAAAATTCCCCAGGGCTCCTTCCAGCATCCCTCAGGCTCTGGCTGTCTCTAAAAAGCCAGGCTCCCTTTCACAACAGGCAGCTCCAGTGTGTTCAGCATCACGCAGTGATGCTCAGTCTGTTTTGAAGATTCCTTTTGAAAAGATGGGAGCTGGTCTGCACTCTGGTGTGGCTGCTGAGATGGTTAAAAGCTTCTCATGCCTTATTTATTTTTTCCAAAGTGATAGAGCCATTTTTGTTCCCCAAAATTAATGTAGCAAAAGAGAACCAGGTAAGATAAAGACCTGCCTGACTTGTAGCCTCAGTGTAGACTTCTGCATACTGCAATTCTGCCACACTGCAATTCAGACTTGATCTGTTGGCGTGACCTTTTGTCACTGGAAATTAGTTGTGGGGTAAACACAAGCGCTTTTCGTCCCAAAGCCCAGGTAGTATGAACAGATGATACTGTGGGGCTCCAAGGGCAGCAAAGGACTCATCTTCAGGGAACTCCTGAGCAGGGGAGGACTGCAGCCTGCTGGCTGGGGGGGTCTTGGCACTGCGGGGAAGAGCTGACAGGAGAGCCAGCTGTGCTGAAGTGTCTGTGCAAACGCTGAGAATTCCCACCAACCTCCTCTGCATGCCCCAAACACTCCGGAAAATGGGGTTTTTTCGCTAGGATTAGTGCCAGACAGGGCGCTTGCATTCCCCTACCTCAGGTAGTCATTTGGAGGGCAAAAGGGACACGAGCCAGGCAGTTTCCCAGTTGCAGACCCCTCCCTCAGCCATGCAGTGCAAAGCCGGTTAAGCCCTTTGGCGCTGCCTGCCGCATGCTGCCTGTTAGGGAAACCCAGTAGCCTGCCTTCCAAGCATCCCTGCCAGAGTGCTGTGGTTAATTAGTGCTGACACAGTGCAGAGTCCTGAAGGATAACGAGCTCGGAGGGAGTTTGCACGTTTTACATTAACAAAACTAAAAAAGAAGTATGGCCGGAACTAATAAAGCAAAAGGAATTATACTGTTCATGCTGCACAAAGTGGCCATCTAATTTCCTAATAACTAACCCCATTGTGCTAGCCCGCAATAATTTACTCACGATATACCTCTGACAGTTATGTTAGTGGAAGACATTTCCTTGTACAAGGGCTGAGTCACAGCCAGCCCCATAGCTCAGGCAGCATGTGTTTACGCTGCGTTCAAAGCCAGATAAGTTCCTCTGCGTGCACCTCCAGTGGCTGATTAACTCACATCGATCTCCAAAATGTAGATACCCACACAACTCAGTAGCTGCCCCTTTGGCACATATTACCCAAATGAATGATATCCATCTCTGTGCCCCTTGTTGGAGAATTCCTCCAATGTTTTATGCTTTCTGTCAAACCATAGATGGCAAACTTTCATAAATCCCAGTTAAAAAAAAAACCACACAAAACCCAACAAAACCACTCATAAGCGATATAGCATACTTTTTCTAGAACTAAGGAGTGGTTTTGGACATCCTCTCCATAAAGTCTGCAGCGTTAGTGTGAGTTTATTCACCATATGGACTGTGTCAGGCTTTGGCTTCATTTCAGAGCATCTGTAAGATGCTTCCTTAACCTCTCCTGTGTTTTTCTTCATAGCAATCGAATGAGCTTTATCTCACCAGAAAGAGACGGTATTAATTCAGCAAGAATATTTGCCAATTCAGTTTCCGGAGAAGAGGAAGAAAGTTACATTCATATGGTAATCTTCATTTTCACACAGCCATCCTTTGCTTTATTCTGCTCTGTCACATTGATGGAGAATGCAGAAGTTTGTTTTCTAAGAAAAAATGTTGAGGAGGTTTGTCCTTTGCCTTCTGTTTTTTTTAAAAAATGATGAAACGTTTTTAAACCAAAGACACTGGGGCCAATTTACGGAGAGATAAGGGAAGCCCTTCTTCTGCTCTGCAGAACTCAGCTGTTCACCCACGAATGTTGCTGAGCAGTTCCAAGAGATCACAGGGATCAGCCATATTTACATGAGAACTCATTAAGGCAAAGGAAAATTAAATCTTTTCACCTTTTAAAAGTGTGCCCCTGCAAAATCTCCTAGGAAATGACAGAAAGCCGTTAGTGCACTTCCTAAAGAAACACACCAAATATTGTGCAGAAACAGAACTCCCATTAAAGTCTCTTATTGCTTCTGCTTTGGCTGGTGGCACTAACCCCACTTCCCATCCCATGAAAGAAGAACATCTGGCTTTGTGGCTTCCTTTTCTTCATTCACTCTTTAGCCATATCTTGCGAGAGACCAGAATCTCAGTTTCCTTTGAATTTTAGGTGGAAATGGATCTCAAATCCCTTAATCTGAGCCAATGTCTGCAGATTTGGCTCCATAGCCAGCGCCCAGTGGCAATGGCTATAGAAATATATTGCAAAACTGACGACAATTCCTATGAACCGTAGTCTCAAATTTTAACCCACACCTCTCCTAGATCAAAATCTGCTCAGCAGGGCAGTTCCAGCTGCAGCTACTCCCCATTTGATTCTTCTAGTCAAATAAAACCTCCCATACATTTGTGGTTATCCGTGATTTTTCTGAAATTAATGTTCAGTTGCTAGATTTGAACAGAATTATCACCATTTCTTCAAATGCGTAGTATGCTGATGGTTAAGAGGGCACCCCTGTGAATCTGAGCCTTCCGAGGGCTTGGGTTGAGAAGCTGGGCGTAAGTCCTCCTTGATAACATTGAATGAAAATCAGTCTGGTTTGCTTGTTTTGCTCTAATTACCAGGAGAAAAAGATGTTCCCCGTTTCTTTATGCCATCCTGCAATTATTGGGTGCTATCCTGTGGTCAGTCAACAGATGTACCCTTGGCATAAAAAATGACATGGGTGCTGACCCTCCTCCCTTGTGTTCTGCCAGCCGAGTGTCCAACCTGCAGTTGTGGTCCTGCTTCCTTTTAGCATCATGTTTTAAGAGCATTAAAGGTTTCTTTTCTTTCCCGACAGGAACACAGACAGGCAACATCTCCATACAGTGGTGCTTTTCCATGGACAAGGAAATCTAACCTTGATTACTTAGCATTGGATTTTAATTCTGCTTCCCCATCCCCTGTACAGAAGGTATGAGTCATCTGAAAACCCCCACAGCCTCCTATCTTTCTGTCCGTTGGGAGGAAAACAGGACCGAGGGTCACACTCTGCTAGGTGCCCGAAGCATCGTAGTGAAGCCAGTCGTGTTGCCAGCTGACTGCATTTGTGGCAGGCCCAAGATTAATATAATAAAAGCACTATTAGGGTGATGGCTAAGTGTCCTTAGCGTGACTCACAGGGATGCCATTAACGCGAGCTCGGCAGAGGGCATGAGACTGCGCTGGGATGTGCAGCCACGAGGGCTCGTGGGCAAGTTTGTTGGTGCTTACAGGGTCTCTGTCTGCTCTTCCATTTTCATCAAGTCTCCACAAAACCTTTCCTGCTAGTTTTTCCCCAATTCTCTTTGCAATGACAAGTTTACAGCCCATGATAAATTCACGGGGTAAAACTGTACCATCTCTTGTAACACAGCAAAATGTGCATCTTTATTCTCACATCACCAAAAGCATTTCAATTTCCTTAGCAATGCTCAGAAAATAGATTCTTTGCTCCAAAGAGTTTATGACCTGCCTAGGTGGTGGGTAGGTACCACTGCAAAGCGACAAACTGTTGGTGGTTTGGGCCATTTTGTCTCCTGTGTGTAGTTTCCCCCATCAGCTAGTACTCCTGGATGCAAAAGACTCAAGACTCCTAAGCTTTCTTATTTAAACCCTCCTTGTAGTTAAAATGCAGTTAGGTCATCCCTGCAGCAGGATCACTCAGATGAGAAGAGAATGATTATCTGCATGGAAATAGCCAGAACAGCACGTTTTCCCCGCTCACTGTGCTGGACTGAGTGACAGGGTGACAGATGGATAATTATAGCTAAAGCAGGCTGTAAAGCAGTGCTTTTGTCAGCTGATGTCACTGTGAGCTTCAAGGTGAAGCAATCAAGGAACAAGGGAAAGGGAAAACAGAAAGTCAAGCCAAGTTTCACTAGCATCCCTTTTCAACCCTAAAATTAATACATCGTTTTTTTCCTTTCTGTCACGCAGAAACCTTTTCTCTCAGAGGAGCAGAGAGTGGACTATGTCCAGGTGGATGAACAGAAGACTCAAGCTTTACAGAACACTAAGCAGGAATGGACAGATGAGAGACAATCAAAAGTCTAAAGGAAGAAGCTTTGGGATCTGGAGGATATATATATTTTTTTTTTTTGCACTGGAACCACAATGTTAATGAAGCAGCTATCACAGTAGAGTTCAAAGGCAGAGAGTTGTAAGTGGCTTACAGTCCGTAGAGGAATGGCCTTTTTAATGGAAACCTTTGATTTCAGCTGGAAATAGTATGTTGAATGAGTGAGTGGTTCACTGATGATTAAAGTAATGCATTACCCTTTTTACTGCCCTTACCAGTAAGCTACATGGTACCATTTTTTGGCATGATTCTGCGACGAGTCATACATTTAACGTTAACAAATCCACTACAAGTTGCATTAATCTAGTTAGTCCTGCCTTCTCCCTGTGTTGCATAATTCCTAGTTGCTAAAGCTATTTTTTTATATTCCTACAAATACTGCGGGTGCTCAGAGTGCTTTTATGGCAGCGAGCATCTGACAGGTATTGGTGACTAATCAACTAAGGGCTAAAATACTGAAACAATAAAAAGAACTTTTTAAATACTTAGTGCTTAAGCGAAGAGGATTTTAGAAAATATTTTTCCCCTGGGTTTAAAAGTCTGACTCTGAGCTGATGCTGTCAGAAACTCCAAACAGCACTACGTACTGAGGGGACTGGAATGCCTGGTCTTTGACCCTCTGGGCGACGGTCATTGTATTAAGCTTCTTCCCTCTGTTGTGGCTCATACTTGTCGCCTTTCTGTCTGATGTTTTCTCCCCTGTCTTGAGGAGCGTCGTCGCACAGCGCAGCGGAGCACAGCTGCTCCTCTAGCAGGAGGCTGCAGGCACACAGCTCTTGGCTGGCCAAAAAATAGAAAGGGAAGCTGTGAGCCTGTTTCGGCAAGTCTTGGGAGAACTGGCGAAGGATCAAGAATGCTTTCATCTGAACTGCAGAAGAAATGCCATTGGAACTGCTGGTAGCAGTCGTCAAACTGATTGTTTCACTAGACCCACCCCCCAAAAAAAAAGAGAATTAGGAAGTGCAGTGTGCTCTGAGAGAGGCGAGCAGGCCTGCCAAAATAAAACAACAATGAGCTTATGCGGCATGAGGACCTCTGTGTTCAGGAAGCTTATCTACCTTGGGACTTGTTGCAGGCACTATCTCAGGATCGCATATGTGTATAGTTTATAACATATTTAACTTGAAAAGCTTGGCCGCAATCTTTATTTTAAGGTGGCACACAGCCACTTGAATGGTGGAAGTATGCAGTACCGCTGAGCGACCCACACTGGATTTGATCCTGGCAGGCTTCGCTCGCGTAGGTAAGTCCTGCTGGCTGTGAGAGGTCCGATCCTCTCGGCGAGGACGGGCAGAAAGCTTTCCTCTTTGACAGTGCCAAGTCACCGGCCTCCCTTCGCGTGCCTGTTGCTACCACACTGTATTACTGTAATCTGACATCCCAAAAATGCTGATTTACCAAACAGAGGTCGTAGAAATGTCACTGCAGAACCCACTGGCATTTCCAGGCTCCTACTTGCTGTCCTCTGTGCACCCACTCTGCTTCAGCCATTTGGGCACTCCGGGAGGCTGAGAGACACGGCCGAGCCACACGTCCTGCTGGAGAGGCGGCGTAGCTGACGGAAACACCATTTTCCTCCTACCTCAAGACAGCTGAAGTGCTTGCAAGCCTCACTGCTGCTTTAGCACACATACAAAGCTGGGGATCCGTGGCGACCAGGCTCTAATTAGCTTACCCTGCAAGACCGACGAGGTTCACCGGCGCCTTTATTGACTCTGGGGCAAACTGGGCACCCAGGCTTGCGGGCGTCAAGTGTCCTGGACCAGAGCTGCTTGGAAAACCGGGGTTTGTACTGCAGATAGCTGACCTGCTGTCTTCTCCTACGCTCTTCCTGCCCACCAAAGCTCTAAACCGAAAGTTGGTGTTGGTAAAAGTTTTGCAAAGAATTCAGACTTTTCCATAGAAATCCTGTCTGTCTGGTGTGAAATTTAGTTTTGTTAAAACCTACTTGTTTTGTCCTAAAACTGCTGTCGGAGAGGCCTGAGCAGCCATGCCCTGGGTGTGGTGCTGCTAAAGGGGAAGTGGGTTTGGGGAGAGGCGGTGGAGATCGGCGCCGCCACGGAGGTGTTTGAGATGTTCGAGAGACGTAAGCAAGGAAGGGCCACAGTTTGAGTCGTGTGCCTTTCTGCTCAAAAGAGCTGCCTTTCTTTCAGGGTGTACAAATAACACTTGCCACGGAAAGCTTTTGGTGTGTGCTGCAGTGCTAAAAGAGCAGCTAAGGCGCGTGTCACAGCAGGGGACAGGGAACATCCCCACGGGGCAGGTGAAACTGCTGTGCTGCTGCAGATCCCAAATCGCAGGGTGACGGCACAGCGGCCTCCGAGGCGGCCTGCGATAGCGGACAGATAAGCTCGTGTTTGACCGGAGCAGTTCTTTTCATGCTGTCAGAAAATCTTCTGAAGTGGAAAAACACCAAGTTATTGGAGACAACTGAGTCACTTGTTATTCTAGTTTATTGTGAAAATATTTAAACTTTGAGAAATTAAGGTTAAGGGAGCATTCAGAAGGTTAGAAAAGAAAGAGCTCTTTTGGTATTTTTTCCCCCCCTAAAAGGACATAAACATATAGCTTGGCAGGGACTGTCCTTAGATCAGAACGGCCCCCTTTCAACTTCCATGTGTCCCCTGCTTGCCCCCACCGCTCTCTTACGTTGATCATATGCTGGTCATTGGTTTCTAACTTCCACTTTTTAACTAAAAGCTAAGTTTGGGGGTTTATTCAGATTTTTCTTTTAAGGTCTGGCTTTGCTTGCGGCTCCAGGCTCCGTGATACGCATTCTTGCGTAAGCACCACACGTAAACCAGGAACAATTACAACAAAATTAAAAAAACAGTTTTAAAGGCAGAGAGGTCCTCCCCCAAGGCTTTTATTTTTTTGTTTTAGTCAAATTCAACAATACTCGGAAGAGGGTAAGGAGGAGGGGGATCGGGGGAGGATGGCAAAGGCCGGACCTGCTGTGGCCACCCCATCATTAGGGACGCTGGCGGTCAGGGAGCTGCTGCAGCCCCTGCTGTAGCACCCTACGGGTGCTACATAGCAGAAAGGAGTCCCTGGTTGAAGTCTGTTCTTAACTACTGATCCCTTGGCCAAAGGGGAAAGAAAACCCATGAAAGCACCTGAAAATTGAGTCAGCTTTTGACATCATTACATCTGACAGCGTAGCCCAGGCAAGAGCCCATGGCTGGCACTGGCTCTGGGGTCAGCCAGGAACACTGCTGGTAGTGTCCTCCTTTTGCTGGGGGTCGGTTCTGGTGTTATTTGTGTGTATTTCTTTAAAAAGTATCATGAGAGCTGATGCAGAGAGAGGCTGTGCACCTAAATGAGCGTGGGACAGCCAGTGGTTCCTTAGGAAACTCCCATCTCCTGGGAGGACGGGCACTGCCTGGCTCAGCACTTGCTGTGCCTTCTCCGGCACCACCAGTGTTCCTGGTTTAAAAGGGAGAGGAGCGCTCAAGGAGCAGCATGGTTCTCGCTTGACTGGAAAGGTCACGCTGTGGAGTTGCCAGCTGAAGCTGGGTTGCAGGACGATGTAGGACACAAACAAGCGAAATGGTTTCAGACCTGTGGTTGGTGTTGGGGTGATCAGCTGGGATCCCCCTGCGGCTGGCACGGCCGGTGAGCGGGCCAGCGTGCCGGCACCCAGGCACAGGAGGGAGGAGACCAGCGATGAGATGGAGCTCTTGTACTGAAATCTGTGGCCACTGAACAACAAAATAGCCTGCGACAAACACCTGCTTGAAATACTTCCTAAAGAATCGTAATGAAATCAATTCGATCAGTTCCTTCCTGGAGCGATTTCAGTGCTGAACTGGGAGTTACACACATTCCCAACGTCTTTATTCCGCTCGGGTTTAACAGGGCCTTATTCTGCAGTCTTGCCATGATCATGCGTTTAAGCAAGGCGTAGCAGGATGCAAAGTTTGTTTGCTTTTAGGTCTAAGCTGTTTTTTCCGTTTATAATGCCTTTATTACAGGAGGCAGCATTAAATTCTTTACTGGCAGATAGGAACACTTTACCTGAGAAAAGTCAACAGCCATTTAGCTGGAGCCAGGTGCTTTCGGCCAGCTCACTTTTGCCAGCAGTAGCGCCTGCTCTCTTCCATGTCGCTAATTACATCGTAAGTGTAGATTTTGGAGTTGCATTCACTTGAAGTGATTCAGTGGTTTAGTAATTCAAAGACCATCAGATGCTGTGATGAGAATGAAGCACAGGGCAATGCCTTTTCTTTGTTCCCGTTCCGCAAAACTTGCTCAGGTCTTAAAAAAAAAAATAAATAAAAAAGCCACCAAAATAGCAGACTTTTGCCATGTCAAAGCCAGAATATTTTTTGTTCAAATAAAAATAAACTTTTGTCTTGTGCAAATGAAGCATTATACGTTTTTTGTATTTGTAAATCTGTGGGGAAGCATTAAACAATCATCTCTGTTACGAAGGAGTAAGTCATTGATAGAGGGAAGGGGCTCACCTTCCTGATGTTTCATTGTAATGTTTGTTGTATATATTTGCACATTAAACTGTATATCTTTTTTCTAATAAATTAATATAAAATATAGCTGTGATTTTTCATTATTTTGATAAGCAAAGGTGCTTATGGGGAAAACTTCCACATTTTTCATTTAACGCTTTTTCCATTCTCAAGATATTTTAATTTTTAATTGTAATTAATTTAATTTTAAAATTAGACTGTGACTTGGTCATATAAATTATTTAGAGGAAAATTCAGACAAATTAGCAAACAGATTTCTTACACAGGTATATCAGGAAGATTATTTGCAGGTGACTTGAGAAACAAATAACCAAATTACAACCTGGGCTCATGTCAGGATCCTCCATGGACCTGGGTAAGTTGCAGTGCCCCTGACCCTGACCCTGACCCTGTCCCATCCCCTGCTCCTGCCCCTGCCCCTGCCCCAGCCCCTGCCCCACTGCTGCCACTGCCGTGGCCAAGGGGCAGGAAGGGGCCGCGCTTGCTGACCGAAGATGAAGGCCACAAGCACAAATTTGTTCTGCATATGCTCTGGGCTTGGATACAAAGAGTGGTTGTTATTTAACCTGATCCTTTAATTGCTCTGTGCTGAGGAGCGTCGTGGCTGTTAATGTAATTTCCACACGCAGCGAGCTGGGGACACGGGATCCTTTCAACATGCGTGTCTCGGGATTTTGCGGATGAAACGAGGCACTCCTTGGGAGCAGAGCTGAGCAAGCCTAGCTGCTAAGAAGCAAGGTAGTTTGGGAGCCAGTTTATTTATTGCTTCAGGCAAGTGTCACTTTTGGATCTGCGTGCTTTGTGCTGCTGGCTGGATACCGCTGCGGTGAATCGAGGGACTTGTAGCGCTTAGAGAGCAAATTGATGGAAACTTGGCTGCAGGAGCCAGCACAGGCACGGGTAATTCAGATAAGCCTGCGCCCAGGGGCTTGATACAAGGGAACTGCATGACATTTTGTGTTCAGGCTTACAGGGAGGGCAGGTCGGATAAAAGGTCAGATAAAGTCTGACTGCCGGTTTACGTTTATGGGCTGCTTCCACGTCCTCTCTCCAGCAGAGATGGGGACGGCCCTGTCGGCAGGGAGTGCTTCCCAGAAAAGTGACCTCCCTCTCCTGCACCAGCTTCCACACCCTGGGAGGGAAGCAAGCCGTGACAAAGCCACCCATGGGCTACTTCCCAGAGCAGCAGAGCTGGTTGCCACGGAGGGTCCCAGCACCCGGAGCATCCCTGCAGGCAGGGACACGGGAGCCAACAGCCTCTGAGCTCACGGTCAGGAGACTGGGCTCTGCCCGTAAACGGTGCTGAAACAAAGCAGCAGGAGGCTGCACAAAACTCAGGAAGCTCTCAGACGTCTCGTGCCTCTCTGCAAAATACTCTGGTGATTAGATAATAAGAGTAAGGAGAGAAAACTGATAGCAAAAAGTATGACTGTGTAAGCACTTGGTAGAGGTTAGCCCCTCTAATCGCATCCGCAGCTTCAGACCGTGTCAAACACTTCCCTGAAGCAACAAGCCTCGGAGCAGCAAGCCGGTTCCCAAACCCAGGTCATCTTCACGGGACATGAAGCACAAGCCCTTCCAAAAAGGCAGTAATTCCCTGTTGCCCCAGTGCTTTTTGTCTCTTTAACTCCTTGCGTTAAAAATTTGCTTTATTTTTTGCCAAAGTGCAATTGCTTTGGTCTTTTTTAGCCTGAGATACTTACTAGGGCGCTGCCTTAAAAACGGGCATCCCTGCGTAATCGCGCCCACGCTGGGGGCTGTACCAACACAGGGCTGAAGGTCTTGGGCCACAGAGGTGATAGCTCATTTCTCTCCAGTAGATCTTCAAGAGCTTTGGTGAAGGCACTTGCACATTATTTCTAATTTTTCATGTGCACTTTGAGAGGCAGTGACTGCCTCAGGGCCAGCGGCAGAGACACCTGGGTCTGCGGAGTCCTGCCCTTTTGCCAGCAGCTAATGCAGGCTGCACGCTGTGTTTTCACAGGTCTTAAGATCTGTGCTTCCCCATCAAACAGCATCTAAAGCTCCTTTTCCAGTTGTTTAGGGCAGAAGGGCTTTGCTCTATGCATTATACATATTAAAGGAGCGCGCTGGGTGCCGGCAGCACCACAGCCAGCCCTTAAACACAAAGATTGCGCCTGGTGGAGGCTCAGCCCCTTCCCACCTGGGGAGCTGATCCCGGGCCCTGTTGTAATGCAGGAGTGAGCAGGGAGAGCCCCAACCTTTCATTCACTGTCTTGTTTTGTTCTACTTTGATAATTGATTTTCCTTTCACATCCGATTTTAGCATAAGCGCATTGTTATACAGCTCCAACACGCCCTGCTCTGACAGCTCGGGGATCGTGGCGCCAGCAAATTCAGCGCTGTGTGACAGCCTGAAAAGCCCGTGCCCTGCTGGTGGTGCCCTGCTGGTGGGCTCTCATCGAGGGCTTCAAAGCTTAACGTGGTTTTGGGGTATTCTCCTTGCATGTGTTTGTGGCGACTGTTGCAGTTTGGTTTGCCTCGTCATTCAAAAATGTTCCGCACTTTGTCCGGGAGCTCAGCTACTTGCAAGTGCCTCTGACTATGCCGCTACCTACAGACACTTGGGTTTCTACTGCTGCTGTTGTTTCTTAGGCTCCTTCCCCACATGAACAGTACAGGGGAAAGACCTGCTCTGTATTTATCACCAGAAGGAAAGGAAAAAACCACAGAGCCCTGACACGCAGGCAGCAGTTCAGCTGCCCATCCCAGGGGAACATCGCTCTGCAGGTGCCTCAGCTTTCCCCGGGAAGGCACGGAGCATTTTGTAGGGTCACAGGATGATGGAAGAGGCAAAACATCAAATGAAGGCAGCGCTGGCAGGTGTCTTCCAGAGCTGGAGGAGATGCCAGAAGGCAAACACAGCTTTTGCCTTTAGGTTTCCAGATCAAAATGCAGGATGAGCTTTCAGCATGACCTTTTGTACAGCCTGAGAGAGACAGACAATTCCTCTACAGAAAGAGATGGAGGATTGAGCAATAAAGGGATTCATAAAATCTCTGAGGTCTCGGTAACTCTTTGGTCTCTCTGGTTTGTACCAACATCACTTCTAGGAAGCAGCCAGGCTTGCCAGGCAAAGGGAGCCAAGGTTCCACACAGGGTGCTGCTGGAGTTTGGGTTCCTCCAGCACCAGGGCTGAGGGCTTTGCCCCCAGCCACGGGAGCAGGCAGCCCTCCATCATTCATGGCTTAGGGCGTGTTCTTTCAGACTACGAACTATTTATTTCAAAGCACTGAGCAAGCCTGACATACTGATGCTGGCAAATGGAGCTCCCCAAAAAGGGCCAGGGCTTCCCAGCAGAAGGTGTATCTGGCCTTGGTGTGTATGTTATACACGAAGATGCGGTGCTCAGCAGGGTAGCAGGCAGGCTGTTTACAGTTCAAAAATAAAAGATGTTGTTCTTAAAGTGTTGGGGGTTTTTTAAATAAAAAAATGGAAGATTCATCATTTCTTTGCTCTGACTTCCTCCACAGTTAGTCAGAAATCATCAGGAAATGCCACCGAAGGAAATCCGTCCTGTTCTGCCTGGTCAGCACAAGGAATGTGCGCACGCAGAGGAGGAGGGGGGCTCTGGCTCTTCCCAGGCAGAGCTGAGTGATGCAGCACAGACAGCTCAAGAGCAAACTTGTATGATGTGTAAAGTAAACGTGACAAGAAGACAACATAAAGATGCATTTCCATAATCAACACATCCAGAATCTTTGTTATTTACCTCCAGCCTCTCTGGATGGAGTTGGGAGGAAGGGAAGTTTTGGTGTTATTCCATCAGATATGGTAGCTTATAGTCTTATGGATGCAAAAATAGACATCTAAGTGAAAGCACAATTTTTTTTCCTATTGGCAGCGTAACGTTAATCCTCCTAACAAGCTCTTGCTAACTCTGCTGACCACAGCTGTTCACTGAAAGTGCAGAGGGAGGAGCGTGCGGGGCAGCTGGTCTGTATTGGGAGGAGGTGTGGGACAGAGATGTGGAGTTCGGAGCAAAGGGAAGAGCAGCTGTATCCAGGTTTGTTACAATCCTCTAGATGAGACACTGCCCAGGAAAGGTTATGTAGATGAACAACCCAAACCTCAGTGTCACAGGCTAGCACAAAGGCTGTACCTTTTCTAGGCACAGATGTTCTTACTCAGAGCAGGTTACCTGTATTGCGTTATTCTACAGCAGTGAGCAAACCCTGCCAGGTATGGCAGTGAAGCACCGTTCGTTCGCTCTTTGCACCCCTCTTTAGCTCTCTGTGTGTCTGGCAGGAGGCAGAGGCAGGCAGGCTTGTCCTCAGGGCCTCTTCAGCATCCCGGAGAGCAGGTCCCCACGCCGCTGCAAGACAGATAAGGGAAACAACCTCTGCAGGCAGAAGAGCAGGTGTGTCCCGGCGCTGCAGGCACTGTATCCAAAGAGTCTACACACAGCAAAAGGAAATGGCTCTGAGTCACAGCTCATGTTTATGGGGGTTATTTTTCCTACGGGCGCCTTTGATCCCGCTTCCCAGGGAAGCAAGCGGCAGGTTCAAGGGGCTCAGTGGTGTAAGGAAACCCCTGAGGTCCTTCTGCTGGGGAAAGGCTCGGCAGGTCCGGCCGTGCGGTGGCATGGAGCTCGTGCCTGACCATGGGAACGGCTCTGTGTGCCCACCAGCTTTGGTACAGGGGCACTGGCTTTGTCTGACAAGTAAGCAAGTTGTCACTTCAGTTTGGCAGCCCTGTGCAAGCCTCTTCGGCTGCGTGGATCAGGATGAAAACACACCCAGCTGCTTGCACCTTCTCCCTTCCGAAGCACCCAAGGGAGAGTCTCAGCCGTGTTCCTGGGGGAGGGGAACCTGCAGCCTCAGGAGGAGGCACACAAAATGGCACTCAGCTCTAAGTCTTGCCTACAAATATCGTACCTGAGCAGCAGCTGAGGTGTGCTTCCTCAATATCCCCCGTGCAATTCTGAACAACCAGAAAAGACTTAAAAATCAGGTTTCCCTGATAACTATGACACTTGCACTGCAGCCACGCCAGGTCCTCTGCCTGGCAAACACTGATGCAAAGGCTTCACAGTGCTGCGGAGCAGCGGTCAGCATGAGAGGGGATCAGTAACTCCAACCCAAGGTTGAGCAACCTGTTTGTCAAACAGCGATCCGGCCGCTGCCGGGGCGGTGCTCACTTCCCCTCCATGCCAGCCGGCACAGTACGAAGGGCCAAGGGCAGGGCAGGCGGTGAGAAACTCAGTGAGAAAAACTACTAGGCACAAGGCAAGACGGTGCCGGGCGAAAGTGAGCCATACCCTGCTGTGCCCAGCACCGCGCTGCTACTGCCCCAGCGAAATCAGCCCAGGAGCCTCCAGCATGTTCCATCACCTTCGCAGGAGGATGGCAGAAGCTTTAGGATGTGTACAAGGTGTCCGAAGACATCTGTAGCTGAGTGGGTGGGAGCTCAGGGGAATGCAACTTCCACATCCCAAAACATTACCTTTTATTTAGGCTTGGAAAGCATGCAAATAGCTGCCCTTCGGAAGGTCTGCACCTTCTCCCTGTCTGCTGTCAGCATCGCGTGTGGCCCCGTGGCGTCACCCCAAACAGGAAGGGAGGAAAAGAGAAATTTTTGGGGAAAGAAGGTGCCCGGTGTAGTGGATGGTTCTCGTAAAGATTTTCAGTTTTCCTGGAATCTGCTTTGTGCCGTGATTGTTCCTTTTTTTAATAACCATCCTCAGGAAATATCACAAGGCAGAACCAGAGGGGAGAGCCAGTGCCAAGATCTGGGGGCCACAGGTAACCTTGAAATAAATCTGATCAGTGCCTACTGATCTGATCAGAGTGTCAAGAGGATGGGGCCGGGCTCTCCCCAGTGGAGCCCAGCGACAGGACGAGGGGCAGTGGGCACAAACCGCAGCACAGGCGGTTCCAGCTGAACGGGAGGAAGGAGTTCTTCACCCTGAGGGTGGCAGAGCCCTGGGACAGGCTGCCCAGAGAGGGTCTGGGGGCTCCTGCTCTGGAGACATTCCCAGCCCGCCTGGCCGTGACTGTGCAACCTGCTGTAGGTGACCCTGCTGTACCAGGGGGCTGCACTGGGTGGTCTCCAGGGGTCCCTCCCAACCCTGACCGTTCTGTGGTTCTGTGAATCCCTGCTGCTGCCAAGGCAGAGGAGAGGAACTGCTGCTGCTGCCTCCTTAAAGGTTGATCTTCCATCCTGACTTGTGAAACCTTGCGGGGGGAAGTGGTTGATCTCTAGCTCTTGTTTGGAGTCATTTTCATGGAAGTCTCCAGACAGATGTTATGCCTCAGTGCTGAAGAGGGCATTTTTTAGAAAAGTAAACAAAATGTTGTTGCCACAGACCACATTGTGTGGAGGATGGTACTGAAAGTGGGTGAAGCTCGGTTGTATTCCTCTCGCTCCCTTTCTGCTCACCGTGGTGTGTGCCTGCAGCGGAGGGAAAGGAGCCCGGCAGGGACTCGTGCAGCCTATTGTGGAGCAGAGGGGAAATCCATCACTTAGACCCTCAAGTAAAAGCAATTCCCCTGGTTTTCTTTTCGTAAAAGGGCGTTTTTCATCAACTCATTGGTAATGAAATTGGTCCAAGTGCTGTTTTGGCTGGTGTTGAATTGACTGAAGAAGTCGCTGCCGGCGGTTGCATATTCCCGACCCCAGCAGGTCCACGAGGTCCAACCTGCTTCTGCCAACACCAAATCACCCAACTCTTGGATTCACCAAAGCAAGCCAGGATTTCTGATGTGTGCTGTTCACCGAGTTAGACATGTAGGAGAGAGCTCAAGGACAGCCAGCAAGCAGGGCTTGCCTCCTCCCCCAGGATGCTGCCCTATGCCTCGTGCTGCCAGCACCTTCCCCACCTCCTTGTTCTTCACTTCCCAACCCATCTGGCATCCCATGGGGATTCCCAACCCCAAGGGGCTGCCGATGAAATAGTATGTACTGGAACAGAACACCAAACACACCTGTATCTGTAGAAAAACTATTTGTATAGTGTGTGTGTGTGTATATATATATAGCTTGAGGACATATATATGCGTATGTATATATTCTTGAGAAGCACAAGACATCTGTCTGTCATGCTGGCGCTCGGAGGCGTGCGGGGGCCGGCAGGCAGCCGTGCTGTTCCTGCGGGGAGCCCAGAGTTGCTATTTTGGTTTCTCCCTCGCTGCCCGGTGCCGGTTGTGCCGTGCTGGTGTGCACCAAAGCCTGGGAGACGGTGCAGGCAGCAGGCGGGCGGGCTGGGGAAAGGGAGAGCAAAAGGCAGCTGTGACCACCACAGGCAGCGCAGGCTGTGACGGGGATGCTGCAAAACACACCCATCCCTGGTGACCTCTGTTTTCAGGGGGGGAGAGAGAAAACAGCTTTCTGTTTTGATATTTTTATGTTACAGCTTTTGGAAACGTGCTTTCTCATGCTCTCAATATCTTGCAGGTCTGAGCCCACGTTATGGCTCCTGATGTTGGGGTTTAATGTTCCATTAAGGCAAAGCTGGCAGAAGCATCCTGCTTCCAGCCGCGTGATACAGCCCTGCCAGAATCCCCAGGGCTACAGGTGGGGCACCAAGGGCAGAATGGGCCCCGCTTTCCACATACCCTCTGTGTAGACCCATATCACTGTCTTCTTTGGAAGGCGAAGGTGAGCTGTGGGTTACACAAGCCAGCAGCCGTGCCACCTGTAGTAATATTGCCTCTGGTCCCTAATCAGGTCAGTAGATGACAGTGGCCAGACCTCACCCGTTCACACGTTGCCTCTGGGATTTATTGTGCTACTGGTGATCAGGTTTGGTTTGCCAGAAGTGGGTACTAATGTCCCAGTCGTGGCTGCACTGGGATGGGAGTGGTGGCACCGTACCTGCAGCTCCTTACCACGAGCAGCGCTCACGCTGCTGTCCCAGTGTTCAGGCAATGCAGCAAGACAGAGGTGGGAGCTCTGGATGAGCTGGGAAGGCAAGGGTGGCCTCGGTACAAATATCTGCCCTCCAGTGCCTGGACCTCCTTGTGCTGGGGAGATAACAGCTGAGGCAGCCAGCACTATCTGGCTGTGCCCAGGCGCAGGGCTGGTCTGCCCTTGGGTGCAGGAGCCACGGGGTGGGAACCTGCCAGCACCCAGCGGCTTCAGGGTGGGGGGGCTCTGACCCACGCTGCAGCCGCCCGCGCCGGGGCTGCTTCCCAGCGCTAGCGGTTTTGCATGCAAGAGGCTTTGCGGGGCCTGTTTTGGTTACCGCTTGTTACCTTCTGAAGCAGGCAGACAACGCAGTTAATACCATGTTAATGCAACTCTTCTCACCCCGTGGCACATGGACGTTTGTGGTCGCAGGAGGGTTCCCCAGGCACGCCGCGGAGGGTGGTGTGCCTGGGCACCAGGCACGGCGATACCCATCACCCCGGGAACACAGCGCCCGTTGCAGCTAATCCTGGGCTGAGCTTGGTCGCTTGCCCTGTGACCCGCCACGTTGTGTGCCAGCCCTCAACTCCCCCCGGTGCAGTGGCAGGCAGCACCGCTGTGAAGGATGGCTCAACTGATAGTGCCCACTTATAAGCACCCACCCGCATCCGTGCGGCAGCCTCTGCAGCCCTCCCACAGCCCCCGGCCTTCTCAGCTGCCATCCCGGAGGAGAAAAGGATGCCAGTTCCTTCTCATGAATCACATGAACTTCAATTCCCACATAACCTTGCTGTGGCCGTGCCCGCACTGGCTGCTCTCAAGTGGGGTTTCACTGCTCCCTCACTCAGGGACACTGTGGCTCTCCCGGGCATGAAGGAGGGGACTCAGGGACGTGTGACTCTTGTCATTTGGGCCAAATTGGCCAGAGCTTTCCACCACCTTCTCTGGCCCATCTTCTGCTGGCCACAGGGACGCCTGCAGATGAGGACCCCCCTTGCACAGCACTGCAGAGCCCCATTCAATGCCTGTGAGTGCATCGCCCTGTAATAACAACCATACTGCTGTGTGAGGAACAGAAACTTCATCCATCAGTAAGGAAGTGTGTGTGCTTGCGGATTAAATCGCACACCCGCATTCAGCAGATAAAAATGCTGCCAGAAGTGGGATGCATTAGGGGTTTTACCCGTACTCACTTTTCATTGCTGCTGATCAATTTTATAAAGAGAAGGGGAACCCTTGCAAAAGGACTGCAGTTGTGGCATGGTGTTTAGGGTTGTAGGGATGGTGAGACCTATAGTAAGAGGTGATATTGTTGAATAGGCACGATGGTGTAGCTGGAGAAAACAGCAAGCGGCTTTTTGGCACACAAATGTCTCTGTCATTGCCTGCACACTCGTTCAGCCCATGCAACTATAATACTTCAAAATAAAACAGAGCTCAGGTGACTGAATGTAATGCAAAAGCCAATCCATAACTGGCCGTATCTAAGAGGTAAAGTAATAACGTCACAAACAGCTAATGAAAGCTTTAGTTTTACCTTATTACAATGAAAGGTAAAATAAAACCATGCTTGCTGAGGGTGAGACATGTACACGGGCCCATGCTGTTACCATGTATGTGTTTCACACTTTGCAAATGTACATAAAAACCAGCCACGGGGCTTTCAGCAGCCACAGCAACCTTGTGCTGGCGGCCCTGGGAGCACAGGGTGCTGCCCTGCACCCAGCACTGCCCTAAAAAAAAAACCAGATGTGATGGAAGAAGCGTTGCACTGTAGCCCCTTACAAACACCTTACAGAGGAGTAAACAGCTGCTCTTTCCCCTGAGCTGGCCCTGAAGCCTTGCCATCATTAGCTAATTAATTTGTTGTTGCTCTCCTTGGCTTTTCCCCAGGGCAATCAAAAGCAGGACCCGGCTTCCTGAGCCCAGGCCCGCCCGACGCCGCTATGGCCCCGCGGGGTGACACACCGAGGCTGACAGCACATGCTTCCCAGTGACCTCACCTCGTCTCCAGCATGCAGACAAGTGGCAACACCCCTCTGGTCTGCACGGCCACACACCCCAGGCAGCCACCAGCACCCCCACTGCAACAGGCACCCCCAAAAAAACAAACCAGGGGGAATGGTGCAGGTTGTTTGCAATTTTTTTTCCTCCCAAGCAATGGAGTGCATAGCAAAGCATCACCTGCGCAGCGATGCTAGCTAGTGAAACCAGCTATTTTATTGCTGATACTTCGCACACCCATCCTGACCTCTAGGATGACGACAGCTTGTGTGAAAAGAAGGCAAGAGCCCAGAAAGGAAGGTGGCACTCCTGCTTGGCCGACTTTCTAAAAATACCATGCACGGCTGTCCACGCAGTAGGCATGGCAGCTTCACCTGTCCCTGCCGGGCTGATGGGATCAGATTTTCAACCTGTTTCCCTGTAAGGCTGCACTTCATCCGTCCCCTCCCCAGCAATTCTTGAACCTGCTGCCCACTTTTACTCTCAAAGGAGTGAAAGTCTGGAGGATATTAGAGTCTTGCAAATGTTGTGAGAACAGGTGATCAGCCTGAGAAAAGAGAGGCAACAGAATAAATTAAACCCTGGGAAAAACCTTAATGGGAGTCTGTGCCTCATTAGACACCAGAAAATCCACTCTTCAGTCAAGGTTTCTCTCTCATGTGGATTCTCTGGTGTTTAATGAAGCGTGAACTCCCATTACAGCTTTTCCTGTGGTTAGGACAGTCACAATCTGTGGCTTCTCTGATGTCTTATAACCAACAGAGTTGTGCTGCAGCCTTGGAGAACTCAGTGTATCGGTCTCCCAGCACAAACCCATATAAAGTTATTTACTAGTTTGTTTATTAGTTCGGTGGCACATGGAGCTGCTTGTTAGCATTATGCCATAAAAGCAGACGAAAGGGTAAGAAGGAATAGCAGGCTGTGTACAGCAGGAGCCACCCCATCCCACCCCACCCCATGCCATGCTATGCCACCCGCAGCACCTGCTGCAGCAGCTCCTTCCCCCCCTGTGGCCAGCCTCTCATCTGTCTCTAGGTGTTCCCAGCCACCTCCATGAACACCCTGGTTTTGGTTAAATTCTTAGTGTTGCCAGTATCTTGACTGGGTTTATTTTAACTTGTATAAAAAAATTAGTCTTTTATGAAATAATCCATCTCCTGGATGATTTTAAATCCACTGTGTTTCAATGGCATTGACTTAGTGCTTGTGCCATTAGCAATGACAAGTAATTCAAATAAGTATTTTGTTTTCAAAACACTTGCAACTCTTTACTGTTTGCATCTACTTCCATTTCTCCCTTTCAGAATCAGCTTTTCAGAGGTTTGTGAGCACCTAGTAACACAGCGAGATGCCTGAGGGCATTTCACAAGTGCCTCAGCTGGTTGGTCCATGTCTTTTTCTATTCTTTTTTTTTTTTCTTTGCAAGTCTAGATAAAAGGTATGTGTTGGTTTGCCCTTATTTTCTCTTTCACTGACACACTCAAAGAATTTTATATGCTTTGAGATAGAAGATTTTCCTTTATTGACTTCTGCAGCTTTGTCCTTATTTATCCATGCTTAGCCAAATGTCTCATGTTTATTGCCATTTTTTGTTTCTATGCATTTATTTGTATGAAACTGATGCCCACTGGGCTGTAATTTCCAGGACTGCTTTAAGCTGATTTTAATACAGGATTGTTTTTATTGGCAGTGTTATATGTTTTTGGAGGCTGTGTGGCTGGCTCCTTCCTCCGTTGCCATGGCACAGCCCAGTCAGTGCCCTCACCCCAATCCTTCTTCCCAAAAGCAGGTACGCTCCTCTTCCTTGTCAGGGACAGAAACATGGGGGATCCTCTTCGGTCCATAGTTTGTATAATTTTATGAGGCTGATGATTTTAGCTTTCTTGTTTCTCCAGGGTTATTGAGTCTGTGCTTAAAAAGATCAGTGTTAGAGCAGGGAATAGTTCTCCTGGTCCTGAGCAAGGGTCCTCCAAGCTTCAAATCCTACGTCTAAGCACAGCCAGAAAGCAAACAGGCACCCAAACAGGCTGACATCTCTGGCCAAAATAAAAATCCTCCATCTACAGATTGTTTTAAAGCACAAATTGCATTTCTGCCCCTTTCTCTCCTGCTCTGAGGGGCAGCATGGATTGCTCTGTTCTGAAGACTGGACTTTTTCAAACTGGCGGTGCCCAGCTTGCTGCTGGTGGCCAGAAGTGGGTTTTGCATCCCACAACAAACCAGGCTCTGCTCTCCTGCTTGGAAAGGTTTTCGAAACATCACTGGTGACGGCCAGCACAGGCAAATCAGCCCCAGGCACACGGCTGCAGCACCTGCATGGCACCCATGTCCTAGCACCCCAAACAGCCTCTGGCAGAGAGGTGCCCGAAATGAATGCCAAGGTGATGAAAACAGAGTGGATTAATACATGGGTCAGGTGCCAACCCAAACCCTCTGAAATGTTTGGAGCCACGCTGTTTTCTCAGATGGTGATTATGTTTAATCAGGTGTCTGCTAAGGCTGGCAGCAACTGTCTGTGTCAGAACTGCTCACGTGTACATACACACACACACACACACACGGCTCTGGCAAATAAACAAGGCTTGTCCTGGGACAGTCCCAAAGCCAAAACAGAGTCCTGCCCTCCCCCTCGTCCTTAAACCAAGACTAATCTCCCAAACCTAATCTTTGGATCCTGAATTTGCATGGGATTCCTCACTCAGCTCCTGCTTTTCAAAACCCTTCTCATAAACCTGCCCATAAAGTAACAGACCAAACCAGAACAGGTTACGGGAATTATATTACACCAATTACGTCATATTGTACTATTTATTTTCCTTCCTCTTTCAAAAAAATACTGAATTGTAATGTCAAGCAGAGAAGTCAAAGAAAGGGGACTTTCATGAACTCTGGTTAAATGCTCAGCGGTAAGAATCAGAACAGTTTCACCAAACAGAAACCCTTTTACAGCTAAGTACTTCAGAAATAATACAGAAATCTTCCCAAATATGTCATTATTGACAGCAATACACCTGCAGGGAATATGATTAATCTAAGGGCAGCTGCTCGCAGCAGGAGCCATGGGACTCCTGCCTTTCTGCCTCCCAGCACTTTTGCAACTGTGCCATAACTCCAGATTGTTTTTTCCTTCCCCTGCTTTCCTTTCCTCTTTCTTTTCTCCTTTCTCTGTACAAAGTCAGCAACTTAAAAGTTCAAACTTCCCCAGCAGTCGGAGAGGCAGAAGTGGGAGAGGGCTGAGAGGCAAAGGGCTGGGGACACCAAACCCTGCCCCCGGCGCTTGCTCCTCCACAGGAGTGGGATGGAAGGAAGGGGCAGAGGAAGTGTGACTTACCCGCATGTGACAGGAGATGAGAAAACGGACATGTGACTTTTACCAGCCATATACTGTGGAGCACGGATTTCACGTCTGCAGGGCACTTGGAAAAGGGCTTAAAGGCCCCGAGGATCGTGTCTGGTTTTGTGCATCTTGCAGGCTCCAAAACCAGCTCTGAAGCAAACCTGGTCACAGCTCAGGGCCTCTGGGTGGTCCTGGAGGAAAGGGCTCTGTCTGGGATCAATACAAATTACTCTGACAGGGCTTGTGGTGTTCACAGGCTCTTGCGCTGCAGCCCCGTGCACAGCTGGTTCTCCCTCGGGTGGGGAAGCCGGCTAGGGCAGCAGTTGCTGTGCTGGAAGAGCTCGAGCCCCTCTCAGCACTGCTTCTCCAGCCATGCAGTGTCTTCTGGTGCCAAGCTTCTCAATGGACACGCATTTGGTTTTCTGAGCATTGGCCTGATTTCTGGAAGCAGAAATCCCCCCTCCTTTATTCCAGAAACCATATCAGATATTAGACTACATAGAGAAAATGTAAAAAGAAAGTGCAGATGAAGTTCATTAAATATTTTTACTGTAGACTTTTTTATTCCTGACTTGTTCCTTTATGATGCATAAGATCAGTCATAAAACCTTTTGGAAAAACAAAGAGCCTGTTTTTTGCGTTAAGCACAATATATAGGCAGGCAGCTGTGGATACAATTTCTTCTACGAGCAAATTTCCTCCAACCAACTTCTCTCTTGCCATTTTTCAGACAGATTTGTTTGCCACTCTGTATGTTTCAGAAACTTTACTCGTATCAATGAAACCTAAAGGTAAATGGATCTGTTCTAGATTCACACAAAAATAAGCAAGCTGCAATACCAAAAAGAAGCCTTTACGGTTTACTCTCCTAGTGGACTTCTCTCTGTCCCCCCTCTCTTTCATGGCTCCTCTCTGTACATTGCTTCTGCCCTTCTACACAAAACGTGACCCATGAACTCCACTCCTCACACTATCACTGGCTTATCATCTTCCTTTGCATCTTCACTTATTTTCCTTGTTTCATTATTTTTACACTACAGTTTTCTCTTAAATTATTCTTCTGAAGAGCTGCTTATTCAGACCCATCTCCTCCTGGAATCCTCTCTGATCCTACACTAAAAACCCAACTCAGACACAACACCAAGTCTGAGTTTCAGCCAGGCATTCTCCAATGATCAGATTTTTTGGTATTTTGCAGTTATGCAAGGTTTGGATGAACTTAGCTATAGAGAGTCCCAGTTCTGGAGCTAAACTTATCAACATCTACAACTCAGAGAGAGGGAAATGGAGATCTTTAAAAGAGACTGGCAGAACATGGTACCTATAAATCCATTTTGGACAACGGTGTGGGTTGATTTTTTTTTTCTCTCATGACTCTGCTCAGGTAAGAATTAGTCGTCTAGCATTGAAACTCATTCTGGTTTCAGGCTTTTTAGATGCAGTTCATGTCTCATTTCTCTCCTAGAAACCATCGCATCCCATAGTAGCCAATTTCAACCGCATCTGACAGCAGTAAAGATGCCCAGGACACTTTGCTTTGGCAAAACTCATGGAGAACAGGTAGCCAGGACTCTCAGTGCCCCTGTAGGGAGACAGGCTGGGGCAGGGCATCACCTCTTATCAGGTCAGGAAATCAGTCTCAAGCCCCTGCTGCAGCACCCAGGAAACCCAGCTCTGCCACCACCACCGCTGCTTGCAGAGTTGCATTTCCTTCCCTTGCAGGCAGCCGTGGATGCAAGGCATTTCTCAGACACTTCAGTGTCCTAAACTGTATGAGAAGCACTTCACTTACAGCTCACACTTCTGTGGAGACACCTTCCTGCCCACCAGGAAAGAAGCTAATGACAATAGCTTGATTCTCCCAGGTTTAAACTGGGATTGAACAAATCTGATTAAATTTAGAGTTTTCAAATTTTTTAGATCACAATTACAGTATTTAAAAAAAAAATGTAGTAGTGATTTTTGTCTCACTTCTGGCAAAACAACAGCCACTGGTAAGGTAGGTTCTGCAATATTTTGGACTCGGTGCTGTTAAGCAGATGGTATTTATTGACAAACCTGCTGCTAAACTGTTTGCATTCCCAGGGCTATAGGTGCAGTCAGCCCAAAGCACGTTCACTACTCATTACTAAAATACTCATTTCCCTAGAAAACCATCTGTGTCATTCAGTCATGGCAGAAGCCCAGAAACATCCCATTCCCCCCCCCACCATCACCTCCCCAGCACTATTTATACACATCCTCGCCTGGACTATGTTTCCTGTCTCCTTTCTGAAGCCCTCAACACCTGCTCTACAGTAAACACAGGGCAGCAAGATGAATGAGGCGTAAATTGTACATATCATTTCCATTTTTCATCCTTACAAATACGAACTGAAGTCCATAGGTGCAGGAGAGCGGCTAAGAGCAAGACTTGCTAATTGAGCAACTTAAACTGCATTGTATAATGTACTGCTTTCACATGAAGGGGATGAAGGAGAGAGAGACGGGCAAGGACCATTACAAAGAGTGGTGTGAACACGAGAACTGCCAGCTACCCGGTGTAAATGTGCTGTCGTTTTGGCTGTAAAAGAACCACAGAGGCAGTGACCAGTGGACGGGCTTGTACAGCTCCTGCCAGAAACACGCGAAACCTCAGCTCACTCTGCCGTGCTGCAGGGGTAAGGTGAGGGAGAAACCTCAGCCCTAAAAACAAAAACATCGATGCTTCCTTCTCTCCTTGGGACCAGTGATGCGTTTCGCCATTGGGGAGCTGACGGAGAGGTGGGTAAGGTATCGTTCCATCACTCCCTTGGAGCTATTTGCATACCTCTCAATTAAATTTCTATGCAACAATTTGCGTAGCTAATTGTGCATCCTTCATGGTGTCACGGCACAAGACTCATAAATACATCTTTAATTTAGGGCGAGGAATGCACCTTGCCACTCCACCCTAAGGGGTAGTACCTTCTACATTTTTGTCCTTATCTGATTCAAAAGGTGTAGAATTTCACCCAGACACCCTCTCTTTCAAAAAAACATAAAGCTACGCATGCATGGGAAATGTAGATGTGTCTCTTAAGGTGGATGATGATGGACCAGACTGGCTTATCACTGATTTCCTCCTCTCTATACTGACAAGAATTCCTTTTCCTTCACTGACAGATTCATAAGGCATCAGATGTCTCAATAGTCTTGTATCTGCTTACATCTTGAAAAATGTGAATACCAGGTTGAGGTTGTATGTGGACACAGAGGTTGCCCAGAGTAGTTGGGGAATCCCCTGTCTTGGAGCTCTCCAGTACTGTTCTGAACAGGGACCTGAGCAACCTGCTGCACCCTCAAGGCTAGCCCTGCATTGAGGTCCAGCTGCACTGCATGGCCTCCAGCGGTCCTTCCCATCCTATGCCTCTATGACCATGGGCAATGTGTCTGTGGTACATTCTCTGATTTGGAATAATCCTTTCCCAGCATAATTTGTTGTCTGAAATAGGAATTACACGGATACTCTAGCTAATTAATGCAATCAAAAGAAGGCATATCTATAGAGCGCCCCACTGAGATGGCCTGAACGCCAAAAAAACCCAAACTTGCCTTTCCCACCAGCTGGCTTTCTGGCTTTACAGCCTGTGCTCAGTTTGTTGCGTTGGCCTGGGCAGACATCAGCACTGAAAGGCATGATCTGCAGCCATCCACTCTGCACACAGGATGGTTTGAACCTGGAGCAAGTCAACGCGCTGGCTGAAGAGGGACGTTTGAACTCATATTTGGGCCTGAATAGCATGTTGGGTAAAACCAGAGCGGTAGCAATGGGAAACAATCAAGTCAGGCGCTTTTATGTGAACTTTAGGCTTTCTGAAACAGAATAAAATAAAAAGAGTCCCTGCTGGGGGTGGAGGTAGCACAGAATTGCTGCTGTGCTTCAGCGCACACCCTCAGTTATTGCAAAATAGCTTCCCTGTTTAGACAAGCCCTAAGAGATGTAGACATTTATAATGCCTATTTAATCTTTCCATCTCTCCTTTTCTTACTGTTTTGATGTTTCCTCAGGCTTTGAAGATTCAAGATCATTTTTTCCCCAGAAACTACAAGTCTCAAGGCAAAAACAAGGCAGCTAGAAATTGCCTGCTGCCAGTCAGACTAAAGAGTTTGAAACTTTTTCCGGCATAGGAAATGTTCAATATTTTAATAGCAGTGACCATGTTTTAACGCATTTATGCCCTTAGGGTTATAGAAATCCTTCATTCACAACATTACCTACCCTGGATCATAGGACTGCTAATATTTGTACAGTGCCATCCTGCTGTTCAACGGTATTGAAAGACAGAGAGCTCCAGTTGGGAGCCGCCCCTGCTCACCTCTTGTTCTATTTAAACCTGTATCAGGTCTGGCTGGGATGGAGTTAATTTTCCCCCTGGCAGCCCTCACAACACTGTACTTGGTAGCTAGAAAGGTGTTAATAACACAGCAGTGTTTTGGCTGCTGCTGAGCCGTGCTCCACAGCATCAAGGCATCTCTCCAGCCTTCCCCCCTCACCCCTGGGCTGGGGTGGGCGAGATCTTGGAAGGCAGAGTGATAGAGCGGCTTGGTGGGCACATGGTGCCCAGCCAAGGTCAACCCATCACAGTCCCTTGGCACCCAACATAGGGCCCAAGACAGCAGCAGTTTTGTGTTAAGTATGCTATAGTTGCAGTAGTTATTAAGTGGCAAGCTTCTGTGTGGGTCACGGAGTCTGGTGGCTGCACTGCTTTATCTCTTTTGCTGAGCTTGGGAATGAGCTCAGCTGGGGAACCCAGCTGCCCAGGAAGAGATCATGGACTGGCCAGGAGGCGGAGATTTTGGAGAACTGCCTGAGGAGGCAGCTCGTACCGAAGAGGCACAACCATATAACGAGTTATCGGAAGATAAAAGGCATTATGCTTTGTTCACTGATGGATCCTGTCATGTTGTAGGAAACCATCAGAAGTGGAAAGCTGCTGTGTGGAGGCCCACACAAGTCATTGAAGCCACTGAAGTAGAAGATGAGTCAAGTCAGTTTGCAGAAGTGAAAGCCATCCAACTAGCCCAACAAAGCCCCCATGCCACTGAGTGCATGTATCACATCCCCCATCACCCACAAGCCTCTGGAAAAATATAATGGACTGTTAAAGACTATTTTTAGAGCATTGGACAATAGGGCATGGAAGCACTGGGATACAAATTCAGCAGAAGCCACTTGGCTGCTTAGCACCAGAGGATCTGCTAAGCAGTTTTCTCTGGTCCTGCTTAGAGAAAACCCCTACATACTGTGGGAGGAAATAAGGTCCCTGTAGTGCACATAGGGAAGTGGCTGGGGAAGGTGGTGTGGGTTGCTCCTCCCATGGGAAAAAGCAAGCCCATTTGTGGGACTGTTCTTCGTCAAGGACCTGGGTATACTTGGTGGGTAACGTGGATGGATGGAGAGACCTGGTGTGTGCCTCAAGGAGATTTAACCTTGGGGATAAAATAATCTGTGATGTGAGTTGTTATGTTGTAGGATGTAGCAGGAACAACCTGAACCAATGAAGAGTGAGTTTTTTCGAGGAACCGGGCAAGTCAATGATGACCCAAACCAAGCTGGTGTTGGTGCCCAACAATCAAATACGCTGTTTTTCCTGTCCTGAGCACTCATCTTTGACAGATGGGGCTCAAGTCACAGCCTGATCTTATGAACATCTGGAGGAGTGGCGGAAGCCCATGGAATGGAAGAATAATATCTATCAGTTAAAGGACAGGGGGTAGTAGTTAATGAGAATGTATAAATCTCTATGTTGGGTATAAAGATGGTTTACGTATGCAGTACAAGTTTTAAGTGTTGCTAGGAAGCTGTATCAGTAGCCCTCATTCCCTGTGGTCACCCAGTTGCCGGTAAGGAATGTGCTGAGACACTTAATAATGCCCTCTGTGTTGTACAAATATTATGAAAAGACAGGAAATTTTTATGTATTAGTGAAATATACAGTACTGTGGATGCAAATGTTTCCTGCTTTATTGCTTTTATATGTGTAATGCAATAACAGACGGTTGGGTGTTTGGCAGTCTAGCACACATATTTATGGAGCATCTCACTTTAGGGATAATGTAAGCAATAAAGCTTTAATCAGCACCCTGAAATATGAGTTGACTGTCAGAAGCTGCTAGATTTTTGTTTATAACACTCGTACGCAACTGCCTCCTTATTACTCTCCTTACTTTTTGTGGTTTTACTTCAAAGTTGTAACCTAAAATAACTATTGCTGCATTCACAGATCTTCTATTTGTGTGAGTGTTGACACATTAATGCACTGTACACGGAGAAGTTAAAAAAAATACTCTTCCATGAAATGGCATGGAAAAACTGAGTGTTCCAATCAAATCAATCAAATCAATCAAAAAAAAAAAAAACAACAGTGATGCTGTGGTTTTTTCCTCACTGTATCGGGTCTGGCTGGGATGGAGTTAATTTTCCCCCTGGCAGCCCTCACAGCCTGTGCATTGGTAGCTACAGAGGTGTTGACAACACAGCAGTGTTTTGGCTGCTGCTGAGTGGTGCTCCACAGCATCAAGGCATCTCTCCAGCCTTCCCCCCTCACCCCTGGGCTAGGGTGGGCAAGATCTTGGGAGGGATCAGCCCGGACAGCGCCAACCCAAACTGACCAAGAGGATATTCCATACCGTATGATGTCTGCTCAGACACAAAAGCTAAGAGAAAGGAGCAGGGGGAGAGCATTCCTCATTATGACATTTGTCTTCCAGAGCAACCAGTATGCCTGCCGAAGTCCTGCTTCCCGGGAAGTGGCCAGACATCACCTGCTGATGGGAAATAGAGGATCAAATCTTTTGGTTTCTTTTGCTTCCACACATGGCCTTTGCTTTTGCTTTATTAAACTGCTTTTATCTTGACCCAGGATTTTTTTCCATCTTACTTTCTCCATCCTGCTGAGGGAGTGAAAAAGTGGCTTGGTGGGCACCTGACGTCCAGCCAAGATCAACCCACTACAAAACACATTTTGTATTTTTAGCTGAGTAAAAAGCTGGTGTGAAGACAGCTGGGCTAGGAGGACTGGGCAAGTTGCAGAGCCCGTCATTTCTAGGCTGTTTAACCCTGCTTGCATGATACCATTAACGTAGGATTGATGGTGGTTTGAAACACTTTCCTGGTAACAGTCCAGCTGCAATGGGCCAGTGTCCATATCAGAGGAAGCAGTGTCGCACCTGGCAAAAGCTGTGCCCGCCTCCTGTTTGTTCTCTGATAAATGGCAAACAGGAGAACGCGCATACAGTGAACTACCACTCCTCCCCACCATTTTTGGCCGGACCCATGACCCAGTTCCTTGTCCCATCAGCTCTTTGGTGTAACTTTGAACATAAAAGAGCCATCTCTGCCAAACCAGGTCAATGCCAGGCTGTTGCCGCTATGGTTTAACAGGTTTTCAGCTGCCTGGATGCAGGCTGTTCCCTTTTGGAGGAGTTTCACAGCCTCATGGAGGAGTGGGTACACGTGTGGCGCAGCCCAAGAAGGGTTCCATTTCGTAAGGAGAACAGGCTCAGCGAGGGAGGCTGGGCTCTTTGTATGGATGTTGCTTCTGCAAATAAAGTGAAAAGTTTTCCAAGGAGCTTTTATTCTTTCTCCACAACCTGCAAGAGCAGGAGGCTGCCTGCAGCAGGGCCCCCCTGCACCCATGCGCCTGCTGGTTGCAGGGGGCTCGGCCCACCACAGTCTGACACGGGCCCTGTTCAGATCACGTCCTCCACTGCTCCACACAGCTCCTCCAGCCATACTTCTCCTACCACAGGAATTTTATTTTTTTCCACCAGTTTATTTTTACCACAAGTTTTTGCCTTTTTTTTTCATGGAAATCTGCCCAAACCACTGCCGGAGGAAGGGGCCGGGGCCGTGTGGCACAGCCCTCTGCGTGGCCGGGGGGGGTTGGTTCCCACGGGCAGCGGGGGCACCTGACGGCCCGGCGGGAGGGCAGGCGGCCGCCCCCGGCCCCCCGCCGCCTCAGGGATGTCGCCCGTGGCGCAGGGAGCCCCCGGGGCACGCGGGCGGCGCGAGCGCGGCTTTCCCGCCACAGGGCGCGCGCCCCCGCCCGGGGCCGGCAGCACGCGCCGCACGGCGCCGCCTCGACCCTCCGGAGCGGGGCGGGCGCGCGGTCACCTGACGCCGCTGCCGCCGCGGCCGCCGCCATTTTGTCTGGGAGGGTAAATGTGAAAGGGAAAGCCGAAGCGCAGGCTGCGGGAGGCGGCAGAGCGGAGCGGGGCCGGGCGCGGCCAGCAGCAGAGGGGTTCGCGGCCGCCGCCCCGCAGAGCAGCGGGCAGGGCCCCCCGCGTCGCGGCGGCGGTCGAGGGGAGCCGGCGAGGCGGAGCCCGGCGAGTACTCCCCCGGTCGCCCCCGGCGGAGCGGAGGGAGCTACCGGCGTCCTTCCCCTGGGGAGGCTGCGCTCGGCCCCCGGCCTTGCCGCCCGCCGCGGCGGGTCCGCGGGGGAAGCCGCCGCCAGGGCCGCGCCGACGATGTCGGGACAGTCGATCACCGACCGCATCACGGCGGCGCAGCACAGTGTCACCGGTTCGGCCGTCGCCAAGGCTGTCTGCAAGGCGACGACCCACGAGGTGATGGGCCCCAAGAAGAAGCACCTGGACTGTGAGTAGGACCCCGCGGGGGCCGCCTGCGGCCTGCGCCCCGCGGCGGGGGGCCGGGGCGGGCGCGCCGTGCCCCGCCGGGCAGCGGCTCGGGCAGCCGGGGCGGCCGCGCTCCCCTGCGCGGCGAAGAGGCCGGAGCCCTGCGCGGTCGCTCGCCCCGGGGAGCCGGGGCTGGGGGCGGGGGGTGCCCCGTAGAGCTGGGCGAACCGGAGCGGCGTGCTCTGCAAAACTTGTGTTACACGTGGAGGGAGCGAGCCTTGTAGCACCCTGTGCGCCCGGGAAAGGGGAATATCCCAGCCGGTGGACCCTTCCCCGCGAGAGCCGCTTAGCTCCTGCCTCTGGGTACAGCGGCGCTTGTTAATCCGCAGCTGGGGAAAGGGTGGGTTACACGGTGTGGTGGCACGGGTGTGGGTGAGGAGGTAAGTTTTTCAGCACTTTTCCGTCCTTATGTGCATCTGGTGAGCTGCAGACGTCTCAGTGTTTCTAACGCTTCCCGAAATACCGTAGATTTCTATCTTAAGGCTCTTGAAATGAGGTAAAAAGACGTGAAGTGAGGGAAAGGGAATGGCGAAGGTGGACCACTGCACCTCTCCAGAATGAGATTATGTTGCCACTGATATATTTACCCTTAATATGTTACAACTGCTTTCTGTATACCAAAACATGCAGAAAGCTATCCTTGATAAGCTACAAAAGTATCGGTGGTGTTGCTTTGCTTCAGGTTTTGGTGACTGGATAGCAGTTGAAGTTACTGTTTGAGTGCTCTTAAGTGTGTTGAGTGCTTCAAACCTTGTACGTTGTGCAGCGTACCTGCTCACCATCAGTTACAACCGAAGTGTGTGTGTGTTTCCATTAGGAAGAGGAAAGAAGACACAAAGCTATATGCTGGTTTCTTCAAAGTCAGTAGAGCAGGCTGGTAGTTCTGCAGGACTTGTTCAAGTTGATGGTGCTAAGAGGACTCTGCTGTTCAAGCTCTCAGAAGCAGCATACTTGGTTGTATTTGATGGTAGTTTGGCTCTCTGATGCCATGTCACTCATCTGTTAATACAGAGTTGTGTGAGGGCTTCTGATGTGGATGAAATAGTTAAAGCCAACCAAATAGATCTCTCATTTGTTATTGATCTGAATGAGTGGAATCCAGCTACGGTAGTGAATATTGCAGACTGTGTTGAAAACAAAAGCCTTAAAACTGGGTAATGGAAAATTTCTTTTTTTTAAAGATACCTTTTTAAAGTTACCTTTTTTATCTTGTCTTGTGTTCTGCCTGTGGTAGAACAACTTGGTGAGGTAACCCTTGAGTCCAGAAATGGCAACATAACAGGAAGCCAGAAAGTGGTGACAGTTTGCTCAATAGTTTGAAAGCTTCTGAAGCTTAAAAGACGAAGGATGTTGTTTGACAATATCCTTAAAATAATGTCATCTGCTTTAAGTTACCATCACAAAATAAGAAAATGGAAACCTGGAAAACCTCTTGAGAATAGCATAAACTGAGATTGCCTTTTGACTATCAAATTCCTTTGAATACCTTTTCATACAAACCTGTTCAGAGCTGTCAGTCTCTTGAAGGTCCCCTGCTCTGTCAGATGAGTTATGTGTTTTGGTGTAATCCACTTTCTCAGACTTTGGGCAAGACAAACAAAAAGCTTGTGCTGACCTGGTATCTGAAATAGAGGAATGCTTTGGTGGGGTAGGGAGAAAAAAAAAGATGTGAAATATGGTGCCACAAATATATCTGTGAGGGGTTAAAAAAAAATCCTGATGATCATTCTCCATTGAGCATACCCAGGTGCTGCTTTTCAACCATCTGCAAGCCTTTGCGTGGCACTTCTTATTTTTTCACCTGTATGCAACAATTACTTGTATTATATGTAAGTGGGTAAGATACTAGTTCAAATACTGTAATCTCTGGAAAAATTACACAATGTATTTTCAAAGATACAGTGCAAGTACTTTCCAATTTAAGTAAATTATGAAGGAAAACATAGCTTGGATTTAATGATAGTTGTACCTTGGTTGCTACGTGTGTGTCATTCAAAATGCTACACCATCTGGTATTACTTGTAATCGCTGCTCAAGAAACGGCTTCACCAAGAACATGTTTTTGAGAGTTGCTGTAGTTGTATTGGGGATTGTGGAGGAGTATCAGTGTGCGCATTCTATTCGGATTAATTCTTAAAACCTCCTTATTGCCAAGTTTCCTCAGCAAGAAAAGCTACAATATTGCAGTATGGGTTTTTACAGGAAGATGTTACACATGCAGTGTGTAAGCTAGTAGTTAAGAGTCTTGGGTTTTGTCTGGCTACTAACTTGAAGAGTGAAACACACACACCCTCCAACAAAACAAAAGAAAAAAACCAACCCACAAAAAAACCCAAAACCTAAGCAATATCAATGGGAATACTTGGGGTTTTTTTCCTTTTAAAGTAGGTCACAGTGTCCTAAATAAGTCAGTAAATCTATTTCTGTGGTATTTTGTATTATTTCAGAATAACATAAAATGTTATACAGAGGCTGATCTTTCCTTGTAGGGGAGCACCTGAAGGTCTTGTCTTTTCTTCCCCAGTGTGCGTCCTCTCTCTTCCACTCAGCCTTCTGAGTTTGGGTTGCAGTGGAGTGGGGCTAGATTATGCTTTTGGTGACACATCTCTTGGCTAACCTCTGAAAAACCATAACAAAACCGAATAAATTAAAGCTGTAGCCAAGTTGGTGACTGGAAGAGTAGACTTGTGTGTAGACCAAAATTTAGAAAAATAGAAATGCCTGTATTAATTGCATCTTAAACTTTTTAAATGAACACTGTAATAAAGGAAAGAGCAACTCCTGTTCAACTTGTATACAGCCCCCTTGGGGGTGGTGCTGGGGAAGCAGTAAATGTTACTCATCAAAACTCAAAACTCCTATATGTATACAGTCTTTGGAAATCTTGTAAGAAGTGATAATTCAGGTACTGTAAAACTGTATTATGTACCAGAATTAGGCTCTGAAGTCTTTTGCTTTAGAAGAAAGTTTGGATTTCCACCAAATAATCACAAACTTTAATTTTTGCCAATAATATCACATTGTGACTGTCACAGTTTTGGGTGGTTTTTGTATCAGCCCATTCTTACTTTTGGCAGTTAAAGCTCATGACTGTCAGGTGAATATTGATGTAGTGTTGTTCTTGCAGAGATAGGTAAGTTGCAATACAGTACAAAGAAGTACTCTTGAACTTTTCTACAGGCAGTAAGGTGGTTGTCTTTAATTTGAGGCTCTTTAGTAATCTGTGAAGCTTTTCAATACAGTAATTGAGGAAATTTAACTTGGAAAAAAAAAAGTTAATGTTGGAATTTATAAGTGTGGCTTTTGCTTAAAGCTTTTTAAAAAACGTTATGGGCCATCATGTATCCTTGTTTAGTGGGGGAGTGGGACAGAGTAGCTGAATGTTTTGCTTCTGGTAAAGTAACTGTAAGTTTAGATTTAGCTATGATATAAATGAAACTTGAAGATTGCTATCAAATCTGCACTATGAGAGCAGGTCGACATAAAAACATTTGTATCAGGCAAGTGCTATCTTTTAATTAGGTCTTCCAGCAAGAATTGTTGCATTCCTTAGGCTACATTGAGAAAGTTTGCTGAAGTGGCTCTTCTGTTTTAGGTTTTTGTAATCTCTAGTTTATGATACAACAAGAAAATTTAATTCTTTTTTCAAGACTGTCGGGATTAAGGATAGTGGTTTTAATTCTTATATCTGTCTTAGGGCAGTTTCAGTCCTGTGACAAAATGGAAGAATTATGGGAATATTAAACAATTATGGTTGTCTTTAACTTATGTATTTACAGTTCTCTTGAGAGAGATATTCCCGAATCAAGAAAATGATGGCTTTCTTCTTACTTGAAAGTTGAAAAGCATGTCAGTTTTTGCTGGTGTCTGGATGAGAATTTTCCAAAACTTTTTTTTTTTTTAATATCTGTATTTATGATTGCAGTTCTCTGAAAAGTTGTATGGTTTTATAGATGATGTGCTAGTACTTCAGATGAGCTGTGGAAGAGAAATTCTCAGTATTCTACTAGGCAGTAAGATTTCCTCAGCTTTTCCAGACTGCTTGAAAACCCCTATGATACTCTTCTGGTTTAAAGCTGTTTGTGTTTTGGGTTTGGTTTTTGGTTGTCTTTTTTTTTTTTTTTTTCTTCTTTTTCTTTCCAGTGTGATGTTAACATGTTTCTAAATTCCATTCTAGAAATAGCACCACAGTTTCACTTGCACTTGAAATGATTCCTCTGGGTAATTGGCAAAATGCTTTCAGTTGTAAAGTGTTTATAGAAGTAGTACGATAAGAAAATGAACATCACTTGCCTTACACATTTTATTCCAGTTTTTGCTACCAATATCCATATTACAGTTGCCCAGCTGTCAGTCTCTCAGGTGCATATGTTCCTTTATACTTCCAGGTTTGTGGTGTTAATAGCCTTTTCCTCCTTTGCTGCCAGCTGTAACAGATCCATACGGTTGTTTCTATGTAGATATTCCTATTGCAAACTTAGAAGAATCATATTAGAGAAATGACACTTGCTTTTTTTTTTTGTATCTCAATTGCTAGAATTGAAGTGATACTAGCTCTTTTATTACTAGCTGTAAAGTAATAATAAAAAAATTGCTTTGAGTAGCCTTATTAAAGGGTCTTTTTAAACTCATGTTTTTGCAATGCACTCTTAGGGAAGTCCAGTTTTGGCCTATAAAATGCACTGAGATGGGGTTTTATTTTTTTCCACTATTCATTCTTATTTTGGTATTTTAGCAAAGCTTCATTTGCTTAAGCATGTGTTCTTCAGTACTGGCAACTGTGGCTTATGTGTTTGTGCATTCAAGGAGGTTTTGAAACCAAAGACCACAGTTGTGCTAAGTGTCCTCAATAAAAATTTTCTTCAGGGGAGCCAGTATCTGTTGTCTTCAGCACGTGTCTGAAGTGCGTGGGACTGGCAGTTCACTCCGGTCCTCTAATCTCAAGCACAGCTAGAATTAGACTGAGTAGCCCTACCTATGTGAAATATTTCGTTATGGTTGCTTTTAAAATGGTCAGGCTCACATCTTATAGAAGCAAGTAGCATAATGTGGCAAACCTTACCAGTACTTTTACAGAATTCCTGAACCTGCGCTTCTCAGTCACACAGAACAACACTTGTGGAATGAAACAGTAATGTAATGAGCTTCTCAAATGTACCAGAGGTCTATCAACTTCCCCGCTGTTACTGTCACTTGACAAAAGACTTTTTAGTCTTGTGTATCAAAGCAGAGGGCAGTTGCTCCCTTCTGAAAGTAGGCATCTGGATAGCTTTTGTGGTAGTAAACCTTTATGATGGCATGATAATCCAAAGTAATGTTGTGTGGTTGGCTGATTTTTTAATGTGTACGTACGTGGCTTAAGGAGAGGTGATCAGTTACAGCTTTTGATGTAGTTGCTCACAGTAGAATTCCTGTCATGTGCCTGAGCAGCACTATAAGAACACATTTTATATCAGTCTTAGACACAAATATATGGAGGGAATCTCCCAGGTATTCAGCATCAGTTTAGGGATTACTGGAACATCTGCTGGTAGACCTTAGCTTAAGGGAAGGTGACAAGATTGAAATCTCTGTGGAGAGTGCTGGCAAAATATGAATGAATGTAGCTTGGCTGATTTGACTTGAGAGCAGGAAGGGTTTTGTTTTTAACTTGTATCTTCCTTCCCAGTTTCATCTGTTATTTAATAAACGCTCTTAATGTGCTGCTTACAACCTTCAATGAAAAAATGTGACTTGCTCAGTGGTCATGTGAAGAAAAAGGACTTTGTGCAGAAATACTGTTTTCAGTAGGCTGGCTGTGCGGTCTTTGACCTCAGCAGATCAATGGAATTTCTTCAACTGTTACCTAGTAGTAATGTTGTAGGCATTTCTCTGTATAGAGTTTGTGGGGGTTTTGTGTTGTTTTCTTGTTTAGTTGGTTTTTATAAACAGTGAATGGGAGTTGTAACAGTTCTGTAATGTTTCTGTACTGGTTACAGACACATCAGTTATATGAGAAATACTGAGCAAGATGTAACAGCAGCGTCTTTATAATGCTTGCTTATGACATTTCTAAGTAATTCTCTCAAAACACATTAAGGCAAATAAGTCTTCCTAATCCAATCAGTTTATAACAAGTTCTCGTTCAGGAGGTGAGGATCGTGGATTAAAATTCAAGTTATGTTCGTGTAAAAATTCTGGAATTGGGACTTCTCATTATATGAGGCAATAATTGTCTATGGGCTGTTTGGACTTCCAGAAATTTTAAAGTACTTCTTAATTTGACACAACATCTGACGATATTACGGCCATGAGTGGTGGGCAGTGTCTATCAAATAACTTGGTTTTTTTGATAATATTTGTAAATATTGAAATATTTTAATACTACTAAACAGTAAGGTTTTGATGCATAGCTTGCTTAAAACTTATTTTCAGGGCTCTTCTTTTTGTGAAGTTATTTCAGCGTTTTTGTGTTACCAATAAGGATGAAAATTTTCATCTCAACTTGCATGGTTTGTATGTATTTGGAAATGTTTGACATCAGAATGAAATTAGTAGCTTATTAGAATTTGCATTTTATAGCTTTCTACCTTGGCAAGACACTATCTGAAACTCTACTCTGTTAAAATTACTCTGGTTATTAAATTATTCCAAACAGTGCTCCTTAACCAAAGGACTTTATATTCTTAATAAACAGGTCTATAATTAAATTACATTAGTAATATTTTATGTTCACTGGAACAGAGAAATTCAAAATGCAATATTTCTATGAAGCGTTTTGTCCAAAACTATCATTGTATGATCTCTAAGTCCATGTTTAAATGGTGTACGATGGTGCAGTCTGGCCTCTGTGTGCTGCTAATAAGACAAGTAAGTTGGCCGTTTCAGCGGAGCTGACAGCTCGGTGTTGAGTTGTTGCCCAGCCTCCCGAGCACCTACCCTGCTTCGAGTACTTACACAGACAAACCACATAAGCAGCAATGCTGCTCTGCAGCCAACAGGCTGCTCACAGGCTTGGCTTAAATAAGAGGCCACAAAGGAAGCTTTTCAAACTAATGTTTGTTTTACGTGCCTTGCCCAGTCCTTAAGGTGTACTTTGATCACACCTGAATCAAATTTAGCTCAGTGAGACAGTAAATGTCTCATGTGCATGTCTTGAGGGGTTTAGAATAGTCCTGGATTCAGTTCTTTGCTCTCTTCTCAGCAAGTGCCTTCACCAGAATTCCCAGGCAGGCTTTTTTCCCCATGTTATCTGCTGTGACCTGTTCTGGTTTTGTACCAATACTGAGACAGAGACTTGAACTCCCAAGTTAATGTTCTACTGCTGAGTTTATAATCAGTCTTGAACACAAAGAGTTTTTTTTATATATATACTAAAGCCTGAGACCAGCTATGATCCACCGCAAAATACTCAGTACATTGGCAATTAGGTTATTTTAGTTAAGTGCAAAAGTGTGTAGATGCAAATTATTGCTCTTAATTCTTACAGAAAAGAGGCTTGTTACAGGTTTGTAGCATCTCATTTGCTGTCATGTGTGTCAGTACTTGGGCTTAAATCAGAGTTGCAGGATACTTGCTGCCTGTTGATCTCATGAGGTATAGAAGTCTTAGCTTTTCCTTGTTTCTATGGTTTTCATTTTTTGTTGGTCTTTTTTGTTAGACTGAGTGACTTCAGGCACTGGGCATCCAGAAGGTCTATACTGGCTTCCGGACCATAATTTGGGCATAGAGTTTCTAGTGGAGCAGGTTATTTATTGATGAGATATTTGGACTCCAAAGGCATTTCAATAATTCTATAAAGTTCACAATTGGAGTCTTTCAGTAGAATGCAAGGAATGTAAAATTGCTTAGTTATTTTTTAAACAAAGAACTGAAGGTAATGCTTCCAGTATGAATTCTCAATGTAAAAACACAAAATAACGTGATGATCTTCTCTGAGTGTATAACTCATTGTAATACTTTGATTTTTTTCTCTTTAATTTAGATCTAATACAGTGCACAAATGAAATGAATGTGAATATTCCACAGTTGGCGGACACACTCTTTGAGAGAACTGCAAACAGTAGCTGGGTTGTAGTGTTCAAAGCTCTAATTACAACACACCACCTCATGATGTATGGAAATGAGGTAAGACATGATTAGTTCTGTTAAAGCCTCCTTGACAGCATTTTAAAAAAGTTATCTCAATCTATGAGGCATTAGTTACGTACTTCAGTTTTTCAAAGGTCTTTGTTTTTCCTCTGCTGATGACTGTAAAGTACTTCTCCAGAGAATAAACTACTCCTTCATTGTTTCAATACCAAAATATATCAGTGTTTGCAATTTACCTGCAGGTATCTGGGTTGGGCTGTGAGGGAATAATGAGTGACCTTTCTAGAATAAAGGCTTGAAAAACTTCTGATGGGCTTTACTTCATTAGGCTAGTACTTATCAGTAAGAGCACAGCAAAAGTCTTGTTACCACTCCATAAATGTGCAGCCAACTCATTAACAGATAAGAATACTTACTAATGGGGGGAGGAATATGGTGGCTAGAATATTTCATCTTACAAATAATCATCTAATGGGCTAAATCTTCATATGTTGTTGCCATTAACATTCCTCCAAAAGAGGTTTCTATTGCGTTTAGTTCACTTAAATTATTTCATCACTGTTCATGAAAAGCTTCCCAGGCAATAACATTGCATTAGAAATGTAGCTTCTCTTACATGGTCCTTCTCTTAAAAACTAAACTTTGTCTTGGTCAGGTGACAGTTTAGTCCTGAACTTGTGTGTAGTCATTTTCCTAATAAATGACTGTTGACTACTGGTAACATTGAGATGATAATTCTTAAAGGTACTGCTTCCAGCCATTAAACTGCTCTGAAAACTTAGTGTTGCCTCCTCTCTCCAAAGCTCTGTGAACTTAATTGAAATTACTTGTAAAACATAGTGTGCTCTTTGTTAACACTTCCCCAAGTTATTTATGTGCTTAAATTGTAGTTTCAACAGATAATAGGCTGAAATTAGAGGATAATATGAAGTAGAATTCACTGCTTATTCCAAGTATAAAGCTAAACTGGATGGTGTAAGTCAGTTTGTATATTTCATTCTCTCTTCCAATACAGTTCATATCTACACACTGAAACTTGCAAGAAAAAAAAAAAAGACAACTGAACCATAGAAAAAAAATCAAAACCTAGAGTTGTGGGCTACCAGTCGGTATCTTTGCCCATACAGCGTTTTGTAGTGGTAGAAGAGTTGAGTTTCTATGTCTGTACCTAAATTGCTCCTCAGCTTTGAATGGGTGCATTTGAAACTTGAAAAATTTCAGGTTACTTTGTATCTGCTGATAGAATGTGTCTGGCCCACTAGTTCTGTAATTTCAGGTGCAACACAAGTGTACTTCTCACTCTTCTAATACATTAAAAGAGGCCTTTTTCTTAAACAGAAAAAATTACCACGTGTTGGACTTCTGTTTTAAGTACAAGTAAATCTAACAAAGTCAAAATGTTGTCTGAGCAATCAGCCATCTTGCAGTTTCTTGTTCAACCTAACTGCCTGTGTTTTGTGATGAACTCCTCTCACCTGTACGTTGTGCAGTGCAAGACCCCTGTATCTGGAGAGTGAGAGTTAGCCTTGGCCCTTTTAAAACAAGATTCAGAACAGTAGCTAATTTTGAAATATGTATAGACACCTTTCGAATATCACTGTTCTGTTCCTGATCGTGTTCCAACTGTTTTTCTTCTTCTGTATCTCTTTGAATGCAGTACTAAGATGTACAAAGACCAGATAAATCGACTGGAAAGCAGAATAAGAAGTTAATACAGTGCCAGAGCTGTTGGTAGGCAAGCTGCGTGTTGTAGACTTGTGTGAACTCCGTAGCTATAGGCTGAGAACACATATGGAGTTACTGATGAGGTGGTACGTGACAAGTTGGGGAATCATTTGGGCCCCTTGAAAGGTGAAAGTACTGCTTTCAGTTTAAATAGCAATTGTGAGAAGAATTTTCTTGTTGCTGTGCTAAGCCTTCATTACAGTTCCCAAAGAGCAGGTGCTGTACTGAGCCTGACTGAAAAAAATGCTAAGTTTTGCAGAGCATGGTAGTCCAAACTGGGCAGGCAGGTGGATTTCCACCATGAGGGGTGCTGTGGCAGCAGAAGGATTCAGATCGAAGTTTTAACAAGTCCCTTAAACCATACTGATCACAATCCTCTTTTATGGACTAAAACACATACAAAGAAACAAAAAGTCAATACATCGCAATCACAGGAGTCTGTGTGGAACAGTGGCAGAGAAACTTTTAGAACTAACTTGCTATCTGGATGTGTTTGTCTCTTGTGTTATTTATGGAGCCAGCTATTATTTGTCAAAACTTAAATTTTATTTAGTCAGTTCACTACATTTTATATACGTATATAGTGCTGCTGCTCACCACAGTTCCAGAAGCATTATTGTTACAAATTACTTCTAAACTTTCTAACTAAGCCTGCTTCCCACTTCTACAGCACCAGTAGATCTATGCAAACCTTGGGAGCTTGGATAATGCAAGTGGTATTTTTGTGTTTTCCAGCTTGTCTGTTCTAAACTAACAAAGTTAACCTAAGCAGCTTTCTTTAGGATTGTTAATCTCTTATTCATGGACAGTGATGTCTTTTTTTTCTAGTTTAAATTTATGATTTTGCCAAATAGAATATTGGATTTCAGAGGCTTTGTTAATCAGCGGCTTCAAGTTTTGCTTTAAATTTTTCCCTTTTGACTGATTTCTGTTCTTGATAGAAGTTATTTAGAAACGGTTACATGGTAAGTGTAGTTTTCTCGTAATATGCTTAAATGTTTTGACTGTCACAACAATGATATTCTCAACTTTTTCTTCACCAACAGCGCTTTATCCAGTATCTTGCATCCCGAAACACTTTGTTCAATTTAAATAACTACCTGGACAAAAGTGCCATGCAGGGTAAGGCTCTTTCACCGAAGGAAATAACTGTACTGATTTTTTGCTTTGTGATAATGCCTGTTGTGTGCTCTAGGAGACAAATGACATTTAAGTGAAAGGGTATTGTGACTTAAATTGCACAAGACACCAAAGGATGTCCAACCAAGAATGTAGACACAAGGAAAGTGAGATTTTGAGTTGCCTAGCTGGGTGCGAGAAATTTCTGTAACGTATGTATAATGCATACGCAGCTGTGAATTTAAAAAAGTGAATTCTTAACACTGACTGATGTTAAGATAATAAGCCTGATGAATATTAGCACAACAATCTATTCTTGCTGTTGCATTTTAGTGCATTTAGTGCATTTTAGTGTCTCAGGAGTACATATTTACTGTGAAGGTGCACGGAATGGTGGCTAGAATATGCTGTATATTGAGAACTCCTTCAAATCTTTGAGTAGTCTTTTAATTACTTGCCAATGGTAGAGAACATTTTTTGGTCTTTATGTGGTTTTTGAGGCATTGCAGATAAGTTACCAAAGCCTCCAGCATTTTACGAGGAATACATTTTTAGTCTAATTTCAAGAACATCTTAATAACAGCTGCTTGGTTCTTGCCTAATATTTTAATATGTTTATTCTAATAATTGCAATGAATGCTTTGCTGATCTCAGGTGGTTAGGAAGAAAGTGTAACATTACATCTCAAGGTGAAAAATAGTGAATCTCGTGACTTTGGAAAGTGCCTATGAAGAGCTTTTTATGCCAGTTGATACAAAATGGGCTAGTAGGAGAATAGTTCTTGAAAACAAAAGAGACTGTACCCCTTCAGAATGTCTAACTTGAGAATGCTTAACTTCTAGGCTATGATATGTCTACCTTCATTAGGCGATATAGCAGATACTTGAATGAAAAAGCACTTTCATATAGACTTGTAGCAGTTGACTTCACCAAAATGAAAAGAGGGTAAGACTGTTACTGCTTCATTTATTTGGTCTTTCATACTCTGGGGGGAGGGAAATGCCAGTTGTTCTTGACCTTATCATAGATTGCTATTCCTTTTGGCCCTGTGAAGCAACATAGTATTGTTGAAACAGAGTAATATGTTGAGTTTTCTTGGTAACTTGTAAATGTGTCCTCTACTCTGTAGGATAGATGGAGTGATGAGAACCATGAATGCTGAAAAGCTGCTGAAAACCCTTCCAATCATACAGAACCAGCTTGATGCACTCCTTGATTTTGATGTAAGTACTGTAAGCTCAGTGTCAGGTAGCGCTCTCGTTTTGAGGTGCGAGTTTCATTATTCTGTTAAATACTAATTTACTTTTTCCTTGCTCTCTACACAGGCAAATCCAAATGAACTAACAAACGGTGTTATAAATGCTGCCTTTATGCTCCTCTTTAAAGATTCCATTAGACTTTTTGCAGCATACAATGAGGGGATTGTTAATCTTTTAGGTATGTGAGAATTTTTTTTGCTTTTGAACTTTTGTGAAAGATATTGAGAGAACTAAAGAATACAGACAAGTTCTGACTGCAGTTTCCTAATAAATTCTCTGCTTTGTTATCATTAAATTAAGCCTGTCTTACTTTCAGTTAAGTTCACTTTAAGCCAACTAGCATAGGCTTAAACATACACTTTACCTAGAAAAATACATCTTGAGACAGAAATTGAAACGAGAGGGAGACTGGTGAGAATAAAAAAAAGATACCATAAATGTGCAGTGGATAATCTTTGCAATTGTACTGTACAAGTATTAGTGAGATACCTGGTATTTTGAGTATTTGGTTTAGTCTCTGTATGACTGACTTCTGGTTTCCCATACTTTTTATGGCTTGACTGTTCACCTTTACCTGGTACCTGAATCTACATGAGCCTAGCAGATGACATGTAGGGTTTTTTTGTGCAAGAGTGATAAGCTCTTAGCAAAGCCTTATAATGACTATTCAAGCAAATTTCTGAATGAAAACTGCTGATCAGTTTGTTCTGTTAATCCATTAGTTTTTACTCAGTGAAATATCTATAAATATATAAGGCAAGACCATAAAAAGTGAAGGATGTTGTTGATAATCCTTTTGATAGGTCAGTTCAGTATATGTACCACTTCAGGAGCTGTTCTGGTGTCTTTTAGATATTGAGCCCATTTACAAACATCAAAATGTATTGATACAGTGTCTAAAAATGTAAATATATACCAGGAATATTTTCAAATGATAAAATATGTCTCATTGCCAGCTAATAAGCTGACTTCTTGAAAAAAATCATAATAGCTAATTTAACAATTGGTGATTCATGTCTATGCTTAATAAAGCTTTGCATTATATTCTAATATACTGAAATAGGAAAAAAAATGCTATTTTTCTTCGTCGACTTACTACAAAAGGTGTCAAGTGTTCATGTAAATTTAAAAATCTGCATAGCTTTGAGTTACTCTTGTCTGTTCTTTCCCTGAAGCTTGTCTTGAATTAGCTTGTAGAATACCATGTCAGCTTTTTGCTGGGAGGGTGTTAATCTTACAAGAATTTTATTTGCATCCTCAGAAAGATATTTTGATATGAAGAAGAACCAGTGCAAAGAAGGCTTGGATATTTACAAAAAATTTCTAGCCACAATGACCAAATTGTCAGAATTCCTCAAAGTAGCAGAGGTAAATAAATCTACATTTACAGAAAGGATATAATTCAGCTGTCTATACTGGTACAGTAGTCTGCATTCATAAAAACAGCGTCACAAACAGGTGAATGTTTGCTTAACTTTGCTATACAAGGAAGTATTGTACAGGTTAGGTATTTTAATGATTGTATATGTTTATTAACATGAAGTGAGACTTTTGGGTATCCTTCTTATTAGCCAGACAATGTAGTAAAGTTTCTGAAGTTTTGTTATAAATTTAATGAATGGTCCAAAATGTATGAACTGAATGTTACAGCCTGTTTACAGTGCTCTCCTTTACTGTAACTGCTAAAAATGGAGAAGTAGTTCCAGTAAGCGATGTGGGTTTGTTTCTAATGCTCCCAGTAAGCTTTTCTACATGAAAGTTAGGCTGAATTAAAAGCTGGGTTTGCTTTGAGATGTAATTCAACGCACTTGGGATTTCTAAGGTGTATTCCTAGTGAAACTTGTACCAGTTCAGAAAGTTATGAATATCCCTTTTTTAATATGTTAGTCTTCATGTAACATGCAGACATCACTGTTTTTTATTTGTGCTGCCACTGCATGTAGTAATTCACTTTTTTTTCTTCTTTTTTTTGTAAACCCAGCAAGTTGGAATTGATCACGGTGACATTCCAGATCTTACTCAGGTCAGTGTAAAATATCATATTGATTAACCCAATTATTTTGTTCTTGACATTTTAAATGGTTTGTGTATCATAGTAATAATTCATCTTGAGAATGTATTCTCTTCTATGTATTTATATACGGGAAATGTGTGGTGACTTTCCCACGCTTTAAATGCACTTAGTACTTTGCAGTTCTTCATAAGATTTTTTGATTGTTTAAAGCAATAAAACTCACAGAAAATACTTTTCAAGAACTTCTGGTTTTTATCACAGAGGTAAGCCACGAGCATCTTGCCATGCCCTGAAGAAAACTTTCCATTTCAGTGTAACTTGATGTCTTCCAACACACTTAAAGATTACAGTTAGTTCAGTCAAAATTTTTTTCTTTCCCCTGAGATCTGAATAGATGTTTCTATGTTAGCACTTAACGCTGGCTTTGATATTACTGAGTAATACAAAGGACATGCACAATACAGGATGTGCACTGGAAAATTTTAGTCTAAAAGGTGGAATGCAGGGGAACACCTTCTAGTGAGGATAAACTGAGGGGCAGAAAGGAGGTGAGAAAGAATTTGGGCTTAAGAACAGGAAACACTGACAGTCCACAGAAGTGCACAAAGTTGTTATTTGCAAGTTTCTTCAGTCAATAGGGATGTTGTATTTCTAACATAGAACCAAGCCAACAGGACAGGGGTATTTGTCATTCTTTCTGTAGCACAGAGTAACCTGGTGGGTAGAATAAATGGCAGTCTGTCAGACTCGGGCAGTAACTGAAGTGCCTTAGCGGTCTACAGTACTCGAGCTGTTAAAGTGAAGTCAGTGTGAAACATTTGAAATCTAATGTGTAAACTCTGAACAGTCGCATGAGGTCTTATACTACCTTTATGATGCTAACTTTCATGGATTAATCATGCAAAAATATATCTACTCTGAAGCCTGAATGTCATCAGTGTCTTTTTAATATTTTTAATTTTTAAAAATCTAAACCATAAACTTCCATCATCAGTGTTGTTTGTTACTGCTTACAGTATGATTTCCAATTGAAATCATACATGTTTCAAAGTACAGATGTCTAATATTTGCTCCTAGGAAATTAGTATTAACCCCTGTAAGAACTTCTAGGCCTTTGTGGTAGGAAAGAACTGTGACACTAATGAGCAGGGTAAGAGCAGGTAATGAGTAGTTTGAAGTTTTCTATTGGTGTTTGATCTTAGCATCTTACTCTCTTTTGATTAGTACTGCAGTATTCAGCTGGTCTGTATTATGCTAATCAAATATACTCAAGTCTAAAGTTATACTTCACTGGGCTTGTGTGCACTTGTCTGGTTAATTGGGTCATTATAAGACTCCTCAAAGCAGGGTTTGTTTTATTTGCTGAGAGAGATTATTTAACTTCATCGTTTTGCTGCTTTCTGTATCTGAAACTTTCAATGAGCAAAACCCTTTATATCTGCTGTTCTCACAACATGTTTTTCTCATAGCTCAGCTATTTTGTTATAAGTGCACTTGGCTGTGAAAGGCAACTCTCTGAGCTGTGGTGGTAGGTGTCCGCACCCTGTGTATCTTGGCCATTTTGGTGCCACTGTTAAGCATTTCGCTTCCATAGTAAATTTCATGGTGTTTAGTAAGAGTTGTATAATTGTACATCCATTTAGTGTCACATTAAAAAAATTTGCCAAAATTTCTTAATACTAGGCCTTCACAAAAATTTAATTTTCAGTGTGCTTATGTTTCTGAAATAAGTTCTAACAGGATCATGTCTTTTCTTTCTATTCTGGTTTACCATGATTGGGTGTCCTTCGTCCCCCCACCCCCATACTTTGGTTACATCTCTGGTATATATTCCCTCTGTGCTATGCTCATTTCAGAGTTTCCTTAAACTGATCCTGACAACAATGATTTTATGTTTTTTAGGGGTTTATTATTACTGCTGCTGTATAACCATTTTTCTTCCTTGATTCTAACATTCACGCTACTGCCCCTTTTGCCAGTTCCTATTAAAAAAATATTTTACTTTGTAGGTGCCCTGTTCCACAGTGGTATTGCTTACAGTTACAGCTATAAACAGAAAGAATTTCATGAATGTAACTGGGTCATTTTCCTCTGTATGGATGTCAGTCTGTCAGATGTCTTTGGGTGGGGGAAGGGAGGCTGAGTCATAAAATAATGGTTTTTTTCAAGTCATAATGTCTAAATTAGCTCAGATGTCTTTTCTGACATGAAACTGCTAAGATCTGTTCACTCAGTTTCATTCTGATGTTTTGTTGGATGTCTGCAGCACTGAGAAAGTTCAGAGAAGTCACTGGTTTGGTTTTATGGTTGAGGGGGTTGTTTAGCAGGTTTTCGAAACAGTAAGTATAGAATATGCTTTTTCCATACAGTTAAGTTTTTAGAGTGGCCTTAAACAAAAAAACCCCAAACCACAAAAAAGGCCAATGAGGAAACACTTTCTGGGATTAGGGTATAGTCCTCTTCTATTAAGGTTATCTATCTAGCTGTGTCATGCAAAGCATTTTGCAAACTACTGTTCCTCCTGGAAGGTAAATGTATGGGGTTATTTGGTGGTTTGTGGGGTTTGGTTTTTTGTTTTTGTGGGGTTCCCCCCCCCCCCCATAACTTTCCAGAAAGGTATTTCAGGATGTTCCCCCTTGGGTTTTAGCTGTCTAGTTTGAACACTAAATTTACTCATGACCAGTTGTTGAGGTAACTACACTGTCTTAGCTTACCTAGCTCTATTTATAGAAAGAAACATCAACTCAGGCTTAACTTTAAGACAAGCAGTTTTATAGGATTATTCTAATTGCTTTTCTTTGCATCTCTTGTAGCTTGAACTGGCCTCTGCTGAATGTGGGAGGCAAGAATTGTGTTCAGTATTTCAGAGGGGAGCTTGCCAAAGCCTTGTGTGATTAGTATTTTTCCTCTTTCAGGAAATACTTTGGTGTAGCTTTTGGTACAGAAGGGCTAGCAAGGGCAAGCTGGTTTCTCTTCTAAACCGTACCCATCAAATCTGTTGTACCCAGTGCAAGTTCACAAGTGGTAAGAGAGGCTTAATGTCTCTGAAAGCCTGCCAGGTGAGGAGGACTGAGCTGGCAAGTAGATTAAAACTTTGGATGTCTATTCCCTTCATCTGCATCTGCAGTAGGATTTGTTTCACTTGTTTTATCGAGTATGGGCTATGTAGTCAAAAGCCACAAGAGCGGTGTGGCTAGAATAGCCAGGCAGTGAACTCTTCCAAAAGTGCCAGCCTAATTATTTTGCTCAATGGTGGTTGTTTTTATAGGGTGATTTGGAGAAATCTTGCTTCTTACTAAGACTGTGTAATCCATATGAGGTTAGAATTTATTCTGAGCTATGAAGCTGTTCCCTTTGGTATGGAAGAAATATTTCTGTATGGATACAATTACGTGGTAGAAAGAAAACAGGTTGTGATTGGCACTTACTTCTTGTTCTCTGGAGGGACCAAAGCAGCTCTGGTGTGCTTTAGTTCTGTATGTTTTAAAATTGCTCTTTTCTGTTGACGGCCAGTTAAAATCTTTGTCTTGGGTGCTGAGTAATGTCATGGCTTGGCTCTCAAAAGTCTTGGTAAGCTTATGAGTATTGGTTGCCTAAAAGTCACTGAGGTTGTCAGCTTTTAGCTGAGGTGTTTAGTACCTGACTTACTGCTAGATTTAGGTGGTGAGAAGCCTGTTTATTGGCATCTTCTTCATTGCTTTAATAACAGCTTAATGTTTCAAAACTTCTCACAGGTAACGCTTGTCGGGGGGGGGCGGGGGGCATGAGATTCACCAAAAGACAACTTCATTTGAAGTGATGTTGCTAGTTTCTAATGAGTCAGGCTACCAAAGGCTTTGGAGTAATTGAGTTGGTTTATTGTGTGGTCATGTGTTGAATAGCTACTCACTCTGCAGTAGTGTTGTTGGGATCAGCTGCAATTTGATTGCATTTTTATCAAACCTAACATCCTGTTGTAGTCAAGTGTTCCTAATGCAAGCCTTTGTAAATTTTTGAAGGGAAAGTGATTGGCTTTTCATTGTTATGGGGGAAAGGGGATCACAAACGCAAAGGCTTCATTTTGGTACTTCTGTAAGTTTAAGGGAGTGCTGCTTAATCATCTGTGATGATTGGATTAATCTTAACATAGCAAATGCTGTTGCCAAAAGCAAGAACGCAGTTTGTGTACACAGAAGCAGACCTACTCTGGGGGAATCCTTACTTTATGGCTCTGGTGCCAATCCTTTTAAAGAACCACAACTGCGTAGACTGAATCAGTGTGCAGGATGGCAGCAAAACCCAAAAGCACAATTATTGGTGTGTGCAGTTTGGTTTTAGTAGGTGAGGAAACTAATCTGTGTACTAAACTATGACGTGTTGTCTAGAAGCGCTGTTTTATAAATACTTTGACTTCAGGCACCCAGCAGCTTGCTTGAAGCACTGGAACAGCATTTGGCTTCTGTGGAGGGAAAGAAAACAAAAGAAGTCTCCGCTGCCAGCAGGTGAGCACCCAATGAATTATAACAATACTTATGCTTAGGATTTGTTATCTTCATACTAAGAATTTTCAGGATTCAGTCATTTGGCATTCTCTTGAATTTTATTTTCTTCCAAACGTATCTTCCTAGAAGTATAAATGAAGAGTCTAGTGAGTAATAGCTCAGTCAAATCTAGGTATGTCTGCCTGTGTCTCTGACAGACTTTTCTTATTATGCTTTATTAAACCGCTGAGATGAGACTCAGTTCTTTTTAGCTTTTTCTTGGTTGAAGTCCTTTGGCTTCTTTTCCTAATACTAATACTAATCACTTGAATTAATTTCAATTGTAATTAATTGAATTAGACTTCTAAGGTATTTGGATTTTAAGGCTTTTTCTACACAAGATAGAATGGTATTTATCTTTATTTTTTCAGACTGTGAATTTATCTTAATCTGCTTATGGAAGTTCTTTAGTCCCTTTTCAGGTGCTTTGTGCTAGCAGGAATTATGTTATTCTTTCTGTCAAGTACAGTATCTATATATGAACAGTACTTCTGACTGAAGAGTGAGGGATCTCTTTTGGTGTACGCATTCTACCACAAAAACTTGATAAATCTTCTTAAATGTATCAGTGTAAGCTACATTCTTGAGTTGTTACCTTGCTCTTCAGATTTTTATTTTATTTGCAAGTACCTGAGAGTTCACTGCCATAGTATTCTGCAAAAAAGTATACTATGTAGAGAATAACTTCACTGCTTTGTTAACTGTTATATGTATAATACATACAAACATGCTTTCTGTCCTCATGCTACTTGAACGGAATAGAATTCCAGTCTAGTTTATATGACCTTGAAGAAAAAAGACAATGTGTACATTCTGCACTTTCCAGTTCATACTTACTGAAGCCTGAAGGAGTAATCCTGTATTGTTACGCCGCTTATTCACCAAACTCATCATTATTGGGGTGTCTGCTTTTCTCTGCCAGAGAGTAAGGGAAGACTGGAGTGAAGAGGGAATGATACACAACTAGATAAGGCCCTTGATGATTGAACTGAGTGATGTATACCTGATGGTTTATCTTAATGAAACTTATTAATTATTACCGTTTTTAGAGCTAGTGCCCTTTCCAGTGCTGTTTCTACACTTGCCAATACAGGAATGTCACTTAGCAGGATGGATGAGAAGGAAAAGCAGCAAGCATTGGAGGAAGAACAAGCTAGACTGCAGGCACTTAAGGTACTATGTTTTACAAGTTTGTATTCAGAGTTTTGGGGTTTTTTTCTTTAACTAGATATAGGTGATAACCAAGATTGGCTTAAAATAGTGTATGGTGCGGGAACTCTCATCTTGAGAGGGCAAGGCATGGTTCTGTGAGATGCACGTGTGATGGCTGCCAGTATTGGGTGACCCTTCTACCTGGAGTGTGATCTGAATAGCACGCAGCTGATACAAATAATTTATTTTCTTCCTTACAAGAGACTTTTATTTATCTCAAGGATTCACAGAATGAGTATACAACAATTCTAGGTTATGTCTCAGCAGCTGAACATACAGCATTGCTATTGTAAGACTGATTATTGGTAGGAGGGAATTATTTTTCCCCATCACGTATAGATTATGGCTTTATTGTGATTTTTCAGTCATGTTGTTGATAACGAGAATGTATGCTATAGTTCTGCCCATGTTTAACTGCTCTTATTTATTAAAATTAATTTGTGATTTAATTTGAAAAACTGTTTGAAATTATATGTATTTAGGTATAATTTATGGACTTTGATTTTCTTTCAAATGTATTATTTAGCGTATTCTCTGGATTCCTTAATGCACTTTCCTTTGCTCATTGGTACTTGTTGAGTAGTCCTTGGTAACATCCCTCTCAAGGCCTGAATCCTGGCCTTTCAGGTCCTTTTAACCCCTTTATAACACTGTTTCCTGAGAACATAGTATAAAATCTTGAATGAGGCAAGGTGCTTCTCTTGCTGAAAGCTGAATCTGTGGTTCTGTCATGTCCCAGGCACATGGAAGTGGGGCAGTTGGAAATTTTTCTTGTGTTGCTTTAACATCTCTAGACCCACCAAACCAACGTAGCAACTCTGCTCATGTCATCTGGAGGCCACACTGAGAACCTTAAAACTATTTGGAGTGTGAAAGTAAAATTTGATGGTAATGCAGAGTTGAGTTTCATCTTTGGGATTATAGAGGTTTATTGGGAAGATTCTCTACTTGGTGTAAGGCATACTTTTTAAATCAGTGTGAAGCAGGTATTTTGCTATTAGACTACAGTCTTAGCGTGCCTTGCTGCCTACTGCTGAACTGTTTCACTTACTTTCAGCAAGCGTTGTAATGTTACTTGTTCGGGGGGGTTTGGGTGGGGTTGGCTTTTTTTGTTTTCAGGAGTTGGACCAGATGTCTCCCTCTTTACTGTCCCACTTCTACTATAGTAGGACTTGTAGCTGCTGTAACTGAATAATTAAATTGGTTGATACAGATTTTCATTTGGGGGGTGGGGAAGCTTACAAGCTCATTCAGTGTTTTACTTGAGGAATGTAAGCAGTGTAAAACATACACCTGTGCTTTGACCTGTGCTGTATAAATGCAGTGGGCATATCTAGAAGTAACAAAGTATGTAAACCTAAAGTTAAAAAGGTAAACTAGACTTTTATTTTGCTAAATAGAAGCAACACCATATGGATATTGTTAGGATACACATTCTCAGTCTGATTTCTGAACATCTGAATTGAACTATAAAGAGATCATAACAGCAGAAGGAGATGGGTGTTCCTGAACAAAGGTCTGTTGACCTGTTTCTCTAAGTGACGACCAAGGCAGCCTAGAATATATAGCTTGACTAGAAGTGTTTTACATCTAAGCAGTTACAAGTAATTTGAAAAAATAATTACTGAAATCAAGTACCACATTGACTTAAAAAGGTTTTGTTAAAATAAATACTCTTAATTTCAATCATCTTTCTGCTTTCAGGACATTACAGAAGACTGTTTTATTTATTAAGACCATAATTAAAATTTCTTCTTGCAAAAGGGGTTTTCAGGACTGAGGGGTTAATAAATTAATTAAACTAAAATGCAAACTGTGTATCTCATCTTTCAGGAGCAGCGATTAAGAGAGATTTCTGTAGTATCAAATTCCACTTCCACATCAGCATCTCCAAGCACCTTATCAGGAAAGAGTGTGAATACCACTGTAGCTGTTGACTTCTTTGCAGTACCAGCACCCACAACAAATAGGTGAGAGAGACTTTGCTTTCTGAAGCAAGCAGAAATTACTGCATTGTCCTGTAGCTCTGCAATCAACTGCAAAGCACTGGTCCTAGCTACTTCTCAAGGACTTTTCAATAATAACCTTTTGCTGTTGTGTTCACAGGAATTTTGGTATCAGTCAAGAAGTGCTTAATTACTAGTTTTGTTTTGTACTACTATTATTGATGGGCTGGTAGTGAACAAGAGGAAGTGAGATTGGTATGAGTGTTCGTATAACACAAGAATACAACGCCTATTATGTATCTTCATGTTTCTCTGTTTTCTTATTCAGCATGCCCAACCTTTCTAGTGATCTTTTTGATCTTCAGCCTGCATTTGTTCCAACTGTGCAGAGTACTCCAGCTATATCAACATCAGCAAGCAGTGCTTGGGGAGGTGAGCTGATACAATGTCTAAATGATGGGTGAATTCTTGGAATACAAGAATAAAATACAGAGTCATACTTCATTGAATCTATATCTTAAACCTTAATTACTTTGCATTCAAACACTTCTATCCTTGACAGAATATACAGTAAGTTCTCTGAAAGCTCTGGCAAACTGTTACAGAGAAGTTAGTTTTGTTTAACACATAGCAGTAGTGTCAATATGCAGTAGATGGAATGAAGGAGCTATTCAATAAAGGAGACAGGTAGATGAACTGTAACTAAAAATCAAACTTTAAAAATGCTGGGAAATGTAAACTAAGCAGATGTAACTGAAAATATGCTGGACTAGTGTTTCCATTCCATTAGTAATGTTTAATATCCTTTTCATTTAAAAGGTGTTGGTGACTTCAGAGTTCTTACAACAAAGCTGCTGTTCCCTGGGCACAGCATTCTCTGTACCCTCATCCATCCTTCTAAAGAATAGTCAGGATAGGTGTCAAAGAAATGTCTTAAATGTTGAAATAAGGCCTAAGTGTTGGTATTTTAACAGGTGGAATTGATGCCCTTGTGTGCTATTTAAAAGGTAGATTCTTGAAGCCAAAAATGTAATATTTAACTTTTTTGATTGATAAATGTTCTGTCATTCTCCCCCTCCCATGCGATGGCAATATCAGAATTATTTTCCCTGAATAGAGTGAGCTGTTAGGATTTTTATCGTAACTAAGAATTTGTACCTGTAATGGGCTGCTCACTAGGTGGAAGGTTTACAGTTTGACTTTGTCTAGAGATTCTCATATTCAATCATTTCAGACTGCTTTTCTTTTCCATTATTTGTCCTTTGTATTCTTTCCTTCACTTCTGCATCTGAAAGGTCCTTTCTCGTCCTCAAATGGTTGTGTTGGTTCTCCACCTCATCTGGACATCTTTGACATGAAGCCTGTTGAAGAAGCTGTAAAATCTACCACCCCTTTCATCAATTCTACTTTTTCCTCCACACAAACGGTGGAACTGTTTAGTGGTAAAGCAAACAAACCCCGTGTAATTTCTATGCAGCTGGAGACGATAATGCTAATAAATTGGGACATGTAATCTTTTTTGTGGTTTGGACCAAACTTCACTTTTTATTAACAAGTGAAGATGGTGCATTAATTCCAGATGTATTAAACTATATGTTTCCTTAAAGTTTTATTCCTACAGTTGAAATAACTCATTGTTTTGTTCAGTTTGTATACCCTAGACATCCTAAGACTTGCAATGCTGCTGGAATTTTTGCTGCTTTCTTTCAAACTGCAGCCTCCTTTCTATTTTGTAGTGGGGAATGCAGGAGTTACTTGAGCTTTTCAAATTTGTTAAATAAATTTTTAAAACTTCCTTTTTTATTACTTAAATTCTAATTTTTTAATGGCAGACTTAATTCTTGGGTCCCTCTTCCTTTTTCTCTTTTTAACTGATCTTATTTTCTTCTCTCTCTTTTTATGAAGATGACTTTAGTGGTCATAAACCTACATACGCTTCTCTGTATCATCCTCTGACTGTTGATGGTAATTTTCTTTTCTTTTAGTAAACATTCTGGTTTCATTGTAATGAGTGATATTGCTCCATGGGTTTAATTGCTCTAAACTTTTTTCCCCCAGGTTTTCCTCTTCATTCAGCTCCTCCAAGTACCACCTCTTCAACAATTAATGTGGACTTTGATGCTGTTTTTGGAGGAAAATCTACAGCACCAGAGTACAGGACTACAAGTGGTAAAAACTACCTTATGACTAATTTACACCCTACAGGCAACAGTTGCTTAACAATTTAGCATAATTACTATTGCAGTTCAAAATCTAATAATGTAATACATTTGCAAGCTGATTATAGGGCTGATAAGATAACAGGCAATCAACTCAATTGTAGTTATTTACTTTAAAATTAGCTTTGACTAATCTCATATACTGTGTAATAACTGTTTCCTCTCTTTTTGGGGGAATGAACTTTGAACGTGGCCCACTGGATGCCTCTTAATGGGTAAGCTTACATTAATCTGTTTTCAGTGCATATGACTTCAGTGCTTTCTCTTGATACATACAGATACATAGAGTTCCCTCTAACTTCATTGAGTGGAGTTGTACTTAGAAAAATGCGAAACTGGTTGCATGTATGTGTTGCTTGAAGAGTAGCTGAGTTATGATCTTTCTCTTGCTTGGTGCTGTTTTGCTATGTGAATGTATTGCTGTATGTCCTTGGGAACGTATAGCAAAGGAACTTTTGTGTACATTCAGGGTGCTAGCAGTATCATGAAATTACTGCTATATTGTGTTACAAGAGCACTTGGAAAATATCTTTAACAACCGTTCTTTAGTTTTAGGGGAGATTCATCTTAATTCAAAAATACCATCAGTCACTGCTGAAGTAAAATTAAAGATTGTACTAGATTAATAGCTACAATATAGTATTCCATAAAAAAGAAAGAGGTTAAACTATGCTTCTGTCTGAGCCTTAAACACTTCCAGCATGTTGAACCTTTGCATATAGATACTCAAACTATTTAGCGTTCTATAAAGAAAATACCTCCCTGGCATATGGATGTGTTTTTCTATTAAATGCAATATAACTGATTTGTCAACGGTTGCTTTTATGTTCTTTGTTTAGTTTTTAACTTTCTAGATGATGTATTGCAACCCACAGTACCACCACAAAATCAAAAAGCCGCTTTAGCCAGCCAGCAAAGTGGAAAAATTTTTGCAAATGACCTTGATTCTTCACTGGCTAATCTAGTGGGAAGTAAGTGTGAAGCTTTAACTATCCCATTTGCTACTGAAAACAAAACAAGCTTCCCCCCCTGCCCCCCCCTAAATAAATTAAAAATACTTAGGGATTTTGTCGGTTTCTCCTTCCCCCCAGATCTTGGCTTTGGAGGAACTCCATCCAAAAAGTAAGTGCAAATATGTATTTATAATATTGTCACATGATTATTTGGTAGCCTCTGGCACAGTTTACCAGTACTAACATGGCAAGAGTCTCAACTCTTGAAAGTAATCAAATGCCAAGAACAGCATTGAAACAGTGAGTTTGCGGTCAGTCACCATAACACAGTCAACCTTAACTTTTGAAGTAATTCACTTCAGTTTCGCAATTGCTGTATTTTTATGAAGCACCATAAAAAAAACCTTGCAGTTACATAAAACTGTAGTTAATCATCATGCTGTACAGTGCTGTAATGATAGTTTACTTTTAACACAAAACAGAACCCCCAGACTTCATATTTACTGGAACAGATATAGAAGTAGTTACTGAAATCCTGAGTGCTTCTTGCAACCATAGATTTCAGCTGTGTATTAAGGCATGTTTTGATTTTCTGTTATGTTGTTGTTACTCTAGCTGTTGACTCTCTGTGAAAACTAACACCACATTTTCATTTTAGATCAGATATGCAGTGGACCCAGCCCACAGAGAAAAAACTTACTGGTGGAACAAACTGGCAAGCAAAAACAAGCACATCGACCACGTGGAACCCTACTCCCTTACCCACTATTCCACATATGGTAATTTCTGTACTACTTGAATCATGTTTCATTTTCATAAATGCTAATTCCTTGCTTGAAGTAACTTAAGCATTAGCAAAGGCTGTTTGGGACAAGACTTGGGGGCAGGGGGGAATGCGTGTAGGATCACCTCTCAAGCTGGATGAGGTAGGGGTTTTAGTGTGTATTTCCCCTAACTGTAAAATTTGTCCATGAAAGACTTAAATAACCAGCCTTTCACTTGAGACGTATCTCATCTCATAAGTTCTTTTTGAATTGAAGCAAATGACCCCAAACGTGAAAATTTGATGTGCATGTTTGAGATCCTCTCACATCCATACACGCACCAGAATGTGTTTCAAGGGCAAAACTGCTGTTCCTTCCAGTTTTCACTCCTTTTTCAGTTTTATCACATGAAACATTGCTGCAGCTCCTGCAAGGCATCCTAATTATTAGGTCAGGCAGCACTTTGGAATTTTGAAAATGCTCAGCAGCAACTTTGTATTTTTAACGCAGTATAAAATACCAAGTGGAAGTTTTATCGTTATTTAAATGAAGAATTTTCATTCCTTGGGCAGATATTTGTAGGCAACTGAGTTTTCCTATGCTTATAGAAGAGATTTTTTTTTTCAAGTATCTTCTATTCATACATATTCATACAAATATGAACCACTTCTGAAATATAGCTGCCTTAGAGAGAAGTAGAATGTTCATGTCGGTTATACGTACAACTAGGGTAATTACCACATTTGCTCTGAATTTTTGGACTGCTGTCTGACTTTATTTTACAATATTAATAGTTTTGCCTGTAATGCCCATTTTCCTCATCTTATGTGAGTATGTTCATTCAGAATTACCAAAGTTGAACAGAATATTAAATTCAGTAGTGGACTCGAAACCAAAACTCAAAAATTCTGTATGAGAGGATCTCTCAGTTGTATAGCACTTTTATGTGAGATTTCTGAGACCATAAAATCTATTTATCTCTTCCTGGTGCTCTAGAACATGCTGTTGGTGCTGATGCATTTTTATTTCGGAAAGATAGAGGGCACCTTGGCACACTGATCGCTGTGGATTTGGGTTTTGTGTCTCTATTTCATGTGTTCATGTTTAATACTTTCTGGTCTAAGCCTTTTATGCCAGGTATCTGCCCACTCATTTACTTGGAATTCTGACAAACTATGATGCAAATGACTAGGTCAGTTATGAGTGTCTTTAAAATCAGTGCTCCAGTATTGAAAAGGTCTAACTGTCCTGGCTTGATCTGTGGCATTCAGGGTACTAACCCTCCAGTTCGTGTGTAGTCTGCATAGTCTTTCATAGTGAAGTACTCTAATTAGCACTCCATTTTTAATATCGCTAGCATTACTTAACAATGCATGGCCATATGAAGTGCATGCATCACTGTGCCCGTGAACATAACCGGATATAAGTTATTACTGGCATAGGATGCTCCTTTTTTTTTTTTTTTCTCATTGTGATATGTTGCAGACATCAGAAGTTAGTATGTGAGCAACATTTACCTGACTAAACATATTTTGCTATTAGTTTCTTAAGCTGAATGGTCACTGGCTTGGGTTTTTTCTATGCCCTTCTCACATGTAGTGGGAGGACAAAGGCGTATTGCATGCCATGCCATCTAAAAGCTTCTCACACCATGTTTATGCAAGCAATATACTCAAATCTGTCTAGATTTGGTAAAATTTCGATTTTTGCTTTAAGTAGTATTAGTGATAGATTTCTAGGCAGGGAACCTATCTTAAATTAACAGGCATAGTTGCTGATGTTATTGCCGTTGCACTTTTTTCCTCCCATTCTAATTGTTTTAATAAATCAGTTGAGTATAATTACAGACAGTTATGGTACTGGACTTGAATCCATCCCTTGGTTAGAATTTCCAGTTTGAATACCTCCTTAAATAATTTTCTGTCCTTACTCCTTTTGCTGTGCCAGAATGGAGTACACTATCCTGGATATGTAAGTCCATTTCTTGTAAATACATTGGTTATTTAAAGCATTGAAAAATACATATTTGTCATGGTTTTATATATATATTACTAGTATGTCTGAGCTTATCTAAAATACATGAAAATTTTCTTCATTGAAGGTACCTGCTCCTATCACATACCCATTGACCACACCTCAAGTGCCTGTATATGGAATGGTAAGAAATGTGATTGTCTTCTATTCCTGAAAAACCTAGTTGTGTCCTCTAGTGGGTTGCATGGCAGGCACTGTTGTGCTCAAATCACCCTGCAACTTACATGTACTGTTTCATAAGGTCAATAGCGTGTGAAATCTGATAGCTTTTTTTACACTGCGTTGGATGAGATTACTTTAAATTTAATACAGTGAGGTTTTTTTAAAGTTTTAACTTTACTATGTGTGTGTGTCTATATGCTTTTTTTCTACTAACTTAGAATGCAAAAAGTTGTGTCTTCTAGAAGTAGTTTGAATTTTATATACGTGTTTTGTGGGGGTTTTGTTTTTCTAACAGGTACCTCCTCAGGTTGGAGCTGCTCCTTTGATGGCACCTCAGTCAATGATGTATACGCAGCCGGGTTTAAGGCCAACAAATCCTTTTGCACCTGTTTCTGAAACTCAGGTGAACTGTTTTCTTTAATCTTGAGACCATACTGAAACTTTAGTCTTGGTAAAAGCAACCAAATGCTTCCTGAAGGGCTTAGAATATATTTCTGCTTTTGAAAGTGAAGGATTCCTCAGTTAAAGGCAACAGCTTTTGCTGGCAAGGAGGCAAATTCAGATGATGTGAGCATGCATATGTAGGAAGCAAGGAAGAAAGTAAAAATTGAATATTTAGTGGCTAACTTTTTTCTCTGTGTCAATATTAAGAAAATGGGAGTGGTGAAGACACAAAGAATTTAAACTTCTTATGACATTAGCTGGATACTTGGTTTAGTCATACTGACTAGAGCAGTGGTGAAAGCTTTCTGAAGGATCAGCTGGTAAGGCAATAAAAAAGGCATGGACAAGAGATCACTTAAGTTGAAGAAACTGTGTACTCCTGTCATCCAGATATGTTGGTCTTTATGTTCTTCAGGGATGTTTTGAAATGCCAAAGCCAATAGTCTTAACTTGCAAGTAACAAGGCAGTTGAGTACATTCATAATTCTAAAACACTGAGAAATCATGTGTTATGTAAGTGGCATTAATATGTAATCTCTACTTCACAGATACAGTTTATGTAGAGCCGCCAAAGCAGCAAGATGTGAGAACAACCAAATACTGGTAAAAAAAAGAAAAGACTGCATTTCAATCTTCCCATGATGTATTCCTGAGCAGGGCAACTGTTTCTTGCCTGTGTAATACAATACTATTTTGAATTGCAATGCTTTAGAGATTCTTGTTTATAATAGTCACTGCAGTGTGAAGTAATGTTTGTTCACTGATTTTTTTTTTTTTTTTTTTTTTAACTGCTCAGCAGAAAACTGTATTTTGAGGTTGACTCGGAAGGTGCAAGATGGATTATGTATCATCTTCAATAATGAGAAGAGGGGTTACGTGATTGCTCTACAACCTTACTCATCAGTGGATTACCTTAGGAAGTTAACTGAGGATGTCAAAGCTATTTATTTTTTCCATAAATTTTGTGGCTGTTGTAACCAAGACACAAGACAAATGAAGTTGAGCAATAAAATTTTTATGTGCTCTAATAAATACTCTGATAGAGCAATGCTTGCATTATCATAAGGAAAATATTGTGTGAAATCAGACAGCTTTTTCAAATTAGAATAGCTTATAGTAATTTGCAAACTTTATAATGTGAGTTTGAAATGCTGTGAATCAACAAGATATATACATATTATATATATATATATATTAAAAAAAATAAATTGCTCCATTGGTATGTCAGTGTTACATGGCTAGTTTAAAGAGCCAGGCTCTGATACAGGCTGAAAGTCTGTGGTGGAGTAGGGGAAACAAGTGTGTTATGGAACAGCATGTGCAGCCTCCAACAGGTGTCTGTAGCTGCACTTCCATCGAGTATCTTCTCTGCGGTTAGCATTTTTCATAGCTCAAGGAAGAGTAGCTTTGGTAGCCAGTGAGTGGAGGTATCCTTAAGAACAGCAAATGGAAGCAGTTTGAAAATCACGTTGCTAACTGCGAAAGAGGCAAGAGATCCAATTATATTTTTTTTTTTTTAATCCATGAGGTCAAAAGAAGCAAACTTTGCAATAGTGCTGACACTTGTGAACTGGCAACTATACTGAAATTATCCAGCTGTAGAGAATAGCTTGTGCTGCTTTTCTGAAATACAAACCTAGCTGTAAACCATATAAAAGTAATTATTTTTAAATGTGTAAATATGTGCAGACTTTTAGATAATCTTTTCTTTAATGCTGCAGTAATCTTTTTCATCCGTAGTAATGTCAAGGTAAAAATGCTATGTTAAGAAATCCGGACTCCTTTTGAGAGGAAAATCTTTTACATCAGCTAATTTATGAAGTACGCTATTCATGATGGGTCAGATGTATAGAGACTTCTGGCCGCTATTCATGATGGGTCAGATGTATAGAGACTTCTGGCACATCTTTTGTATTTTACAATCTTCCTCCAAATCTGAAATCGGCTTTGAAAATGCCTTATCTTGTATTTTTCAGTGTCTGATAAAACCTGATAGCATTAAAAAACAACTACAAATAATAAATGGAATTGGGAGCAACCTTTCTTCCAGAAGTTTTGTGGCAGAACACAGTGAAAAGCTCTCCTGTAAAATGACTTTAATGATAATATTAAAGCTGAGTTTTCAAAAAATGAATAGTTTTCTATTGTTAAAATAAACAGACCTCCAGAGTAGCATGTCTTTTATCTTCTGGAGAGTCTGTAAGTGCAGAAATATCTCTGACTCTCACTCTAAATGCAAATAGGCCTGAGAATCTTGTCAAACTGTCCTGTAGAGAATTTCTAAAATACAGTGTCTTCTTCACAGTGGGAACAAGCCTTTTCTTTTTCTAAACGCTTAATTCTGCCCAAAGAGTGCAAAAGTAGTATTTCTTAACCCTATGGAAATATTTTTGCCAAGTGAAACGGCTCAAAAGAAACAAAATTAAAAATCCACCTCCCAACCTTTGGATTCTGTAACCACTAACTTCCTGGGAAATGTAACCTTGTAGAAATCTAAAACTCTTTGAGTTTCTGAATGTGTATTGATTTTGATTTTGATTTTTTTAAAAAAAGAATTTGGACCAGTATATAGCAATGTGATGTTCAAGTCTGAATTACAAAGGGCTTCAAGCTTTAATCCACCTTTATTGGGTTGAACAATTGTACAATTTTAAGCCAATGAGTTCTTCAGTGCCTATAGTTACCCTCCACGTGATGAGGGAATAGATGCCATTTAGAATGGGTCATTGTGTTGAGGGGACTGTTTGTTTTGGAAATAGTGAATTCCATTGATTTATTCAGCATTGAAAAGTCTTGAGTTCAAATTAGACCAGTACCTGTAGTAATAAATGTCTGGGCACTAATGACAGAGCTGAGGGCGCTACAAGCAGGCAGTTTCTGGCACTGTAAGCTGTTAGGTCTCTTTCTCATACTGAGTTGTATTAAGTAATAATCCATTATTTTAATAAAATATGCAAATAAATGCCTGGCAAACAGTATATATTTGTTAAACTTTATTGCAGAGCATTCTGAATATCTGGAATGTACTTCGCTCAGAAATGGATTTAGTACTAGGTATAGTTTGCACTACTTCTGATTTGCTCTGGATTTTTTAATGCTGCTTTGGTATGCTTTCTTGTAGCAAAGCTGTCTGATACCAATTCATTTAGTATTAAAAAAGGAGAAACAGCCACAAAGTACATCCTAAAAACTTTATAAGCTACCTTCTTTTTAGTCTCGTTCAGAATGTTTGGTACATTGAAACACAGCTTTCAGATGGATCCTTATGAAGAAAAAAAACTGATTTACATGCTTCTTGCTGCACAAAAGGGCACAGGGCTCCTTTTTGCCAGTCCCTTCCTTGTGCACATGTTGGAATGCATAAAATGGCAGAGTGCTGTCTTTTAAATAATGTAGTTCATGCATAAGTTTAAAAAAAACCCCACCAACAACTTGGGATGCCGTCAGAGCTTTTATTTGCTCAGAAAACAAGTTCTCCAGAAAACCACTTTGAAGACAAAGGTTGTTGCTGAGGCTAACTGTAGTAGCTCATAAGAGCTGCAAATAGTAGTTGTGATGAGTAAAACACTGAAGAGAGATGTATATAAATGTGACTTTCCCTTTTGTTTCCTTCCAACTGGTTTGATCAGAATCCTGTTCTGAATACTTCAGAAAGCAGATAACTAAGATGTCACTCCATGCTTGTCCGAACAAGGAGGAAGACTTTAAAGTATGCTGTGCGCTTGGCATTGTTGTACTCTAGCGGGTCACTCGAGCCTAACTGTTGGGACTTGATGCTGCTACAGGGAGGCTGTCTTTCATGGGATATAGACCATAAGATAACTTCTGGGGGGATTTGGAAAGGCTGATTGTGTTAGGCCTGTTGGACTTGAAAGTGTACCTCTTTTTAAATAACTGGGGTTTTCTAATGTTCTCTAGGTATAGTTTGACTTCACCTCCAAGAAGTTACTGATTTTTTTATTTTTTTTTTTTTTTTTTAATTTTGGACACGTACTGGAGAAATCTCAGTTCTGTGCACATAGTGGTGGGATACTTGTAGGTAAACAAATAACAAATGGACTTCTGTTTATAAAACAAAACCAAACCACACACACACACAAAAAAAACCCAATTAAAAACCCTTCTGACTACAAGACTGAATACAGGGTGTATCCCCATCTGGGTTTTTTGATGTGTGGCAGGGAGGGCGGGGTTACAATTAGAATAGTATGCACTGTGGATCGGTGCTTGTGCTTAATTTGTACATAAAAAGGAAAACTTTGTTTTGAGTAGTTTGTATTGTAAGGACAACATCTAAAGGCACTGTGTATCAGTCATTTATTTCCATTTAAAAGATTATATTTTTGAGCAATGGAAACTACGTTATCATTTATACATTACTGATAGCTAGGAATATAGAAAACCTGTTGCTATTACTCTGAAGATGTATCTGACTTGTCATTAATCTATATAAATCACTGCATCGCTACTTTTATGCAGATTCTCATGATCGTTTATTTAAAGAGATTGTAGTAGCTGGTACAGTTACAGCAGGAATTGTAACATCAAATCTTTCAGTAGATCTCAAACATGTATCCTTGTGATCGAGTTGAATACTTTACCAAATGTTTGGCTGGAATGTCATCTCGGAGCAATGACAAAATAGGTGCTGGAACAGATTTCCCTCACCCCCAGCCCCTCTTTACATTATTTATTTAATAGGTCTCGTTTTGTATGTTATGTTTTTCCCCATAACAGGTTTGTGCCTTTTATTGGATATTTATTTAAAAGGAGCTACTATAATTTAGGTTGTTCAGGCATTTTTTCAGATGTATTCTTGTACAGCTCTTCCTTTATGTGAGTTCCTTCATTTTATAAGAATACAGAATGTGCGGAAAATATACTAGCCACAAACTGGAAAAAAATTTTTGAGGGTTTATGTTCTGTGAATTAATTTAAAAAAAAAAAAAAAGCCTAAGCACAAGCCTGGCTGTGTCGGTATTTTAATTGCGGAACTTCACAATTTGTTAATACACAAACTGTTTGTTTTTTAAAAAATGCTCATATCCAATTATTTGATGAAACAAGTTTTGGAAAAAAAAATAAACTTTGGCACATGCAAGGTGTGCGCGTGTCTGTGCTCGTTCTTTAGGCGGTGCTCGGGCTTAGGGCTCCGTGTGATGCTCACGGCAACGGCTGCGGGGCTGCCGAAGCAGTTACTCCGCTCCCTTGGGATTTACGCGGGGGTGCGCCTGGTTTCGGTGATCGGTGGGGCTCGGTGGACCCGGCTCCCCGGGCCCGGTGGGGGGCGCGGAGGCTGCCGCAGCGCCGCCCGTGGCCGTGTAAGCCCTCCGCATCAAGGAGCGGCGGCGCGGAACGTTCTCCCCGCGGAGCCTTTACTCCCGGTAGCTGCGGCTCCACCTCCCCGACGGGGCCGCCTCGGCCACCGCCTTTCGAACAGCTGCTTTTGGGTGTCGTGGCGGTGGTAGGTCGGGTGCCAGCGTGGGGGCAGCACCGTGGCCGCCCTTTCTCCCGCGGGCCCTGCGCCCCCCGGGGCGGCGCCGGGGACACGGCGCGTACAGCCCGGGCAGACGCTGCCGCTCAGCCTCCGCAGCGGCGCACCGTACAGAACGTACGGAGTAACGAGGCGGCGGCGGCGGGCTCGGCTTGTTCTACCCGAGCGGTGCCGGGCGCGGCGACAGCAGGCGCAGGCACACGCGTGCCATGGGGCGCAGCCGCGCCTCGCCGCAGGCAGCGGGCACCGCCTCGTGCCGGCCACCGCCCCGCCTACCGCCCTCATTCCCGCCTGCGCCTCGGCGCGTCACTCAAAGCCCGGCAGCCAATGGGTGGGGCCGCGCTCGGCGCTGGCGTGATGACGTACCGCTGCGGCGTCCCGGCGAAGGCCGCGCGCGCACCATCGGTTCCCCAAGATGGCGGCGGCCACCAGCGGCGAGACGGGGTGCGGCGAGGCGGCGGCGGGCGAGAAGCGCGGCCCCCTCGGCATCCCCGAGGCGGTCTTCGTGGTGAGCGGCGGCTCTGTGCCCCGGCGGCGGGTTGGCGGGGGGAGGGGGGAGATGGGGGCCGCGTTCCGGCGGCCGGGCCCGGCCCCTGTGAGGCGGTACCTGCGGCGGGGCCGCGGCCTGGCGAGCGGGCGGCGCCTGAGGGAGCGCGGCCGGCGGGGCAGCCTCTCACGGCCCGTCCCGCTGCGGGGCCAAGTGGGAGCTGCCAGCCCGGGCCGCCCCGCCGCTCCCTCCGGCTGCCCCGCGGGCCCGGCCCGCTCTGCCGCGCTCCCCTCCGAACCGGGCGAGCGCCTCAGCGCCGGGGACGGGCGGTGCCTCGGCCCTGAGGGATTCCATGGGGTGGATGCGCTTTGTATAGAGTCTGCCTTGGCGTTATTAAGGATTAAGGCACTTTACAGTGAGCTCAAATCCCCCTTTGAAGCGTTACCGTGCTATTTCCCTGACCAGCTCGCACACCAACGAGGAGCGTGTGGCGAGTGAGCCCCCGTCACCCTGCCGAGCCACGGCTCCTCCCGGTGCCTGCCTGCATCACCTCGGGCAGCGCTGTCCCGCGCTCCTGGCGCCCTTCCCTGCGCCTTCCTCGCGTAGGCTTGTTCTTGACTGCTGAGCGGCATCGCTCTTCGGAAGCCACCGCGGTGTCCAGCCGGGTTTCCTGACTCCTCAAAAACCAACAGATGTGTGTCCTTTGGGAAACAGGCAGAACGTCTTTATCTGACTTTAAAAAGGTCATTTACCAGGCATCTAATAATTCTGTTGACTGGTTGAAAAGAAGAATTCATCGACTTACAGAATGACATGATGTTGAAATTATCTGTTGTTCGCTTTCTGCTATAAGCTAGCTTGCCTTGATTGCTACTTTATGTTGTTTGATCAATATGTATCGATCCAACTGGCTATACCTGCCTGCCTCGGTGTCATCTTGAGACAGCAGATATCTGCCCTGAATGCTCTTTATTGTACTGCTTTATTACTGGGATTTTCTTGGACTTTGAAGATCTGTATTTCTCAGATCTGTCTTGTTATCTTTACCAGAGCTACTTGGACCGATTAGGTGTGGTTGCTTTTATAGAAATAAATGGATTTTACTTGCATTTTGGTATGTCTAGGTGTAGTGCAGTGCTTGTATTACCTGTGTCTTACTAGGGCATAGGTCCTGAACAAAGGGGTACAGCACGCTTGTTTTCAGTGCATCCAGGTCCTGCTTTTCTTTATATTCTCTAACAATTATTGTGGTCTGGCAAATCTTATTGGGATTAAAGCTGTTGCTACTGGCAGCTACCTTCTTTCCACCTCCTTATGGGAGACTAATGTAGATGCAAGCGAAAGGAAAGGGCCGTGACTTCAGCTGCCCTGCAAGACCTCATGATCGTCATGACAGAGGAGAACCTGTGGTCTGTGCTGACTCCACAGTGGAGGTGACCACCCTGGCAGGGAGCAGGAGATACCCTCACAGTGTTTGTTGAGGCTGGTTATTTGTCACATCCCTCATTTTCATGCCAGTAGCTGTCAATGCAGTTCATGTTCAGTTCCACCTTGTTCCCTTCTGACACTTGTGTCTGAAGTATCTCATATGCTGTACCGTGCGACCTGGGCGAGTTCTGTTCTCGTTCTGTGCCTCTGTTCAGTTCTTTGTAATCTGGTGTCTGGATCTAAACCCCATTGCTAAAACCCTAGCTCTCAGTTTTGAGGTGCTCTAATCAAATACAGATGTCTCTTCATAAGAGATCCTTGATGATGGATCTTGGAGTACTTGGATGTAGATGTTAAAATAGATCTCTTTTATTCAAAATCAGCATATGCTGATTTTAATGGTATTCTGCTCCATAAAGTGAAATTACTAGTGTCTAGAGAGTTGTTTTCACTACAGGTATTTTCTTCAGAAAATAGGTCTCTGTTTCAAAAACATTGTGTACTGTCATGATGATAAAGACTTGCTGATCACTTGCTTGAGACACCACGCTCTCCACCTCCTCCCCATGCTACGTGGGGCAGTCTTTCAGTGAATCTTATTTTCAAAGATGTTTTCTTTGAGTGTCTTGATTCAGTAGAGGCTTTTCAAACACTTTATGGCAGGTACCTTTTCTTAGGCATTGCTCTGTAGCTTCTTGTACCTCTCCAGATTGCAAGTGACATTAAGCACTAACTCGGGCTTTTACTGGAGATTAAAACCCACTCCAAATAATACTTCCAACTCTGTTTTCTTTTGAGCCATTGTCCACATGTTTCCAGATAAAATGCCTTCCTTATTCTGCCTTCCTTGGCATGTGTGGGAGTGGGAGAACAGGGAATGCAAATCTGTCCCTTTTGTCTTGTTCTCTGTATGTGCCCATAGGTGATGATAGCTCTCCGCAGAAGCAGAGTGAGTGGCTGCAGCTCTTTTTTTGGGTCATCACTCAGAAGATAAACATCAGGCCACATGAAAATGTGCTATTCTGCTGTATTTCAGGGCTTCTACAGAGTGTTCCTCTGGCTTTGCTTGAAGTTTGCAGACTGTGTTACCTTTACGGTATGCAACAATGGTGTTTCGCCAGTGAATTTTCTTCCTGAAAAGATAAAGATGAGTTTGGGCACGTCCTTGCAGAGCCCATAAGGTCATTCTGCAGGTGAGGTGTGGTGTGACACACCATGAAGCATGGGTCCTAATGGCATTGACACCCAGCTCTGCTTCGGAGCTGTTCGGTTCGAGCTGAGAACAGTGACCGTGTCCCAGCCTTGCAGTTGGGTAAGGCAAGCCAAAAGCCCACCCAGCGGGGCTTGGAAGTTGCGGTTGGAAAACCTGGGTGGTAAATCTGAGCCTACCTGGGGCACTATGTAGTGGTAGGAGATCACCAGTATACAGAGGGCCTGGCTTCACTTCTCAGCATCTTTGTTTCAGGAGGGGCTTGGGTTCTGTCTTGTCTCTCTGTACAAGCAGACGTTATCTGAGGAAGAGGTGGGGTGCTGGGCAGTGCGTGGGGTGAGTTGTTGCCCACCTGCTTTTTCTTTCTGTCTTGGGTGATTTACGTGAGCAGAACAGCTTCCACAAGAGGGAGTTTCATTTCAGAACATCCTCAGGCCTCACTTCTACAACAATTGCCCGAATCTAATCCTTGGGTTTTTTGCTTAGAGCTTCTCCAGGGGCTTCATCAGGAGGCAGGAATGCTGCTCATTCTGTTGTTGGGGAGGTAGCTTAAGGCATTCCTCAGGCTAGTTAGTCTGACGTGTTCTCGAGTTCTGTTGTACCACCTAGGTCTTGCTGCCTGCTGAAGTCTGTTGTCGAGTCCGTATTTCTGCTGCAGACTTCCTTAATGATCAGGAAGGTGGGTGACTTCTTACCAGGTTCAGTAATTTCATGTTAAGTTTCTTTAGCCAAGGGAACTTAGGAGTCGTAATGAGGGGAACCAGCTGTATGTCTGACGTTACTTTAGTAACGTATCAGAGTCTTTTTCTGACGTGAAGCTACTGGAACGGAAACGCCTGGTTGAAAAGGAGAGGCTGAAGAGGCCTATAGTCGACTTCGATCAGATTTTACAGAGCTATATAGACAAATAAGGACAGAATTACCGCAGTGGACAAGCGTGGCCCTTTTTGAATTATGCGTAGGTAAATGCTGTCAAGGACAGAACCCTGTGGTTGATCTCTGGCCCCATGTGCCTTTCAGGAGGCTGAGAACATTGCCCCCAGGCAGATGAACTGCTTCCTGGGAGTTTGCCAGAGGCACTTGCGGAGGTCAGCATCCTTGCCTGCTCAGGCCTGTCTTCTCCAGCTACTTTTCCAGTTGATGGTGGGACTGGCTGGAATTGTTTTCTAGAGGTTTCTTTGGCTTCCTGCTGACTCTAGAAGGAGCTTTGGAAGAGAAGCTGTTTACTGCCGTAAAGCCTGCCTGAGCAGACGCTGCCGTTTCCCCCCCTCCCTTTGCCTCTTTCTCTGCTACACCATGCTTGATCAGGCCATGATTCTTTTCCTTCATCACTCTTATGTGAAATAGTTTGCAACGTGGTTAGCCACAGGGAAGCATTATCCCTGCTTTACAGGTAGGGAAGCAAGGTTTAGCCATGGTCTGAGGAAATCCATCCCCGTTTGGTGTTACTTGACAATGGCCAGGGCTGAAAGTGCCACTAACAAGGTGCTAGCAGATATGGTTATGAAATAATCCTTGCACCTATTCTGTAGTTTTCTACCCAAAAAGGGGGGGAGGGGGAAGTGAAAAGGTGGCTAAGTAAGAAAGGAAACAAAACGATTTTGTGCTTCACTACAGAAAAAACAAAGTTTGTTCCATGTAGAAACCCCTCTAGACTTAGCAGCTGCAGTGGGATGATAGCATGTCTGTATCTAGGATTTGTGTAAAACTCTTCTAACACTGAGGGTTTCTTTCTCCCCTTAAAGGAAGATGTAGATTCTTTTATGAAACAGCCTGGAAATGAGACAGCAGATGTAGTTCTTAAGAAGTTGGATGAGCAGTATCAGAAGTATAAATTTTTGGAACTTAATCTTGCTCAAAAGAAAAGGAGGTAAGTCATAATTTTTGCAGAATTGGGAAATGTTTAGCACAGTTCTATTTTTTTTTAAATGTAAGTCTAGTGGTTTTTTTCATATCCCAAGAAGTAAAAAGTGGACATTAGGAGACCTAGTATTTGCGGTGCTTTCAGGAAAGCCCAGGGTTTTTTTCTTTCCTCTTCCTGAGAATTACATGCAAAAGGATTTACAATATTGCTGAATTGGTCCTTAGCCTTTAAAGGCCAAAACCTAAATTTTGTTAGCCTAGTATAAATACTTTTTTTGTCAAAAGATTACTGTATCAAGCCTGTAACTTTGGGTTTAGTAATCTCATCTGTCTTCAGTGGCTTCAGTCCTGATGTGAAGCTAGGCAAGAAGCAAAATTTTCAAAGCTTCAAGTAATGTTTTATTTAGATTAAACTTCTTTCATGGACAAATAGTCCTCGCAGTTTCTGTCTGGAGGCCACTTTGGCAGCCGCTGCTGTCTGAGCCTGCTGGCTGCAGGGGAGGGTGGCCTGGAAGGGCCTGGGGACCTCAGCGTCCTCGCTATGGGAGGGCCTGGGGACCCCAGCGTCTGTGCTAGGCTGTCAAGGAGAAGGGGTGCCCTGAACTCTGGAGAGAGCTTGTGTTTTAACAGTGTCAAGTCTCGTAGTGCTAAACTGTTGGTCAGAATAGTTTGTGGACCTCAGAAGAAACACACTTGTTTTGTTTGACCTGCAGTGGTTTTTATCTGTATTTCTACTGAGGTTTCCCTCTCCTTCAGGGAGATGAGAAATAGGCAAAAATAGACCGTTTTAGCATACAGCTGTCTGTTACTGTGAGTATGTGTTTGTTCCAGTTTGAAAGCTGTGTGTATTGCTGTGCTTCAGAAACCCAGTGAGCCACAGAATGGGAAGAGGCAGGTGAAGCCGTATCTTTCAAATCTGCATTTGTAAGCCTGGAAAGATGTTAAGCATTTCAAGTTTTAAAATGGAGGTTGGATTGTATAATAAAACTGATCACTTGTTTAGGAAACTTTGTGTCTCTGTAAAATAATAAATTATGACTGTTGTTAATTCACAGGCTAAAAAGTCAGATTCCTGAAATTAAACAGACATTAGAAATTTTAAAACACATGCAGAAGAAAAAGGTAAACTATTTTGAATATCTAATGAGTATAAGAAAAGCTAACTACCTTTCCACCCTAACAGAACACATTGCAAGAAATGTTTTGGAGAGCACACTTAATATGCCTTTATAAATAACAGAATTGTTTTTAAAGGTATGTAGTACTTTTTGAAAGCTAGTTCAAAAAACATTAATGTTTGGAATGCAGACTTCACTTTTAATAGTGTGTAGATTGCAGCTAAGCTTTGACCTCACCTCTATTCTTTATGGAGATTTCTGTATTGTATATATATACATATCTTTTTAAAATGTGTTATTCTTGGAGCTCTAACTTTAATGTTGAAGTAAAATTACATAGAGTTCCACCAAAGTTAATAAGGTATTGATGGCAAAAAGCAGAAAAGTGTGCTCTTTACTGTAAGTTTTGTGTCTTTGACAGAAGTTTCCAGTGAAAATAGCAATTTTAAGTTTTATCATTTGTCTTAAGGATTCCACAAATCCAATGGAAACCAGATTTTTATTGGCAGATAATCTCTACTGCAAAGCTTCAGTTCCTCCTACAGATAAAGTTTGTTTGTGGTTGGGGGTAAGTAAAATGGAACTTTCTCTGAAACTGTTTAAATAACTTTAAAAAGGCTTATAAAAGACAGTGTTCGTTGCTGTCTCATCTGTACTTGTGGCTATGGGCATAACTCTGTTCATGTGTGCATAGCAGAGCCGTGCCCTGTCAGCAGGGCAAATCTAGCGAGACAATTTCAATGCGCTGGTGAAGGCTTCACGTTCAGTTTTATTTGGTGCCTGAACAGTAAGACTTCAGGAAACTGTGATTTTGCTGGATTGTTCTTTCCAAAAAGCATTTTCATGAATGTTTTCTTTATCACTTCTACCACTCTGTCATTCAAATTACCATCCAGCGTTGCCTGGGATAGGAGTGTGCCCAGCAAAATAACTTAGTTTGGCAAGTAGCTTCCCATCTTCTCTGTTATTTGTATTTAGCATCTTGCTTTCCCTTTTCATGCACGTTTTTAGGGAAAGATGGGATTTCTGTTACTCACAGGTACCTGCCAGCATTTAGAGTGGAATTTGTGCTAGACTGGTGGGATCTGAGCTCAAAACACAGATCTCGAAGTCCTTAAGCAGTATTAGGTTGAGATACTTTGTATTCAGAAGCTTCCTTATATGTGGAGATCACCTGCTAATGTTTATTGTGAGACTTCTAAATCCGGGATGTTCCCCGATCCCTGGGTTGGCTGCCAAACAAAACCGCTTGGCTAGGACAGAAACATTGACACGTGCAGCATCCGAACTCGCTGGGCAGCGACTCCCAACCTCTCCCGCTTCTTTCCTATCCTAAAAAGATTTGTCCGATACCTGTGGCTTGTAGGAGACTGTCTTCAGAATTCACAACCGGTGACTTTCATGGAGCATCCCAGGTTTATTTTGTAACACAGAAAGTTCATCCTATTGCTGGTTTATACAGAAAAGCTATAATGAAATGCCATGAGCGGTTTATTGTATGTAGGTGTTCTTGGCCTTCTGCCTTTATCCTCCTTGTTGCTTACAGTCTGCATGTGGGGCTGTGCATATTATTATTATTGGGGAAACTATGTCTTCTAGCTATTTTAAAAGAAGAATGGCTTCTCTCTCTTGCACCTCTGTTTAGTGCTCCTGGGAGCGTGTCTAGTTAGTGGTATGTGGCTGTGGCTCTGCTCACTGCACAGTTCTTGAGTGGGACAGAGCTTCATTGGGGCATCTTCACTCGATACTGCTCTTTTTATCTCTTCGTGTGGTAGCTTCTTACTGAAATAAAGAGTTGTAGATTAAAAAACCACCATGATGTAGGGTAGGGCTTTTGTACTCGGTGTATCTTTAAATACCTGTAAAACTTCTTGTTAATGACCAATGCCATTAGGCTGTGTGCCGGTGTTCCACACAGAGATCCTAAGGTTAATCTTGAACACAATAAAAATTGTTTCTAGAGTTGTGTGGCACTTGAAAGGTGCTGCTAAGAAACGTGAAGTTTCTCGCTTTTCCAATATGTTGGAAATACTGATACCTGACAGGCTAAATGCAGTACACGGGGAGAGAAATCCCATATTGCCTAGCTATAGGAAGAGAGCTTAAGTCACTAGGGGGGTTTATTACTCGGTTACTGAGGTGGTGGGGGCCTCAGGTGGATGCTGATGTTGCTTGTCTTCAGTCTCGTTGTCTTGGCCTGTCAGGACAGCCTTTTGTTAATGTGATAAGTTATAAACAACAGCCCGAAATGAGCCTGCTACGGCTTATTCCTTACAATGCAAGAGTAAAAGTGTTTATTGATCTTTCTTTTTCTTAGGCCAATGTGATGCTTGAATACGATATTGATGAAGCTCAGGCTCTGTTAGAGAAGAATTTGTCAACAGCCACAAGAAACCTTGATCTTCTAGAGGAAGACCTGGATTTTCTTAGAGATCAGTTCACCACTACAGAAGTCAGTATCCTTTTTTTTTAATCTGTGGGTGAAGGGGTGTGTACCAAAGCTAACATACAGCTAATAACCCATTTCCTGAGTTGCGTTTATCTGAGGCTAGCTGCCCTTAAAATTCTGTAGCACTCCAGGAACCTGCCCTTTCCCAGCAGCAGAAGGGGATACTGTGTTTCCAGTGCGGAGCTTAGGGTTGGTGTTAGATGTCACAAAGCTTGTGTTTGTCACTGGCTCCCCCAAAACCTGCTGCGGTGGTTGCACACCCGGACTGGGAGCGAGTTGGAAGTGTGGATGGGTGCTGTGGATTGATTGCCAGGGGACCATTTCAAAGCAAAGGGGACTCTTCCTTCCCCTCTAAAGCGTATGAATATTGTTCTTCAGGCTATTGCTGATCACACCCGATTGAGCCACTGTTGCGGTGTTCTGCAGGCAACCCAGGGTGCTGCAGCAAGCCTGGCGCTAGCTGAGGCGTTGCTCAACTTGGGGGGGTTTATTATTTCTTTGTACTATCACGAACCACCTCCAGGGGTGTGGGATTTTCTTTTACACTTGCTACTTAAAAACTATTTTAATGATGAGCGTAGCCATCAACTGAGGCATTAAGCTTAGTAAATGAAAGCACAACTACCTGTTTGTTCAGGTTGATGCTTAAGCTGCCGTAGTGCTGTAGGAAGTTACGGATGCCCGAAATAGGCAAATACACCTGATAGGGGCAGGTTGACTGAAACCAGAAAAGAATGGCTGTGAGTAGAACTGAGTGTGTCTTTCTCCGTTATATCCTTTTGGAGGTTTTATATTAAATGGTATAAATGTTGCAGTTATTAGTGTTCCTGTGTGTTAAGGCTTTACATGAAGTCAGCTTTCATTAAATCGTTTCTGTATTGACTGGTAAAGTGATTGAAGTGTGGCCAACTGTATACCCTGCTTTTTCCCTTTTCTTTCTTTTTTTTTTTTCTTCCCCTTTGCTGAATGCATGAATTATTTCCTTAATTACACACCCTCAGATATGGCTAGAGTTTATAATTGGGATGTAAAGAGAAGAAACAAGCAAGACCCTTCAAAAAACAAAGCATAGTTTTGCCAATTTTAAATGTGGTTTCAATTTCCAAATATTTTTTATTTAAACACCCCCAAAGTTCATTCTTAAGGGACTGAGTTACTTTAAGCATTTCAGTTGATGGTAAAATATATAAAAACTAATGGTGAGCACCATTTTATTTATTTGTAAACTCAAAATTTGGTTTCGTGCATGCTTCATGAAATGAATTATTTGAAAAGGCACCACACAGTCCAGCAAAGGCCATTAGTATTTTGATCAGGCCAGTCTGTCATAAGTAAGTTTCTACCCGAGCACTTGTCTGAAAAGTCGAGAGGGGCATGTATGAAATGGAGTCTGACATTTTAGCGGGTTAAGGTAACGCAGGGGTTTCCTTTTGCATCTCTGCGTACAGCAGATGAAGTCAGAAGTCGATTTGGGCTGGGAAGACATGCAGCTGTAACATTCTAGGAAATAGAAAATACAGTGAAGTCTTGGATTTTGTTTCAGTCAGTTAATTGGTAGCACCAATCTGCAAGCATTCCTGGATATCCACTTCGGATAAACTTGTTTTTAATAATTATTGGTTAGTTAACTGCCTGTTACTGAACTCTCAGCACTTTACATACAAGAGTTTGTGACTTGTCCTCAGAGAAGCGCGGTAAATGGAGTAAACAGCACAAGCATGGGTCAAGACCACAGGCGATCTCGCCCTGTTCTTTTTCATACATGTGCACACGTTGCTTATTTTTGCAAATGCATTGATCAAGGACCCCAAAATGCTGATAGCCTGTAATCATGAACCCCCCTATTTATGATCCCTCAGACAAGAAGTCCAGTTCAAAAAATGTCTTAATGCTCTCAGTCTCCCAGGTGGTGAAACCTGTATTAGGTGAGGATGGCTTACTGAAGCATGACTTCTGGTGTTTACAGTTGGAATATTTTTTTGGTTCTTACCAAGCCTTGCAAGATTGTTGCCTTTTACCTCTGCAGTCTCTTTCCAAAATGAAATGCTCAGTGGTGATGTCAGTGGCTAATATTCACATTCTGTGACTGAGAATACAGGTTTCGCTGCGAAATAGATGCAAATGTTAACTGTTCAATCTTCATGTAAGAAACAATATACCTGTAAATTTTTTGTACTTTTATTTCATGATATTAAAATAGTAAAACTAAACAGTTGTGGCAAACAGCTGTTTTTGTGCATCTTTCTTGGTGGGAGAAAGTCATGAATCTGATGTTGATCTCTTGTTTCCCTCCTTTAACTGGGGGCAGGGGGGTGAAAAAATTCAGTTGAAGCAGCAAAGTGACAAGTGTAGCTGCCAAATACGGGCTTGATTGAGATGGGCAGCGTGAGTCAGCACATCCCAGCTTGTGAATACGAGCAACGGCTGTGACAGCACTGTGGCTGTAAAAGAGGGTGAGCTGCAGGAATGGGCGTAAGCCAGGTGAATCCTTAACTGCCGCTCACAGGTAAGTACCTGGGCTCGGCTCGGGCGATGCCGTTTGTTCCAGTGCTTTGGCTGCAGCAGGGAAGCGTTTACGTCTCAAGCGTTAGGTGACTGAACAGGTACCTGCCCGCTGCCACGCGGGGCTGAGCGTGGGGCTGCTCAGGCTGCAGGCTGCTTCTCTCCCTCTTGTTTTAAGAGCATCAGCAATGATGGGAAAGGCAGCTGCAAACGCGTCCTGATTTCTCTTGCAATTTTCTCTTCAATTTGGATTAATGAGATCCCAACAGGCTAAAGCGTGCTCCCCCTCCCCCTGGCTGGTCCTAGGGCGGCAGGCGCCTGCCTTTGTTGCGCACAATGAAATGACGAGTTAAGCATTTCTGCACCGGCAAAACAAGTGCTGCGTGCAGCTGCCAGCGACCCGATGGGGGTGCGACGGGGGTGGCAGCACTAGAGCTGGAAGCGCTCAGCAGGTTTCAAAGGTAGCTGGCTGGGGGGAAGGGGGGTGGGAGGTGGCTGTGGCCATCCTAAAGCTCGTCCTGGGGGGGGTGGGGGGTGGTACAAAGTAGATTAAAAAACCCAAAGCTCATAGACAAGAAAAACTTTTCTGTGACTGACCCTGCGTTGCTCTGTCCTTTGTTGTGAAGTGGGTTTGCAGAAGCTGCTGTAGCCACTGTGACACCAGTCCTGCCTGCTGCTGCCAAAGTCCGCCCGGCAGGACCAAGGCTGGATTTGACCGCTGCTGCAGGGAGCTGGGGTTTTGTTTTGGGCTTTTTTGTTTCATTTTAGAAGGGCCGGTGCTTCTATAGTTGCACTGAGTAGTTGGCTGGTCCTGAAGACGCAAGCAACGGGCCTTCAGAGAAAAATGTATAGCGGATACTGTTGCCAAGAGTGCCTGTTTATTGTTGAGCCAGTCCATGTTAAGACTTTCAGTTAGGGCTGCGGTATAGAAGTGGTACAGGTAGTCCACAGCTTACTGATAGAATGGGGAGGGGGAAAGAAAAAAAAAAAAAAACCCACCAAAGTTTCTTTACAAGTTTTGAATTTCACATTATCACATAGTAACCATTTTGCTAAATACAAGCATATTTTCAGTCACATACAGACAGCTAAATACAGCATTATTTTCACATTTCGTTAACAGTGCATAACAGAAAGCAAGGAAAGTGTATAGTATGCTTTTATTCTGCAGGTTCTGAGCAATTTCAATCTAACATGCAGATTGTTTTTAACATGTGGTAGCGACCACAGAAAGTTAGCTTTTTCCTTTTTTTTTTTTTTTTTTTTTTTTTAATTTTTGTCCTAGAGTAAAAGAGCTCCTGACCTTTATCCCATGAAAGGTATCACCTTCTGATTTCTCTAAGTCCCTCTTGCACTAGAAGTCAAAGCATTAAAACCAGTTGTTAGAAAAGAATTCTTAGCATATCCTATAAGTTCTTTATCTTAGAAAAAACATTCCAAATTTTGTACAGATGAATCTACATTTCCTATATTTTAATAAGCTGTCTAGAAAATGCAAGGAATTAGAAAAAGATGTAGATAATGATTTCTCTATCATTTAATATAACCATTTATTACCTCTAAGTAGTTAGACTGCATACATTTTCTTCTATACTGTTCCTTTTTAGAACTATGACACTTGTATTTTTAAACTGAAGATTTACTCTGAATGCACTTACTGATTTAGGCTTTCTGGGAGCAGTAAAGGGGAATGTCCAAACCCCATTAAATAAGATAGTGGTTGTCTCATGAAAAGGGATCTTTCCCCTGCTGGCCAGGTTCCTGCACAAAGAATTAGAGAATTTTACTATTGCTAAAAGGCCGTTTGATCCCACTCTTAACTGCTGTGGCTGTAGCACCCTGGTTCTGCCCTCAAGGACAGCTGCTACCCTCAGGTGGGCAGCCCAAGACACACCTCATGATCAGGGGGACCCCAGAGAGCCACAGCAGCTGCCTGAGGGACTTTCCATTCAGAGAACGAAGAAACTGACCCCTCTCTACTGGTTCGTCCTTGCCTTTGGGAACACACAACTAACAGACCTGGTGCGAGCAAACCTTGCGCTCTCCACTGGTGTCAGCCCACGAGAGCCCATGGCAGCCAAGCTCCTGTGGCGCTCTCTGCGTCATCTTCGCCAGCTTTGCTTACCTAGAAAGAGATTTTGTAAAGGGATTTTTTTTTTTTGTAAATTTTTCTTGATCTTCAGGGCTTTCAACTCAACCACAACTGAATCTGCTGGGAATTCACGGGGCTTAGCACAAGGTTTTTGAGACGGTGATAGCCTACTCAAGAGCAACCAGGGGTTAGCAGTGACAAGCTTACAGAAAGGCGCCAGACCATTGCCACCCCTCCCTTCCTCCAGGTTGCTTCCAGCACCTGCTGCTGCCCTGCAGAGCCCAGGAACCAAAAATGTTCCTAGGACACAGAAAATAAAAATGTTACTCATTTGCAAGGTTTTGGCTGTTGGGTTGGGTTTGTTGTTTGGAGTTTTTTACAGCTTTAATACGTAAACCACAGGGTTTTTTCTTTATACAGACCTGCCCCATGTACTGCAAACAGTGAGAACAGGTTTAAAGGGAGAAACAGTCTGAACTCATGGCATAGCTTAAAAAGCTGTAACAAATATTTTACTCTTCTCTACTTAGAGGCCTGAAGTCAAACACTAGATGCTTCCTGGGGTTTTTCCCTAATCCCTCCCTCCTGCCCATTAGCAGTTTGGTGTATAAAGCTTGCAACTTGAGTACAAAAAAAAATAATTCACTATAGTTCTGTTTGTTTGCTTTTAATAGGCTGAACTTCCCTGGTTTGCTACAGGAGCACAGTTACCCTGCTGCACTTCAAAAGCTTCAGTTAAAACTTAGCGGAAGCAAAGCTTCTAAGTGGTGAACGGCCTTCCCACAAAACAGCCACCTACTTACAGCTTTTGTAACACGGCTACCATCCCATGATGACCAACCCGAGATGGAACCTCTTTTGTCAAATTAAAACGTGGTGGAAAACAAATTTACTCTTGAGCTTGTCTTGTGGCTTTCCTTTCCACCTGCCCAGACACTCCTTTTGTGTGCTCCTTCTTCCCAGCGCTAGTTCTCTCCTTCCACAGATGCCAAGAAAGAAAATGACGCTTTAACAGCAGAAAGTACTGATGGAAGCTGTTGCTTTCCATGCTATGTAACTTATTTAAAAGCAAATCTCACCTTTTAGGATGTCTGATGCACCTGAGTTAAGCTTTTCAAGTTTTTTTTTATTCTGTTGGGGTTTTTCCCCCCGCCCCTCCCTTCCATTCCTCCTCGTGCCCTGGCTGGTAAGACACCCAAAAGGTCAGCACAGTGCTGTCAGCAGGACAGAGGTGGTGGTATGTCCCACCTGGCTGCAACACCCCAGCCTTTGAGGTGTAAAATATGAGGACATGGTTCTCTCTATGCTCTTGATCACTGAATTCTGTTGGAAAGCCCTGAACTCAGGGTACTTTCAAGGTACTCACCTAAGCAGTAAATGCGCAAAAATGCACTGAATAATTAGTACTGGAGCAGGAGTTGCCACTTAGAATCCCAGTTCAGCGCAGCAAGGAAAGCACTACTGGGGAGGGGAATAATTTAAGTTTTAGTTACCAAAGAACTGCTGTTTTCCTCTTTAAATTCCACAGAATATTCTTTGCTATCGAACTAGGTTCAAGAACATAAGAAAGAAAATTCAGAAGTGTGCATACCATGTCAGTAAACTTTTCCTGTGGAGTTGGCCTCATGAGGAAACGGTATCTGTGCTGCCTTTACACCTTCCTGGAAAAAAACAGCTGACACAAAGAAAGACGTCCTCTTTCTTTCTCTCTGTCTGCCCATTTGTCACTCTACTGAAGTATCCATACTGCAGCTTCAATACCCAGCATGGAGCTATGGATTTACTTAAAAGAGAACACGCACAGTGCCCTGGCATGTGCCAGCCTGTTCAGCTCTCTGTATACTCTCTCCTGTCTCCTGCAGCCCCTCATTTCTGATTCCTCTCTCCTTACAACATCTACATGCACCCTCACTCACTCTCCTTTAGGTTTGTAGCCCCCCAGTTCTGAAAGGTTATTTGGAACAGAACATTTCTTTCCAGGGTCTGTTCTGGTGTCCAAAACAACGGGGGAGGCTGTTCACAACGGGAGTATTGCTCTCCCTTCTGTCACACTGAGTTCACTTAGTAAAGTACGTTTGGTTAGTAGAGTTCATCACCTGCCTCACTAGAAGAGCTCAGCACAAGCATCGCCTATCTGATTTCACCACTTCCTCTGAAGAGTGCACTACATTTGGGACAAACCCGCTCTTTACCCCTTCCCATCCCTCCTGGATTGAAATTTCCCCTCTTTTAACAAGCTCATATATATCTCGAGTCAGATCAGTGAAGGCCTTCTCCACGTTAATGGCATCCCGAGCTGAGGTCTCAATGTACTTCATACCATATGCAGCAGCCAGTTTCTCAGCCTCGTGCCTGGTGACTTGCCGCTGGGTGTCAAGGTCACACTTGTGACCTACCAAAACAAAGACGATCTGGTATGGCTGGACATGCACCTTGGTCTCCTCTAGCCACTCATGGACGTTCTGGAAGGACCTGCGGTTTGTAATGTCAAAGAGCAGGAGTCCGCCAACCGAGTTCCTGTAGTAGGCTCTGGTGATGGACCTGGAAACGAACCAGCCACAAGAACAGTATAAGCTACAGTTGTTTGGGAAGAAGGGCAGAGCCAGTTTCATGTGGGTTTTGTTTGGGTTTGTCTTCCGATTTATTTTCTTCTTAAGCCAAACGTAGCCCTTCTGAACAGACCTCTGCTTAAGAAAGCACGTTACCACCACCCAGTCCGCCCTGCAGAACACAGGGCAGAGGAGCCATTCAGGCAATGCCTTACCACTTTTACCTTGAGCTCTGTAGAGCTTGTAATTCAAAAAAAGACAACTGGCCTTGGCATAAAGATTTCATCCTTGGGTAACTGTCCCACTGACTGATTTAGTACAGCTCTGTTCAAAACCCCCACCACCATTTTTGGTCTCTATTTTCTGTCACGGATTTCTGTATGCCCTTTGCTGTCAATCTAGAGAGTCCTGTCCCCCACCCCACGTAAGTTCTCTGAACACCCCATCTAACCCATCGGTTTAGAAGCACTGGTACAAATTAAGAGATTTCACTTGGAAAGCAAGTACCCACTCTGACAGACACATAAAAGAAGGAGGCTACAGACTCGGAGGGCAGACCGTGGGGCTGTAGCTCCCCCCATGCACCCAGGGCCTGGGCACGGGGACATCCACCAACCCGTACACTCTCTCCCGCTACACCAACTGCTCAAAATGACATTAGAGCTAACAGGACACTGCTAGTGACACTAACCGGACAGCCAGTCTGACCTCCTGAGTAACAGCAAAAAGATACACCAGCTTCCTAGGGGAACGTGCGTTACTGGTGGTCTTGTTCCTGCCAGGTACCAACAACACCCAGCAGTGACCAAAAAGACCCCCGAACCACGGGCTGCGAAATGGAGCGCGCCTTCCACAGCTCTTCCAATGGCACAGCCAGAAGCAGCACACGGAACTGGCTAACACAGGGCAATGATGGGGTGAAGCTGAGACCACGAGGCTGAGCTGGGCTACAGTTCAAAGACTACTATGTATGGAAAACCCAAGAAGTGATAAAACGGGTGTTTCTGCAGTCATGGATTTGTTTTAAATCCAGAAGCAATGATCGATTTCAGTCCCTGGAGGCATTCACACTTGGGCCTGAACTTCACTTGCTGGGAACATGGAAGCACTGCTGCATTTTTAACTTGGGTTGAGTCCTTTTTTGGACATGCAAGACTGTTGTGAGGGGTTATTTGGTCCTGTAGTGTGTCTAATCTAGTGAAACTGTCCCAAGAAAGGACGAGCTGGAGTTTTCAAGGATTGCTGGATCAACAGACACGCAGTGATGGGTAAAAACCCTCAGCCAAAACTGAAGAAAGCTGGAGCAGAGATAGTTGGCTGTATTTGGATAATTTCTCCTCTCCCAGTTCTGGCTGAGGGACAACAGTAGCTCTGCACATTTGGCACGGAGGGAATCAGATCTGCCTTTTGCTCCCTAGCCAGCTGCAAACAGATATCAGTGCTCTGAATTTACCCTCGCACTGTCACATGCATTTCTGCTTCTCCTTTGTGTTCCGAGCCATCAGCCCTGGCTCCTGCCAACATCAACAATGCCTCAGGTACTTCTGAAAGACATGACAGGATCGAAGTTGAATACTGCTTTGAGGTAAAACTAGGTGAAGGTCTCAGCACCTTTCCTTAAAGACTTTTCCACAGACCTTTTTCCTTACTGATCCACAGGAAGCAAGCTACATTGCCGTCACACTGCATGGCACCCCCCAGCTCCCTTCCAGGGCTCCTACCAACCCTCCTCCCGCCACGCTCATACATGCTCATGCAGAGCAGCATGAGGATTCGCACCTATCCTGACCAAGTTATAACATAAAGGTATTGCCTCTGTCAGGGAACTCACCCCTGCTCTGTACCCACGGTGGGGACTCTCGTGCCTGGGGTCCGTGCCTGTTTGGCTGGGTCTTTCCCTCCCAGCCGAGGGAGAGCCGGCAGCTGGATGGAGACAGCTCTTCTGTAGGTGGTGGCACACAGCTCCAGGGACTGAGGGCTGCACATGCTTTTGCTAGCATTACACAACACTGGGTTTCAGACAAGGAAATCACAGTATCTGAGCAACCAGAGATGGGCAAAACCTGACAGATTCTGGAAGAACTGGACCCTGCTCTTCTACAGCTCCAAAGCAGCCTCAACACTGCCCCAGGCAGCATGTTTTGGGGCCTGATCTGGCAAAACAGAATGGCACACGCTTAGCTGTAATTTAAGCCTTGACTGCACGGAAATTGCTTCTGATTTATGAAGAGGGAAGAAGTTCACAACGGGGGTCAGGAAGAACAGAAATGTAGCACAGCTGCAGAGCAGAGAATGTCAACAAGGTGTCTTCAAAATAACTACAGTGGTTTCTTCCTTGTGGGGTGGCTGTCAAAACCAGGCAAAGCAGACTGGAAATGCTCAAATGAGAGAACTCTGTGAGAAAGTGGAGCTCATTCTTATGCATTTCCTTCTTAAGAATTTCCCTATGGATGACAAAGAAGTTTTAAGGGTTCTGAAGAGCACCTGCACCATTGTGCTTCTTTCCTGTGCCCGCAAGTCTGAGAGGCTTCAGCTTACTCCAGTAATAGCTACACCTTGCCTTTTGCCAAGAAAAATAGCTTGCAGGAGAAGCCCAGGAGCTGCTGTCTTTATGGGGCACAATTTGTCACTGGGCTAACAGTGATTTGAAAGGGATAAACACAAAACAGATTTTTTTGCCGGATTTATTTCATACTTCAGAGTGCACCATAAAGGCACCTGGGTTGGCTCACTTCCCTCTAGCTTTTCACACGGGGAATTTAAGTCTGCACTTTGGCAAGGGTAATTCAAAGTTGCACGATGTGGGTTTTTCATGTCACTCACTGTTCCTGCCCTTTACACTCTTCCTGCCTTTGAATGCTGCTGCCCATCGCAGCAGTGCAGCCTGCCCTTGTGCTGAAGGTCGCCTGCTCATCATGCTTACAACCCGAGCGCCGTGCCGGGTCAACCACCAGCGCTAAGGGTAAGCAGCCTCCAGGGCCCCAAACTTCCCAATGTGTAAAAGAAAGGACACTGAAGCCATCCAACAGCTTTTGCTCTTCACAGCATGGCACCCAGGCATGTTTTCTACAGACCTCAGCCCCGAGACCCGAAGCTGGAAGCTGATGCAACTGCAAGCTAAAGCACCTCCTCTCTCAGCAAAATAAAGCACCAGCTCCTCACCCTGAGGGGCTGCAAGGTAGTTGGGAAAAAAACACCCTGTCACTGGCTAAGGACCGACTACTGCACATGCTGGGCCAGACGCCAACACCACAGATGCGAAGGAAGGTGGGGAGAGGGGCGGGCAAGTTCTCATGTATTGAATGAAACCAAAACATTCCTCAGGCCAGTCGTTGCAGCACAGAAGTGGCAGCTCCGTGAAGCTGTGCAGAGAGATGCGGAGCAAGGGAAGTGCGGAAGGATGGAAGAGCAGACAAAAGTTAAAGCCGCGTGAAAAACAGAAGCAAAGAGGAGGCTGGGAGCTGCGCATATGCTCGCACCCCATCCGAATGAGCAGCGCATCCCGGGACACCACCAGCACACTGCTTAGCTGGGGCCCAGCCTGCCCCAGCGGCTTGTACCATACATTCCCGTGGGCCTCCCTTGCCGCCCTACATTTTCCGCACCGAGCTTTGGTTACTATTGCCTGACCTCTCAGACCGTCAGTGGCTGGGCTCGGCCTGCCACCTCCAGAAGGCACCGGGCACCGCGCACAGCCACGGCCGGGGGTCTGTGCCAGCCCCTCCCCGCCCGGGGACCACCCGCAGGGGGTCACCCCGCGCACCACACCGCATGCAGCGAGCCCGAACACGCGTGTCCAGCTGCCCGGCCACTGCCCCTGGGCACCAGCGGCGAGCAGGAGCCCTCCCTGCCGAGCGGCGCCCGGTGATGCTCCCCGCTCCCCGCTGGAAACACGGCCAAGGGCCAGCGCTGCCTGCGGGCCCCGGCCCCGGCACGGCCGCCATCGGGGCTGGGCACGGGCCCCGCGCCGCGCTACGCACCCCCGGGCGAAACCAAAAGGAAACATGAAAAGAAGAAAGCGAAAAACGAAAAGGGGGGGGAGCACTAGGGGCAGTTTGCCTCCGCTTTGTCTGGGCCGGCCCCCGGGGGACGCCGGCCCCAGCCCCGCAGCGCCCGGCCCCGCGGGAAGGGCCGCCCCGCCCGCCCCCGCCGCCGTCCTCACCGGAACCGCTCCTGCCCGGCCGTGTCCCAGATCTGCAGCTTGATCCGCTTGCCCGGCTCGATCTCCACCAGCCTGGAGAAGAAATCCACGCCCACCGTGGGGTCGGAGATCTGGGCGAAGCGCCCCTCGGTGAAGCGGCGGATGAGGCAGGACTTGCCCACGGTGGAGTCGCCGATGACGATCAGGCGGAACTGGTAGAGCCAGATGGCCTCCATGCTGCCGCCGCCCGCCTCAGCGCCCGCCCGCCGCCGCGCCGCCCATGCCCGGCCCGCGGGCCCGGGGGCGGCCGCCGCCGCCGCGCCGCTCGCCCGCCCGCAGGGGGCGCGCCGCCCGGGAGGCCCCGCGCTAGGCCGGGACCGCGGCGCCTCGGCGGGCGGCGGCGGCCCGGGCCTGGCCCCCGCAGCCGCGAGGCGGGCGGGCCGGCCCGGCTGTCTGCGCCGCGGCCGCGCCGCTCAGGCGGGCCCCATGGCGGCCGGCGCAGGCCCCTGCCCGTCACTCCCACTGGCCCGTCACCGTCGGCGCATCCCGCCGGGCCCCGGCCCCGCCGCCGGGGTGCTGCGCGGACCGCGGGGCCGGGAGGGCGCCGGCTGCCGCCTCAAGCCCTGCCGGCGCTGGGGCCCGGCCGGGGGTCGCTCCCCCCGCTGGTGCCGCGGAGCCCGCTCTCCCCGCAGCGCAGCGCAGCGCAGCGCCGCGGCGGCCGTACGCTGCGGCTGCACCCGCGCCGCCCCCCCCGCTGGGGCCGGGGCTGGTGCCGGGACCGGTGCCGGAGCTGGGGCCGGGGCCGGGCTGCGGGATGGAGGCGCGGCCGAGCGCGGGGCGCGCCGTGATGCAATGGCGGCCGCGCTCTACCGCACTGCCGGGAGGAGCCGCCACCCCCAAAACGCGGCCGCTGCGGGAGCCGTGCGGAGGCGGGGCGGGGCGGGACCGTGCGGGGCGGCGGGGGCGGCCGGGGGGAGCCCGCGGCTGAGGGGGACACGGGGCTGAGGGAAGCCCGGGGCTGAGGGGGAGCCGGGGCTGAGGGGAGACACAGGGCTGAGGGCGACACGGGGCTGAGGGAAGCCCGCGGCTCAGGGGGACGCGGGGCTGAGGGAGGGACATGGCACTGAGGGGAGCCCGGGGCTGAGGGGAGACGCAGGGCTGAGGGGGACGCGGGGCTGAGGGAAGCCCGTGGCTGAGCAGGACGCAGGGCTGAGCGGGAGCTGGGGCTGAGGGGGAACAGTGCTGAGGGGGATGCGGGGCCGAGGGGACCCGGGGCTGAGGGGAGACGTGGGGCTGAGCGGAGATGCAGGGATGAGCAGGACATGGCGCCAAGGGGAGCCCGGGGCTGAAGTGAGTCGCAGGGCTGAGCGGGACACGGGGCTGAGCAGGACACGGGGCTGAGGGAGGGACATGGCACTGAAGGGAGCCCAGGGCTGAGGGGAGACAGGGCCGAGCCCAGGGCCAAGGGGGAGCTGGGGGCCGGGCAGCCCCCAGAGCTACGGGGCACAGGCCAAGGCTGACCTTTCTCAGCACTTCCCCAGAGCGAGGTGTGTCAAGCAGGGTGCACAACACCTTCCCAGTCTTGTTTCTGGAGAGGTTCAGGCTCCTCACTGCTGCATCAGGGCTTCCTTCCCACTGAAACCTAACGGGGGGAGCCTGAGCGCAGCTGGAGAGCCCCTGCACTGCTGCCCTGGGCACTGGGTCACCTGTGCCCTGCGAGCCTGCCCTGGAGGGGGACAGTGGTGACAGCAAGGTATCTTACTGACAGACTCATGAATCCCAGCATAGCCACACACACACACATATGCGTGGGCGTGTATATATAGTATGTGTATATATATATATATATGTGATGTGTGTACAGCCTCAGAAATGAATAGTTACAGACATTAAATACCCAGCAACTTAAATACCACCAATATTAACAAATCCATTCTCCCTCGCTCCGCTCGAGTGGGTTCTTGGCTCCACAGGGTGAAGCGCGGTGTTCAGGAACGCAAGCAGCAGCAAACATGGCACAGCTTACACACAGATACCGCGGAATGTAAATCCCGATTTTACCCGGCTGTCCCAAAGGCGGCCTGTCCCAGGCGGGTAGCGCTGCGTACCACCACGGCAGTGTGAGCCGCACTCGCGTGGCTCCGTCAGATACGGCTGAGCTCGAGCAGCTGCTTGTTCTGCACTTGCCAGGGCAGAGTTGTGATCTCTGGAAGGGAAAACAAGCATGTACATTATTAGAAACAGTGACTTAAATGTGTGTATTAAGTCAAACACAAAAAAAGAGGACTACTGATGCTTTTTCTTTTTTTAAATTTATGAAAGCATTGGCTTTTTTTTTTCTTAATAAAGATGGTTTCATTAAGAGCTCCTCCTGCATGACAGCTATTGAAACAAACACATCCACAGTGGTTATTATTTTCATTAGATCCTCAAAAAAAGGACATTTGTATAGGTATGAGATAGTTAGCCAGCTTGCAAATTGGACTAGGACATTAGAGAGACCATTTCAAGTCTTGAGGAATAAATGTCAAGGAATTCTTTCAATATCCTTTAATATATTTATTCAAAAATAACAACCTCAAAAGATCCTATTTTAATGTACCTCAGGACAGGAAAGCAAACTGATGAAGCAGTCTGCACAGTAACAGAAACGGTGCAACAGGAAAATATTAAACCTATAAATCTGAGTTAGCAGTACATTAACCAGTGACTCATTGCCGGCGATGATTTGTGGGGATCTGTCGCACTTTACCGTATGATTTCTGAGTATTCGATGCCCATTAGTTCAAGCCCACAACAAATTGTGGTTTCTCTTCACTGTTTTTCCCTCCTCTCCGTGCACTCGCCCTATTCCTTTTCTTCCACAGGTCTGGCTGTGCTCCAGCAGGCACAGGGCACTCGGCAACACACCCTGCAAGCCAGCCGGTGGTGGCATCTCCAGGAGGTATCTGAAGGCAGAGGTGCCGATGAACCTGGTGCTGGTGCACGCTGATGGCACCTCACGGCAGCAGCGCGAGCTACGGCAGTGAGTAGCTGAAGCTCCCTGATGTGCGGGGCCGTGAGGAGCTGGGGGAGCACCGAGGGGTGGGCTGGTGCCCAGCAGATGCTGTCATAGCTAGAGGAGTTCCTGGAGCAGCCGGGACCTGTTTTCCCCAGCAAATAAACCCGCAGGATCCCATGATGCAGATATCATTTTCATCTTCTCTGAACACATGCATATAGATGAACACACGCTGTGTGACTAAGCAGCCACGATATTAATTAGCAGCAACTGAGAAGGCAGGAGAAAATGAGATCCTGGGAGAGCCTTTGTTCTGGTACTGTTTTAGAAAATGGAAAATCTGGTGTCTGAAAGAAAACAAGAGACAGTAACCTAGATCTGATGCAAAAGCAGGTTTGTTGGCTGGGGACAGGACGGCAGGTGCTGGTGAGAAGCTGCGGGAGCGTGTGTTCTGATGGCAGCGCTCAGAGCAGCTTCCGCGGGCTGGTGGCAGCACCGAACTAGGGGCAACTCTTCAGTGCTCTTCCCCATGGGTCCGGGAGCCCCTTTTCTCCTCATGGCTGCTAGTGCTGGAGGAGAGCTGCTGGAAAATGACCTCAGCAGAGGTGAGGGCACGGCTGAAGCCATGCGGGCACACCGGGGCTGAGCTCTTGCATCGGCTGGCAGCACCCACGGGACTCCACAGGCCGGGTCCGAGCCAGCTGCCCCGGAGGCAAAGGGGGGCTCCCCGTGCAGGCAGCACCGCCGCACAGCCAAACGCGGGTTAAAGCGCTTCCCAAGGGCCGCCTGTGCTCACCTGTGTGCGCAGCTCCTGCGCAAGGGGAAAAACATCCACGCATCAGCCACTGGAGCGGGTATTTATTTAGTACACTCATTTTAAGGCAGGAAAGCTGGGGCAAAAAGGTGCGAGGGCTGGAGAATGACTCCCTTGCAACCCTGCGCTGCCTGTAGTCTCTATCCCAGAGCAATTATATTCTCTTCCTTTCAGCGTTAGATGATGAAGCCCCCAGCAGATACTCAGGAGGGGCTTTTGCGAGCCCAGTCCTAACCCATTTCAGGCAGGTGGGTGCTGAGCGCCCTGTGTGTGGCTGTGCTGAGCGTGGCGCCAGACTCAGCAGTGCCTGTGCTGGGGCAGGATGGTTTCTAGGCAGGCAGCTCCACTCGGGCAGGAGCTCTCTGCCGTGAGGCCCAGGGGCACTGTGGCTAGGCCACCAACAGAGGTGGCCAGGAGTCAGCCACCCCCCTGCCCGACACCGGTACACAGAAGTCCTTCCCTCCAGTTTGCCGCCCAGTTGTAGTTCAGCTTTTCCCCAAAACCAGCCACTGCCCATTAACCCGGTCACCGGCAGTCTGGGGCTGAAGCCACTTCCAAGCACACGGCAGCCCTACGAGGAGCAGAGCGCATCAGCGCTGCACGCACCATGCAATTTTAATGCCCTTTCAGTTTCCAAGGATACAAAAAACAATCAATCGGGCACAATCCCTCGCTGCGGGGCTGGCTGCACAGGAGCTGCCCGAGACGGCCCGTGCCTGCGCCCTGGCCTGGGAAAGTGCAGCGACCGCAACACACTGGTGAACCAGAGCACCCAGCCCCACAGGCAGCCCCACAGGCTGAGGGCCACGACCCCACAGGTTTTGTAGCCCAGCCCCACTGGCAGTGGAGCTGCACATCACTGCAGAGACAACCTGCCTCCACGCGGAGCCCTGCGAGTGTACACTACCCAAGAGGCCAAAGACCAGCTCCAGACTGAAAACAGTTACAGGTCACGCAGCAGGGTGATGGGAGTGCTGAGACTGGGGCTGGTTAACCACACGTAGCAAACAATTTATTAGCTAGATTCAAAAAACAACCCTGTTAAATTAGGCCTGTCCAGGAGATGTGACACAGAGACAGATTACACTGTGACAGGAACATGATTGCACCCATGATGTGCTAGCTGATGTGTGCCGCTGTCAAACCTGGGACAGAAGGAAGGTATTCAGCAAATTAATGTTTATTATTTATATGATGCCCACACTTAGGCGGGGCAGTGCAGACAAGCGTAAAGCCAAGGGCACCACATGGTGCTCAGGAACTGACAGCCCAGCTGACAGCAGGCACTGGGAGCGTAATTTAGGAGTTTGTGGCAAGGTGACAGCCTTAGAGCCTCCAACAGCAGTAGCAGGAGGGAAGCACAGGCAGGGCTGAATGCCAGGAGGCATGTGGTGAAGCTTCTGTCCCACCTTGGCTTTTGGCTGGGCTAAAGTGCCTTGTGGTGGACTTCTGTGGCAGACTGGCAGCCTCTGTCCCCAGGAAACTTGTCTAACCTCCCTCCCCAAATGCCAGCCTGTCAGCAGAATGCTTCTAGTGAGTAAAGGTGTACCGCACACCAAGGCGGCTCCAAGGATGCTGGCTGGGGTTCCAGGGGTGGTATCCTACAAAGGTACAACTCGTCCCCCAGTGTCACACTGGGATCAAATCAAAAGCAGCAGAGCAGACGCAGGCTCGATAAATATAGTCATGGCTGAGTGATGCTGGCTGTCCCATTAATGGTCCCCCATTAATATAGGAACACATTACCTAAATGTGTCCTACATTAGGTGTCCAGGCTCCTCCTGTACCCAAAAAAGAGAGGCAGGAGCATCCTGAGAGCTAGTTATCCCACTCAGCTTGATGGGATGAACTGTCCTCCACCACTGCTCTCTCCTTTGGGTGTAGAGGAGCAAAGCACAGAGGGCCCAGCACAGAGCAGCTGCCAGACATCAGACAGCTTGAATTGCCCCATCCCCTGAGCAGGAGGCTCTGCCTCCTCTCAAGGAGCTTAACAACGCCACAGAGATGGGGCTGCAAAGCCAGCCAGGGTCTGTGCCCATGGGAGAATGTGGGAGAGATACAAAAGCAGAGAAACTTCAGAAAAAAACAGACAAGCCTCTTGAGTCCGTAGCAGTGCTCCAGGGCAGCGTTACCATTTGCTTTGCAACGTGAACGGACAGGGAAGATGAAACTCTTGTTCAGTGTGATGCACACGGGTGGATGTGCACAGAGGAGAAGCTTGTCCCTGCAAGTGGCAGAGCCACCCTCTGGTGCCACACAGCACCCACATGATGCAGCCTCCAGCCCCAACGGCTTGCACGTGCGAGCAAGTCAGCTGGGTTTTTGAAGAGACTTAAACCATTTGCAAAACGTTTCCCTGTGACAATAAATTAAACATCAGCTCATTACTATGGGATGGCTTACTCTAGATGCAGCTCCCAGTGTCTTATTTCAGATTATGATCACATTAAAATGGTCGTGTGTTGGCCGATCTAAAAAGGGGGACTCCCATCAAGAGATCATTGTATCTGCCTGAGTGTGCCTGAATCCAAGAACAGATCCTCCACTGGGAATATCATGTCCTTATAGCTGTTCAAGTCTTCCCAGGAAGGGAACAGGATCTGCTTAGAGCAAAAGAGAAGCCATTACAATCAGGATAAATTAGTAATGGTGAGTGGGAGAGAGAGAAGAGGAAAAGAGGTTATTGTGATTTTTCCTTCTACAGAGTGGGTGTCTGAGCTACTGACATTGCCAAAACAGCTCCCCAGCTGCCCCTCTGAGCCCAGAGCTCAGCCTGTTTGATTACAGCTCGAGTGCTGCTTTGGGTTGTTAACAACTAGCAGGATGGCATTACGGGTTTTAGATGCATGAAATCTGATTTCTGTTCCTGCTGGTAGCATCTCAAGTTTAGCGGCAGCACAGGCAGGTGTGCAGAGTGAGAGAAGGCAAAATATACCTGCGTTTGCTCTGCTCCACACCGCTGAGCACAGGCCTTTTCATCAGAAGCTGCAATGCCTGTTGAGGACTAATTGTGGGGGTCTTTAAGGTGCTGCAGGGGGTAGAACTGTGGCTCTGTGGTGCTGTATATTTTCCCTTTTATAAAATACAGGATGCCAAGGAATACACTAAACCCTGACTGCAGTCCTGGAAAAAAATGGAACAATATCCAGCAGAAATACACATGACTCCTTCTTCTCCTTCTAACACAATCTATTAAAGCAGGGCTGGTTTAGCCAGCTCGGGTCTACAATGGAGGCTGGATTGCCACAGCCCAGAGGCAAGTCCCACCATAATATGATCTTACAGCATTTTAAAAAGCAAGTATCTGCTGCTAAGAGAGCACCTATTTCAGGCTACTCACAGGGAAATGACTGTCCCAGCACGGCCCCTCTCCAGCAGGAACGCTAGCTGGAGCCCTGGGGCGTGAACCTGGTGTGACCAGCAAACCTGGCAAGCTCAGACCTTGCTCCTCATTGTGTTTTTCCACTCTTCCTAGGATGCTGCTTGCCTGCTGACATCTTCACCCAACCTCACTCAGATGTTACCACCTGACATGAGACATTTCAGCCGAGTGAATGGGAAATCAATGCAAAACCAAGAGGAGCTTGGTCTAGGGCTGCCAAACTGTAGGGTGGGCCCCTGCGGGAGCCGCTTCCAGCCCTCCACCATGCCCACCCCTCTCTCAGGGGAAAGAGATCCCACACAAACCATTAACAGTAATTTCTCCATGGACCTCCTGCTGGCTGATGCTTAGTCTTTGTGCCACTGTGAGCTGACTCAGCACCTTCCAACCAATGTGTACAGAAGGGTGGGAGAAGCTGGCAAATGCCCCGAAAGTGGGAATGGCCATCCATCCCAGAGTTTCCCGCTCTTGCTCAAACCTCATTGCTACAAATCAGCCATCTGCTCACGCCAGGCCAGGAGCTGGTACTGCAGTACCCAAACATGCCAAGTCTTGTGGCCCCACAAACTTCCCCTTGACCCTCACTGGGAGGGCTGCTCTTCATGGCAAAGCCACCAGTACAAGGAGCCTCCCAAAAAGTGCAGCCCATGGGAAAACGTGGCTGCTCCTGGCTGACCCCGCGGGAAGAGACTTCTGTTTCAAGAGCTTTCCACAAGTCAGTAGAATCCTGCGCAGCAGTGATGCCGCTGAGAGCAGCACGGCTCCGGTAACACATACCTTACAGTGTCTGCAAATATGCTTTTGCACGGTGCTTTACAGTGAGCTTCTGACAACCTTTGCGACAGCGCTCAGAGGGACATCTCTTCCCAAGTATCCGTTTTAACAGTAACAGCAGATGACCAGGACACCTGAGGGGTGGAAAGCAAGCCGGTGGAAAAGAAAAAGGATTAAGCCATGAAAGATTTAAAGTACAGAACAGCCAACTGGAACAAACCATCAAGCCTGGTACTGAATACGCTCACTTTTAGTTATCAGGAACTGAAGTGTATTTATTCAGGTTTTGATACACCAGTCTATTTGAAACATTTTTTTACTTAATTTAACAAGCCTGCAAAAATACAGCATTTCATATTTCAGCAGATCACATTAGTACATGGGTTTATTTAGCCAGCGTAATTTTCTCCTCAAATCTCCACAGTACTTCAATTTTTTTTCCCCCGTCTTGGTGAGGGATAAAGCTGAGCAAATATTTAGTAATGGATAATTAATTCAACCACTTCTTTTCCATCTCCTCTGAGACACTCATTCACTGCATGTTGATCCAGATTCAACAATTCTTTCTTTTTTGGGGTGGTTCAGCCTGGAGAGAAGAAGGCTCTGGGGAGACCTTGTAGTGGCCTTCCAGTACCTACCAGGTGCTTGTAAGGAAGATGGGGACAGACTTTTTAGTAGGGCCTGTAGAAACACAACAAGGGGTAATGGTTTTAAATTGAAAGAGGGTAGATTTAGATTAGATATTAGGAGAAAATTATTTACCATGAGGGTGCTGAGACACCGGCCCAGGCTGCCCAGAGCAGCTGTGGGTGCCCCATCCCTGGCAGTGCCCAAGGCCAGGCTGGACGGGGCTCTGGGCAACCTGGTCCAGGGGAAGGTGTCCCTGCCTGTGGCAGGGGGGTGCAACTAGATGGGCTTTAAGGTCCCTTCCAACCCAAACCAGTCTATGGTTCTATGATTTTTTTAGATAGCTTCTAAACTATTTTCAACAGTTTCTGGTACCTGTAATATGAATAGCTTCGAATGGACAAAGGCCACAGATCCTATTTGCCAGATGGAGCATAAATACTTTCTAGACTCTTGCTTTCTATTCTTTTTTTTTTCCTTTTTTTTTTTTTCTTGGAAGGTTCCCGAGAAAAAGTTATATAAGTGATAAACTCAATGGAAGCACATTCATTCTCAATGCAGAACACTCATGGGAAGCACTTGCCCAGCTCTACTGTAGATAGTGAGGTTTGCATTTTATATTAAGAGGATAGTGCCTCAGGGTCCCGGCATGGAACCTGGCATTTCATGGGCTCGCTCCGTCCCTGGGGTCACCCTGTACCCGGCAATGACTACAGTCAGCTCCCGCTGCATCACTGGTACCTGCATGCTCGTATTCAGGGAAATGAAGGGTATAAACCACATTTACTATATGCATCATCTTACCTTCTTATGGAACTTTGCTTAACCCATTCCACAATGAACTACTAAAACAGTCAGAAAACTTTCCATCCGTTTTTTCTTTCTTTTTTTTTTTTTTTTTACCAGGTCCTACCCAACTCACCTTATCATCAGCGCACACCTAAGAGCCCGAGTCTGCTACACACAGCATCGTAAGCCACCACGTACAAAGAGGCTGTTAACCTTATGCTCACAAGCTCCCCCACTCCTCCATATGACACTGACAACAAAAGTGCCTTAACTCTTTTTGTGATCAAGTGCTTTCTGCGCAGTAAGTAAAACAGATACAGCACAGCAAACCTGCCTCCTCAGCTACGGCTGTGTTACAAATACGCGTGTGGTTTGGCAGCGTAATCTTTTACTCCGATAAACTATTAAATGCCAAAGAAAGCTTCTTAAGTTAATCAGGGCTTAATTTAAATAAACAAGCCACCAAAAGATTAACAAAAATCCTTAATGGAATCTGAATGCAAACCCAGTCTGTTCACAAGTTCATAACAGCAATTGGAACCGGCCCACTGACCCCCTTTTTCTCCCCTTACTGGCACCACCAGTGAAAAAGAATTTTCTGGAACACCCAACACAACCATTTCCAGCTCCATTGACGCCAGCAGCAGTTTTGGCAACTTCGTCACAAGCACATGTGCTAATACTGCACGTCAGGGGGAGGAGGAAGAGGAGGAGGAGGCAGGATGACTTCATTCTCATGACAGAGGGGAGTCAGCTGAACCCTCCAGGAAGAAACTTGGAGCTGCCTGCGCCAAAGCCCCGGCGTTACCGACCGCTTTCACAGCCACAGCAGGAATTGCCCCCCTGGGAAGCCCTTGGGCAGAGCGCAGCAGTCCTGAGGGCAGCTTCGCTGCAACAAGCCACCGCTCCGATGAGCAGGACTCCTCGGTGTAGGTACGTTATATGTATGCATCAACGCTCACACGTTCAGTACCTAAACACGTAAGGATAGTAATTTAAAACTCCTGTCTTAGGTACAATACTTAATTTTATCCCACAAAGGTAATAAATGACCAAACATTGGTGAACAAAATGTGCCAGGCTGGAGCCCATACAAAGTATCTGTGGGCTGACATGCTATATATATCTCAGGTCCTTCATTAGACAGTCGTTATTTAATTCTGCTGCTCTACAGACTCTTTCTCAGTGCTTTCAGTACTATGACTGGAACATATCCAAGTATTATCTTTTTCCAGTTGCAGAACCATCTTCTTTCCTTATTTTTTCCCGTGAAACCTGCTGATTATTTCCCAAATGCCTTCATTTCATGAAAAAGTCTTGTTATTTTAAGTGTAGATTTTTCCATTAATTTATTTACAACCATCTTTGCTAAGCTGAAAATTCACGCTGAGCTTGAGTTACATAAAATCAATACATTAAGAAGAATATCAAAATATTCACAGAGCTAAAATCTAGAGTAGGGTAGTTACAAAAAATGTTTTCTCCATGACATTTCACTTGCCCTTGGGCAAAAATGATTCATTTTGACATGACAAAATTTAACACCTCTTTTCCTTGCTTTTGTGTTACTCGAGACCATGATAAAAATAGGTACGAGGAGACTAGTTGATGAGGAAAGAAAAACATTCTATTTAATCACAATATATACATCCAAAATAGAAACTACAAAGCTGCATTTCAAAATACATTCACAATGCCACTCTGCCACGGTTAATGTGCCAGATGCAAAGTTCTTGCAAGCTACTGGCAAAAAGGAAATGCCAGCCACGGACAACTTGCTGAGAGGCCTCTGGTGAGAGGAAGACTAGAAGGGCAGCAGGGTATGCAGAGGCAGGAGACCACCCCAGGCAGCTGGAGCTCTGCAGCTACCCTTCACATTCCTTCACTCCCTACTTACTCTCCCACCGGCTCCCAACATCTCCTGTGCCCCAGTCTGATTTTGACCTTTCTTTCCTGACCCGCGGTGCCAGGCTAACGTGAGACTGTTTCCTATGTCATTCTTTCATATTGAAATGTTTTGCACGCAAGGCATTTCAAAGGTGCGATTCGGCCCGTTAGCAAGGTAACCACATCTTACATTTGGGCAAGCACTTTAGTTTATATTGCACTGAAACTGCCCTTTCACAGAGAAACTTGCCTGACGTCACTGAGGAAGCCTGTGGGAAAGCTAGGAAAACAGCCCCTGGTTGCAAAATCTCACTAGCTGTAGGACCATCACTTCTCTCTTTCATCTTAAAGCAGAAAGAAATTAATACATTGAATTCCTCATTGCTATCCTCCTCAGGTTTCTTCATTTTCTGCTTCAAATACTCCTGTCTTTCTTTAGACTTGCCTTGGATCTCCATTTTCCTTATGTTAGTGATGTGTTATCACCAGTGACAAATGTAAAGCTCTCATTCTGGGACTGTGCTGCCGGTGACTTGGAGCAATTCTACATCAAGTACAAAGTGTACCACTTGCAGGGGAATATGAATAATACCATGCTGCTGCTTTAGTACAACTACATCTCTGCACAGAAAAAAAAAATGGCACAAGAAACAGTAAAAAAAATAAAAATATCTCCTTTTCCTTCTGTCAGCGTTCCCAGAACTTAATGGAATTCAAGGATACTGAATATAAATGATTAAATAAAAAGGCAAATGAAGTTTCTTCTTAGTCAAAATCAAATATAGCATCAGTTTGGGATCTTCATGTCCTCTGTTAGGGAATTAGTACTTAACATTTACCACCTCCAAAGTGCTGTCCGTCAGTTGCCTTATTACCCTGACACTTGCCAGCCCTGTGGATGGTCTCCATCACCTTGGTGCAGGAAGTTTCCTAATTCTAATGGACACATTCAGCCTTTCGATGGCACAAACAGTAGGTTATTTCAGTTTTTTCCTCCCTGCCAGTGAGCGCAGCGGCAGCAATCCTTCAATCCATTCATTGGCAGCCGACATCATCTCCTGCCAAAAAGCCACCTCCTCTTGTGTGGAATCCATCCAGTCCACAGAGATCCCATAACTCAAACCTGAAAAGAACAAGAGAACTACAATTTTGGAAGCTACACAAAGAGTTTCTACTCCATGCAAAAATACTCAATGGGATCTAACTGTTGCAGGCAGTGGCTTAACATAAAAGGTGCTGACTTCCCCCCGGCAAGTTGCACCCTAAACACCTCCCGTTCTTCTGCTCATGCCCTGCATTTTACAGCAGACTTCAGAATGAAGTCAACGTAAAAGCCACAAAATGCAAGAACCTAAACATAACCTGTCAAGGAAAATAATATCGGGCTCAAGCTCTTTCTGCATCTTTCAGAATAGTAAAGGTCTAAAAGGCTTGGGTTTCCCCTTAAAAAGATTTTCTTGTGGACAAGGTGGGATATTTGTCAAAATTCTCTTACTCTGCAATTCACTTGTACAGGAATCAAACTGATAGTGGACAACGTGTGCATTAATTCCAAGTCGATTATCCAACCAAATTTTCATGTGGCAACTACTTGTCATCGAGATAAAATTTGGATCTAAATTTGGATTGCAGCTTATCTTGGGGTTGGTGTTTTTATATCTTGCTTATAGGCTTGTTCTTGTTGCCCCTTCCAACCGGATAGTTCGCAACCCCCCTGGTGACACGTTACAGATTGAAAACAGAGAACACACAAGCAAATCCAATCAGCATGGGTACACCTGCAAGGCAGACCTTCCAGCTGCTACAAGCCTCTTCCCAATACCCTCAAGGAACAGTTATCATTTATCGCAACATTCTGAAGTCCTCCGTTTGCCTTTCATCTCTCAGAGAGCCCTCTTGCTTAACAATAAATAGTTTAGAAAACTTTAGATATCCCACCCACAAAACCACCCAGATGAAGACGTTATCTGTCAAAGCCTAGGCATGGGGTACACTGAAAGCCAGGACAGGATGTTTAGAGAGGGACAAACCTCAACTCTGGACAGCTGGACAATGGGAGATGGTCCCATCTGCACTTTACAACTTGGCTGAAAAACACTGGAATTTTCCTGACTTCAAGGATGAGTAACCCCATTGAAGTAAAACACTTCCAGCTAAGCACAGGGCTAGAGTCCTTCTCTGAACAGAAACCTTATGCCATCAGCTCCCAGGGACAGTAGTCTCAGTACCGATAACCTACCAGATCAACGAGCGTAGCTCGCCCTGTTTTTCAAGTATTAATCACTCCCGCTACTGAAGCATTTGAAGGGAGGAGGTGATGTGGACAGAATCACCAGGTGGTGCTGTCCCACATGGCATTCAGGTTCAGCTATGAGCACTCTTCCCTGGGAGGAGTAGCAACATACGTTGACTTTTAAGGCAGCCAGTTTTCCTGGAACTACAGGAAATCTCCTTGATGGACCCAAGGAGCTTCTTGAATATTGCCAGACCTCACAACTGATGTTGGCAGAAAATGTGGGAATAGAGGGTTGCTATCATGGTACCAGGGCCCCCTCCACACAAGACACAGTGCAAGTACCCAGACTGCCACCGGTTACTGAGACTCTCCATCCTTGGTTTCTGCCTGAGAGGAAAATGCTCTGCAACTTCCCATTGTATCTGGTGGCTCAGCAATACCGTAACTATTCATCCAATGGAAAGGAAATCACGCACCTGTCCCAAGGCCTAGCCTGATTCCTCCAAGGAAATGGTTGGTAAGCTTTTCATGATCCCACACAGTCAGTTCAACACAAGCATCCTTTAGATCCTCGGTATGAAAGCCATCGTACACAATGGTGTGATTGAAAACAGGGTTTGTGTCTCGTTTTATGACTCTGGTCTTCTGGTAACTCTTCTTACTGGTGTCTGGAAGCACATAGCTTTGAGAGGAGAAAAAATACAGCATGTAGTATCGAGTATCACCTGAGATTTGAATTGTTCCACAAAGTTCCTCAGTCTAAACAAGCTTCAGTTCTGAAGGAGGAATTGGATCTCAGCATAAGAGATCTCAGTAGATCTAATGGGGAATGTTCATAATTCCTGGATGAAACTTTTTCTGGCCAAGAAAATCCATTTTAATAGCAAACATTTTCAGAAAGGAGGGTACTTGCTTAAAATCTGCTGCTTTTGGCAATGTTTTTGCAAACTGACATTTTACACTGAAAAAAGGACATTATTTTCACATATTTCTGTTTTCATAAATTTTCATTATTTAAACGACTAAGAGGGCATTTCAAAATGGTCAGTTAGGCTTCTGAACAGTGAACCTTTCTGCAGGATAACTCTGTAAGGATTCAGAAATGTACCAAAAACATGGTGAGCACTTCAAAGTGCTGAAAAAAAATCTTAAAATACTCTTAAAAGATTTTTAATGTTCTGAAAAATTTGCAGCACTGTCTCCCATATAACAGGCAAAACCGATGTTGCAGGCTGCAGAAAATGCACATACTAAATTCTGGAGAAGAGCAAAGAGGATCCAACCATCTGTATATCAGTTCTGGCAAGTCCCTAACAAATTCCCAAACTTTGCATGCAAACCCATATCAAGGCAAAATTCACAACTCCACGTGAACACGCTGGGCTGAGGTATTCATCTCACTCAGATGTTATTGAGGCAAATCACTGAGTGAGTCACAGGCACTGATTGACCAAGAGCTTTATCACAGCAAGGGTTTTCTTAATTTGGCCACAAGTGAGTAACAAGGGCAATTCTCTCCTGCAGAGCCCAGTGCAACATGAAGGCTTTATAGCATGGCGGCACAGCTAGGTGAGTCTGAGAAGAGGGAAGAAAACCTACTGCTTTGTGGCGGCACAGCCCCAGGATCAAAGCCAACACTTACCATTTCACAAATGAGTCAACTCCAGAAGGACGCAACTGCAGCAGGTCCTTGACGTCTTTGACCCAAATGTGAACTTCGCCAGAGGGAGGATTCTTGGGACCTGCCATTTAGGAGAAGAGAAAAACTGTCATGCTAGTCCTTACAACAGCTAGCAAAATGACAGGCTTCTCCTCCAGGGACCTGAGGGAGCAGCAACATGACTTCTCTGTGTACTCACTCCTGCTGCCCTGCACCCCTCTGCCTGGCTGCCCCAGCACCACCAGCCCCGTCACACTCGCAGCTGCAGAGAGCTCCTGACACAGTGCGCTGGTGTTGCTTTGAAACAGGGAAGGAGAAGGAACTGCTGGGCAAACCCAGCCTTGTGCCGCCCCACAGTAAGAAGGGCTGCGTGTTGCTGCTGCTACACTGCAGCACCCTACAGTGCCCACAGTGCTTGTACCCGCTGATGAGTTTGAGGCCGCTGAGCCCTTCCTCTTTCCCCAACACTTTCCCAACAAATGCAGATGTGAACATCAGACGTAGGCTGCGGATAGTGCTACCAAGCACTGCTCGTTGTGCCTTTGTGCTGATCTCTACCATCCTGCTCTAATGACTTTACTCTTTACCCAGCCCTTAAACAGATGAGGCATCGCAAGCTGCATGTCTACATATGGGCAATACTTCTTAATGCACGGAACACATTTTACCTAGGCTTCCCGGAGGGACATACTTAATAGACAAACTCATCACTCCTCGATGATCCACACCGTTAACAGCAGAAAGGCTCTGAAACAGAAAGTTATGACTGACTAAACGAGGGATTGTGTAAATATGGCAAGGCAAACAGCTTTTGAGTTCAATGGAGGGGCATAAATGGACAAACTCTGGTTTTGCATGGCTGGGGCAGCCCGTTCTCAGGGCAGCTCCTTTCTTTGTGGCTTTCTTCTCAAACTCAGTCTGTCGGAACCAAAGCTTGAGGATTCAGAGCAAGGCTGCCCTTCCAGACGTGTTCAGCTGGACATAATTAAGCATCTTAGTTTTGAAAGACAAATGTCCTTTCTTTTTTGAAAAGGGATCTCAAATTAGACCTCTGAACCCAGAAGCATGCAGGAAGTTGTACAGGCTTTACAAAAAGTGGCACCTGAATATTCACCTCTCAAGGTATGTTCAACTGCATCACCTAGGACTCTGCTGCCTGTTTTTAAGGGGTGTCTTTATGTGAGCAGAGAAAGAGGCAAAATCACATCAGAGTTTTTACTGATTAGTGTCAGATCACATTTATGAAAGCATCCCTACAGATCAGTCACCAAGTAACGCCCCAGAAGGCCTGTGTTCAGAGCACTGAACAAGCCCAGGGCTTGTGGGTGTTTTATCACTCTACCCTAGGTAAAATGCAGGTTGTTCTGCTCCACTACACCCAAAGACCTCAGAGGAGTCAGGAAGGGCTTCTGCCACCCCTGAAGGCTTCAAGGCTGGGCTAGGAAGCAGGATAGCAGCTGAGATACACTTACTCGGGGCTTCAGTGGGTACCAGTTGAGTTTCCTGTTGCTCCAGTCCCAGCTGGCCAAGTCTATTTCGATCTCTCCTAAGAAACTGTTACGTCCCAGCGGATCATTGTGCCAAACAGAGAGATTTAATTTTTGGATCAGCAATACCATTTTCTCTATTTTATACTAGAGGAAGAAAGAGAAGTCAGGTTGTTCACATTGTGTTTCTGTTTCTTTCACAACTGCAAATAAACTACTCAAAAGCTTGAATAAGCTCTGAGACACTCACACCCCCTCGACACACACACTAATGGACTGGCCTCACTCTGAACATCTATTTTTTTGCCCTGCAGCAATAGTACTACGCTGACAAAGCTTTTCTGCTGAGCACAAGGAAACCTAGACTCCATTCATCACAGGGCAAAACCAATATTCTTTCAAGAATTATTAACACAGGCCGAGGCACGGTTAAATAATCCTCTAGGCTTTGATGAGTATGGAGACCCCATGCCTCGTGACTGTGTGCCAGGGAAGGGAAGAACCCCCCTCGCTCTGGCTGAAGGCAGGACATGCTGCAGGTCCCTCTCACCTGAAGATCACTGTGTGGTTTTGACAAAGAAATCTTGGGTGCCACACGGATGGGTACAGCGAAACCTTTAACACCCCTGCCCTCACAAACCCAAGGGAAGAGCAGTGCAGTGTTGGTGGGAGGCAGGCGAAAAAGCCTGGCCAAGAAGGCAGGATCTTTCCAGACCTGACCTGGTACAGGTGCCTACTACAACATGGGTTTTCAGAGCATGTATTTATTCTTACCCGTAACACCTCATTGTAAATGGGATTCACTGTCCTCTTCTTCACTGAAGTTTTCCTCTTACCCATTCTAGCTTTGTCGGGAAGCAGGTAAGTTTTAACATACCTAGAAAAGAAAACAAACTCCAGCGGGATGTTGTTGCATATCACCAAGCTCTAATAAGCAGGCAACACCTGTGAACGGTGGTGTGGAACTATAGAGATGGAGTTGACTCTTTGAGGACAAAACTAACTAAGAGACCTGCTAGGATATTGACTTGCATGTGAAGTTATAAATCTCACCGGAGATGGGTGGATGCTACCAACACTCAGAACAGGCAGCTGTCTAGGCAGTATGGGAAGCCAGCAAGGCCATACACCCATTTTCTGAGATGCCCACAACTATAGCATCTCTGTGCATTCAAGATCAAGATGAAATTAGAGAAGAGGAAAGAGGTAGAATGTCTTTAACTCTCTCTCTCAGGGTTCAAATCCAAGCTGCTTTTCATAATTTCTTAAACTAGAGATCACTAACCTCTGCACAACCACCATTGTGCCCCTAAAAGCACTTTGTTAGAGACCTCCTTTTCGTACAGGCATGTGTATGCATCACCAGAGTTATTACCAAAGTGTGTCCACCATGGGGAGATCAAGGTTCACACAGATGCAAAGAGAACATATTCCAGTGATAACAGGAATTGTCTTTGTATTGATCAAAGCTTCCTCAGTCTGTTCAAATTTAAGTCTGGCAACATATTTACTGATGCCAGTGGCTCCAGAACCATCAGCTAGGAAAGTCCAGCAGTAAGCATGCACCGGAAGTCTGAAGGAAGGAAGGAACCATGAGATTTAAAAAGAGAAAATATAAGGAAAAAAAAAAGCAGCCTCCAGGACACAAAATTCAGCAATGTAGAAGTCTGAAGGCACCAAAGTGTCACTCACGGGTCAGATCTGCCTTTCTTCTCATCCACAATAGCCAAGTCCTTGCACTGGGACACATGAACCTGGAACTCCCGGTTCTTCTCATCATAGTCTAGAGCAAACTCCACGGTACCTTGGGCATCCACACTCCCAAAATCGCCACTGTAGACACTGAGCACACTACCACTCACCTGCAAGGGGGAAAAGTAAGGTCAGTGCCACTGAAATAGGCACCCACCCACCTGACTTGGTTTCTGGACAAAGACAACAGTCTGGGAAGCGCATTGCCAGAGAAATAATCTGCCATTTCTGTCCCTGTATCATGTTGTGGACACAGAAATGGTCCACATCTGCAGCTCTGCTCAAACAAGCAAGGGTTGGGGAACCTAAACAAGCGTCTCACAAGGACGTGTTATCCTAGACCAGGATGTAGAAGTGCTCTTCTCCTGAATGCTCCAGAAATGCAGAAGATACTTCACCCCTGAATCCCAAAACTTTGGGAAATAGATACTGGGGGAATCACACAAGTCTCTTCCCTTTCTCTGTGCTTACAGCTGCCATCCTGACCCAGTCTCATCACTAAGAAAGAAATACATTGAGAGAACGTGAACTATCCATATATGACCTTATTATTTCAGGCAGATATAATCACACAGCTGTCAATCAATTTTTAAAACAGGCCAGTAAGAACCATATCAGACTAGAAATATAGGAAAACCTATTACTATCTTGTTCCTTGCTCACACTGTGCATGGAGCTGTACAAAACAGAAATAGATATAACCCCTGTCCTGAGGAGCCACTGTCCCACCGGAGACAGCCTGTGTGCACCTACCTGCACAGGAAAACAAGGGTTCTACAGATATAAATCAGGAGCGAGGCACCCAAGAGTCACTTGCTTTGCCAGAACAAACTGCCTTTGCCCACATGCCTTGGGCTTCTTTTTTCAAGGCTTTGTCTTTCACTGGTAGAAAGTGATGAAGCAGAAACAAAACACAGCTCCAGAAAAGTGAGAATTTTCTATTGCACCAATCACTCATGATTCCTGACAGGATAACATAAAAGCAAATGTTGTTTACAAAGCAAATAATTAACCCTCTTGGTACTTTTCTGTGGTACAGCCATGAACAATTATCAAAAAACCTTCCTAGTAATTAACCTAATTCTTCTCTTTCTGCCCCTACTTCCTTTGGCTCTGATTTTCCCTCTATTACAACCTACAGAAACCTGCTAAACATCTCCTCTTAGTCTCTGGAGCTGCATTTACCATCCATCCCATCAGGATACTCACCCCAGCAGAGAATCCTGAACAAAATTTTTCAAGAATACCTGTGTGACTTGGGCACAAAAGGCTCATTCATAGCTCCCAGACTCTCCAGAATAGAAGGACTCATATGCCCCAAAGTTCAAGGTGTTTTTTTAACATGTTTGTTACATTCATGACCTCTCCCTGTCAGCTTTACCTCACATATATTCTTTAAATCTCACATATACACCTTGGAGATACCTGTAACAGTAACACAGCAAATTCAAGCCTCCTCCCAAAACACTGTCTCTAAGGAATCTTCAAAAAATGCTCAACTACACACAATCAGCTCTTTTCAGCTTTCCTTAGAAGTCGAAGCTCTAAATCTCGCTTTTGCTGTCCAGCTCCGAGTTCCCTTGAATTTGCCGATAAAGTGAAGGATGAGCTTGCAGAGGCCACCCGTCTGCAGTCCTGGCTCTTTTGCAGCTGGACCACAAACGTGTCACTTAACAACTGTGTGCATTTCCCCACCTAGAAAAAGTCCCCCCCCCCCGTCTCCTGCATGCTGCCCGGCTTCAGAGCATCCGCACTTTGGAGTGGGGGCTATCGCTGACTATGAATTTATCTAACAATGACGCACTGGGTCTTTAATTTGAAACAGTACCTGGAAACACTCCTTTAACCCGAGTAAGTAATTAACTATCACTGTTCTTTTAATAATGTACCATACAGAAACCAAAAGGATACTCTGGAGGCCACATCACCAGTATCAGCCTAAATGCAGTGTCACTGCATCCGGATGAGAAACCCTGTCTAGCGAGATGTACGCGTTAAATACCTACCGAGGAGACAGATGCCATGTCGGACGAGTGGCTGCCAATGCTAGGCGTCTTTTTGTGCTTGTTAAACTGGAAGCTGATTTCTGAAGCCGTGTCTGATTCAGTCTGCTCAGAAAATAACAAGCATCTTTAAGCTCTGCCTGAGCACTTTGCAACACTACAGAAAAAAACCCAATAGCTCAGCAGAGTCCCATTAAGCGGCGATCAGGTTAGGAGAGTGGAGGAGAGCGCAGGGAGTCTCCCCAGAGGCATTCCCTCCGATCGGATCGGCAGTGAACGTCATCATTAACTGCCTCCAAACAGAGCTGCATGCAGCTGCTGGGCTCTTGGAAAGGGCACAGAAGAGTGTGGTTTGAGACAGAGGGAAATACTAAACCTCCTCCAAAACAGAGGGCTGGGCTGGATTACTGGGGGCTTTTTTCGTAAGGCTTTTCTCATTTATTTACGACAGAACCAAGGCGTGCTCTAAAGCAAGTGCTGTCAGTGTCCAGGAGAAACATTCCTATGAAACCAACTGCCATTCAGGGGATGCTGTGAACATTATTCCAGCCATTTCTGGCATCTAGCCTACCTCAGACAACAGGAGAGGAGATGATCTGCTCAGCTCTTTGACTCTTTCAGGTTCAAGAAACTGATGGGGTATCAAATGAGGTTTATTGTATGCTGTAGGCACAAACACAAAAGGCATCAAGACATCTTGTCAGAGTCAGGAAAATATAAGTCACATTTTTGTTTAAGGGCACAAAACAGGAGGAAAAGTGTGCAGGAGACACTGGACCACCACCTATATGCCCTGTTGCTGTCGTCTTGCCATTGAAGCTGACCCTCCCCAAGACAAAAACTGCTAACTAATATCTTAAAGCTATTTTCAATGTGGTTTTTGTTCAGTGTGTGGGAGTGTGCACACCCCCTCTAGTGGCTAATGTAATTCATTATTAGCCGAAGGACATGTGTCTTCTTTGCACCACTTTCTTTGTGTAGATTTAATTTAGACTAAGGCCATACAGATCTCCCTCCTTGTCAAAGAAACCAAACATGTTCACGTTTTCATCTCATAGCACACTGGCCTGTACAAAAGAGCTGTAAAATATTTATACCTACAATTTTCACCATTGCACACACCTCTCCAATACCGTGCTAGACAAAGAGGGGGTCAATAGCAAGATATCTAAAAGAAAAAAGTCAAAAAAAGCTTTTGATCAGCTTAGAAAGATGGTTATTGGACTGCTTAAATGTCTAAATAAAACCTATTTGTTCTATCTTTATCTTTTATAAATAACTCCCTTGAATATGACTACCTCCATTCCAGAAGAACTTGTTTTTACAAGATACATGTGCATAAACATGCATGCACATATACACGTGTTTAGCATGTTATCCATGATGATACATTCTTCAGTGCGCAAAATGTCCAAAAGGTTCTTTAGCATTTTTTATAAGGTTTACCTTTTGTATGATTTACCTTTTATATGATGTACAATTAATTTGATAATTACTATTTTTATTTCCAAACACGAGCAAAGCATCAAGTCTAGCCTGCTCCACAGACTACTTGTTATACTGCCAACAAGTAAGTGTAACCCTGCGGAGGAGGGTTTCCAAGGGTGAAGTTTGTGGCTCTAAATGAGCTTTAATAAGGGGAGGCTAACATCTTGGTTGTCTGCGTGACAACCCCGTCACTGGACAGCAATGCACGTGGGACCTGAAGCTTCGAGCCACCATGCCGTGTGACATGCTGCTGCACCATGCGACGCAGCATGCACGTGGCATGAGGCTACCGGAGGGGTGGGCACAGCCACAGAGTGATGCAGCGTGTCCCAACCCAAGTTGCCCTCCATGTGCCCCGAAGGGGACTCTCCTCCCTCCCATGACCAGGTGTCAGCTTGATCGTTTCCTCTGAGCGGCTTTACCCCTCCTCGGGCACTGCCTTCCCAGCCTTCTCACCTCGGTGCTGGCAGCCGCGGCCTCACTACTTTGCTTTTAGGCAAGCTCTTAGCTGTCTTCTTGGGCTTGCCAGTTGTCACCTTCTGGGGACTGAACCTGACTTTTTTGGCCGCAGAGGCTGCTTGTTGCCTTCCTTCAGCCTCCATCCTTGGCTGCAGCTTTCCTGGGCTTCTTGGTAGCACAGACAGGTTTCTTGGCCATGGGCTTCTTCAGGTTTGCTGCTGCTTTCTTGGTTGCCTTCTCCTTAGCTTTTGGTTTCCCAGGGAGAAACCATCACCATAAAGCACGTCCCACCTGGTAGCTGGGGAGATCAGCCCAACGAACAGGGTCTGCGCTGGGCGAGGTGAGAGGCCCAGGCTGGGCACTGCACGCCCCGTGAGCGTGTGACACGAGTCTGCAGCACGGAGGTCTGGCACCTCCGAGTAACCCACCGTGCAGGCTGCAGCTCCCACAGTACTCGGTGGGGGAAGAGGAGAGACAAGTACAAGCTTCTTGCCAACCCTTTGAAGCCACTGGTTTTTTTGCTGGAGACACTGAGTAACACGCCATCAATCTAGCTGCAATTTCCTGGCTCTGAATTTAATTTTAGGCACTATAAACTCTCTAATTTGATGATGAAGCAATATGTCATTTTCCTTGCCTGGTACATGCACAGAAGCACCAGGGATGCAGAATCGGGCATAATATATTACCTTCAGGGAACGTAAAAGAAAAAGGAGAAAGAAAAATGTTACTCACTCTCTGTGGTTGTGTAAATGTTCACCATGCTCTTTGCAAGATTAACGCTATTTGCTCGGGCCAATGCCTGAGCGGCGGGAGAATGATCCCCATCTTCCTCTGGAATACATGAAAAGCCAAATCAACATGGTAAATAAATAAACACAAATGGGCAGTGTGTCAACAAGCACGCATGTGTGTGTGTCTCTCCTGGCTTGTTCGCTCTGCTTAGAGGACACTGCAGTTGCATTACACAGGGCTGCTTTCAAATCATTAGTGCACTTTAATGTCTCTCCCTGAGAAAAACTCTTCACACTGTGATGGGAAATGTAAACACTGGATTAATCTGGTCCCTAAAACAGACCAGCACTTGCAAAGAGCTTCCAGTGAAACACAGCCATCTGCTAATATCATCCTGAAATGAATATAATAAGTCCAAAAACCTGAGAAATATAGGAATGATCTGGTATATAAAGGGAATATTTGCGTTAACCTGAAGTGCAACTCAGGATTTTCATAGAAATGTTATATGAGGTAGGAAATAAGGCAAAAAATGACACGGTTAAAAATCAGATGAGTCTACGGAAAATCCTCTCAAAGAGGTCTGACCCAGGTGCATGAGCACAGGAAATCTGGAAAAAGGAGAGAAGCAGCTCTCTCTTCCTAGGTCTTGGCATGGCAGAGGGCAGAGCTGTGGGCAGTTGGAGCCCACACGTAAAATGAATGCAACTAACAATAACTTTTGCTAACAGTAACAGTCACTACAATAGCCCATCAAACCCAGAGGAAAAGGCTGCTAAAGTGGTGAAACTATTGACACCATCATGGTTGAGAACACGGTATCAGAACCCAGAAAGATCAGACTCCTTGTTCAGTCCACTTTGGTCACAGTTTAATATCCAAATTCACTTGTGCATTCCCAAAAGACCCGAAATGTCATTTAAGCACTGACACCAGCAGCTATATCAAGACAGCCTAACGGCCAATGTATTTATTAAACGCTTTGCTTCACATTTTATTTCTTCTCTTTGTGTCAGACTTATCTCTACCACCACAAAGAATTCCTCCAGCCCCACATTTGAAGAAAGTACAGTCTTCCCAGTGAGTGAAATGAAGTAAGTTCCTATGACCTGCTGTAGGTAGCACTAAAGAAATAGAGGGATGTCCCGAGCTGGGGTGTTTGCAGGCAAGGCACAGGGGCTGGTAGCAGGGAGGAAGGCAAGGGAACATGGCACTGCCCTCTTTTACACTTCGTACCACGCTACACAAGATTTGTTTCCAGAGCTGTTCACTAAACACATTCCACACATGCTAACTCTGCACAGACTGCACTATAGAATAAATGGACAAATGAAGAAAATATGCAAAATGCAGAAGGGTTAGGGAAGAAAACAGGCTTAGGGATGACACTCTACTGCGATTTCACAGGGTGCAGTTACAGCCCTCAGTACCTGAGTAAACAGCTGAGTCCATTCCCTGAACGACTTCTCTCTCTCTGGCTGGTTCACTGGGTGTTTGCTTGTCTGAAGACTCACACGTTTTTTCCGCAGGTAGCTCTCCATTTATTTCCATGTTGTCATGAGTGCCCAAATCAGATCTTTCCTCTTTCTCATCATCGTTTTCACCATCTGTAAGCACAGGCTCTATCAGTATCTGCACCCTGCTTGCCAGGGAAGTCGCTGTGTACTTGCGCTCTCCTGCCACGATAAACCTGTCTGTAGGCGTCTCTGGCTCAAACGTGCTGCCAGACACTTCTTCGGTAGGCGACTCGATTTTGACGGAAGGCGCTCGCACAGGCAATCTGGATTTCTTGGAGCAGCGCTGTGCCGCCTTCTCTTCCTCAGGCACCGGCAGCTTCCCGTTGCTTTCACTCAGTGAGTTATTTCTTGTAGCCAGGCTGCCTTTGCTCTTAGCATATGTGGATCGAGGAACGACGGAAAGCGAGCCCTTCCTCACAGGGGCTACGTAGCTTGGTTCTTCCTCGCTAGAAGACAAGGTTATTGTCCTTTTGTAAGGGGTTCTTGTTTTGGTGAGGACACCAGGTTTTTCTTCACTGTTCTGGTCTTGTCCAGACTGCACAGAGAGTGAGCGGCACAGCTTGAACTGCTGACCCTCTGCCTCCACCCAGCTTGGGTCCTCCAGCACATTTCTCACTGTCGCGGAGTCTGCGCCTTTCTCCCAGAAGTTCTTCAAGTTTTTGAAGTGTTCACGATTGAGGCCGATATCCTCCTCTTTGTGGCTCATCGATGAGATGGTATAGTTCACACCTTGCTTCACAGCCTGACTGCTTTCTCCCTCTGCGGTCAGAGGCTTGGGGCTCACCAGCAGCTCCCTCTTTGCAAGGCTGTTCTCTGCCAGCCCCATGTGATTCACAAACTGCTCGGATCTGGGGAAAGTTCTGCTTGGTTTCCTCTTAACTGGTAACTTGCTGGGCGCATAAGTATCTTCGGGTGGAGTTTTTGGCCCCGCTGTGGTGCCAGTGGCTCCATGAAAAGCTTCTCCTCCAGCTGTACTGCTGGGCTGAGGCACAGCATCCTCTGAAAGCTTGGGGGGCAGTGGAGATGCTCCGTGACCTACAACAACAACAGATGCTCACAGCCTGGGCCATCACATCATATCGTATTTCCCTGGAAGACTGGGCTGCAGCTTCTCAAAGGGAAGCCAGGGGCAGTTTCCAGAAACCATCAGTGTGTTCCTGATTCTTCCCCATTTCCATCTGAAGCAAGCCCTGAAAGCCCCAGCCTGAAAACCTGAAAACGGGAAAAATCCACTGAGCTCTAAACTGCAGCTGTGAGCTGGGGATTTGTTTGCAGCTTTGCTTTCAGTTTGACAGCTTTCCTACTGGCTATTTGCTACGTACCAAAAATACACTATATATTCAAGGCAGGACAGAGGAGGTAACTTGGATCTATGGATTAAGGAGCTGTGAGCCAAGTACTCAGTTCAAGTCATACTGAGAGCCAGGAGACGTTTCAAGTCATTGGATTTGTTTTTTCTGGGTCCCTGCTACCTTGGGCGTAATTCATACAAATGTTGGCAGCCCGTTTTCACATGCCAAGGTAAGAAATACTGTTTGTTATTCATTTGTACACACACAAAATAGCATCTTGTCTCTTGGTGTTTGATGTTGAAAAACAAAACCACCAATGGCTCACTGAACAAAACCCTTACCTTTTCTAGACAAATGCAAGCTGTTTGTTGCAGCCACAAATGGACTTGTTCCAGTGTCACTCTCTGAAGAAGAGACATCATGTATACTGGATCTCTGAATGGAAAACAAACACTATCAGTGTATATAAACTGAAAAGACTGGAAAAATCTATTTTATTCAAGCACAGACACCAGGGCAGGCAGTTTGCGGAGCCCCTGCCAGCAGGTACAGACTATGTGAAGGTCCAAGGAATAAAGGTGCAGAGGCTGTGCCTGTACTACCTTGTGTGACGCAGACAGCGGGGCAGGAAGTCTTGGCTTCGGTTTTGGCAAGATTTTACGCTCCTCTGTGGTATCAAGAGCAGATGTGCTGGATCTGGGGGAGAGGAGAAACACCTGAGGGAGATCAGTGGTAGTGATGTACCTGGTAGGGTGATCACGCAGTCTTCAGCACCATCTCAGCTCTGCTCATCTACTTTGCCACTTTGATCTACTGACCCAGCCAATATAAGGCTGCCCAGAGCTGCTGCCTTCATTTATTTTCTCCATTACTGCTTGCAGGGAAGGGAAACATGTTAAATGACCAGAACATGGAGTAAGGATGAGTCTCCCGCTGCAGCCAGCACAGAACTTGCTCAGTAAAAATAACAGTGCCAACTTCTAGGTTTAGTCAGACTTTCCCCTTCTGGGAGAAAACCATAAGGGGAAAGCACAGGAACCAGCAGTGCCAGAAGAGCCCAAGAGCCTTGCAGGAGGGAGATGCAGTGCCAGGCTATGGCCCAGGAAGGAACCGGGCACACCTCCCAGTTCAGGCCAAAGGCAAAACCAGATTGATGTAGGATTTAGAAACTACAGGAATGACTATGACAACAATAGTTAAGGCAAAACTATAGTAGAGGATATAAATCTTTATGCTTGGAATAGAAGTTAATTAATAATTGCCTGGTAAATAAATGGAAGAAACACATATCTCAGGTGGTTTACTTGACTGTTTCTACCATTTTTGGGAGTGTCTAGTGGTGGCTGCTCTCCAGATGGAGAGCAGCAGTCAAGCTGGTAAGATTTCATATGGGAATGCTTTGTGCTTAGAGCTGAATGAGGAAAACAAAGCAAGGTTTTCAGGATTTAATCAACCTCCAGAAAAACCATTAAGACCATTGCTGTGCCAGTAAAGCAGGAGCATCTCAGGCTTGTTGACTCTGGATCCTTCATTAAGCAACACCCAGTGACCAGCTGTAAGAGATGTGGAAGTGTTGTCAAGGCCCATATTTGATATTTAACTGGAGCAACCACCACCTGTGAAGAATAATTCCTCATTCTGCTGACAAAATAAAATGCAAATGAGATGGGCACAACAATAAACGAATATGTGAATATTTTAATGGCTTCTCCATAGTCCACGAATATGGAGTGAGGTCACTGATTTGCTCGTTGGAGCGCTTTTAGTGGGTGTTTCTGCTCAGTCAGCACAACGTGAAAACCTACCAAGCCTTGATGGAGAGTGCTGAGCACTGGACATAGAGGTTGGCACCAGCAGGAAATGAGCGGTTTCCTCAAACAGTTCATTTTGTTAACATTGCTCCATGGCAAAAATTAAACAAATACAACCATAATTGCCTTGAAAAACTAACCAGAATATCCTGACATTACAGACAGCTTCCATTTTACTGACCTCTTATCAAATCATGCAGGAAAAGACCTTTCTGGGATAAGCACATTAGCACTTAGCTATTAGGGGAGGATTGATACTCTGACAATTCCTGGAAAAAAGATTTTAAAAATATCCTATATAACCTATTACTTATACAGCCTTGGAAACTCAGTTAAAAAACAGGATTTAATGGGTAGCATTCAATTTTCATTAGAAGTAAGAGCAGCAGCCAGAGCACTGCACAAGCAGTGGTGGTTACCTCTCCTCTCCCGCGCCAGCAGCGTGCTCAGGGAAGGGAGGACTCAGGGCAGTTCTGCTTCCCAGACCCATTTGGATGTGCTCGTTGGCCTCATCTGTAATATAGCAAAGACAATTGAGAAATGACATTTCATTAAACTTGTCATGATCGGTGTGTTTTGTTTGGGGAAAGAAAAGGCCCGTGGGTCCAAGAGGCCAAAGCGAACTGCCTAATGCCTGGCTCATGCCAGGAGCTGTCACATCACTGGAAACCTTTGCAGGACACTGCTGCAGCTGTCAATAAAGTTAATCCGTTCCAGGATTTAAATTCAGCCGTTTCCTGTTTTGACTCAAGTCATCGGATCTTGGCAAACAAAGGAGGAGGCCAATACAGTTAATTAAGAGATCCCTGTTATTTTTACTGGCACAAGGCTCAGCTATGTCTTTTAAGCTCTCAAAGACCCTAAAGAAAAAACAATAGAAGACGGTAACCTTTAGAGCAGCCTGCCAGGGTGTAAAGTTGCATTAGACATTTGCTGGCAAACAGGCTCTCTTGCTTCTGCAAAACCAAAACGATTAAACTCTCCAAAAGCAACAAAAAACGAAGCTTAGTCTCATCTGCAGTTTCTGCACACACTTATGCAATGCAGCTAGGCCTGTTTTAAAGAGTAAATCTACCCGTTAGAAAAACCACCAAATCTCTTTAGGATATATTTCATTACACAACATAATAGAATCAGAGGTTCAGAGGATTCAGATGTGACATTAAATAGTATAGCCTCACTTAAAACGGCACTAAACCCCAGAGCACAGCAGTCCTACAGCAGGCCGCGGTATCAGTGTCACACCAACGTTGCCCGTGTGGTACCATCCAGCAGCAGGTGATGGGGATGGAGCTTCATTCCCCCTTGCCTGTGCATCCCCATGGACACAAATGCTGCAGTCCCAACAATTCCTGCTGGTGAAGCGCCTGGCCCTGTGGTGCAGAGGACCACAGCAGGCGTTGCTTGGGGCTGTCTGCGTCAGGACCATGTGCTTGGCACACACACGGGATGGCAGCTGGGTGGCCCCGTGGTTCCCACAGCAGCGGGAAGCAGCGGACTCGCTCCTGGCGGAAGACAGGACTCTGGCTATGTAAGAACAAGCCGGTTTTAGAGAGCAAGTTTCTGAGAGAGTGACTGCGTTTTGCCCGTGCAAATGTTCATGCGCAAAAAGCATCACTGAACATTGTTTCGGGAGAGACAAGCTGTGACACGCGGGCCACATCACATGCAGGCATGCGAAGGCACGCTGAGGAGCATTTACACAGTGAGCCACGGCCTCCTGCCCCAGACCCCGGGGAGGGAGGTGCCAGCAGGTAGCTGCTCTGGAAGCAGCGGAACCAAACACACAGCTCCCACATGTTCCCTCTGCCTGTCATGGTTGAAAAGACCTTGACAGCCGAAGACCGCACTTCTTTCTCACCTCACTTCCAAAGGCACTGTGTCAGGCTTGCCTTTCACTGACACGTCCCCCTCAGGCACAGCTCCCCGCGCCCGGCTGGCAGAGGCAGTGGGAGCTGTTTGCTTCCTCCCATCCGAATCACTGCCCTTCAAAACGGCTCAGCCCACTGACACAGCTATACCTGGCTTCTATAACCACAAACAAATAGCTATTGGTATGTTATAATCCATTCAAGACAAGAAAAATGCTTTTGCTAACTTCAGGATGAGACAGAGTAAGAAGCAAATTCCAACAAAAATTAGTAGTGGCCTGACCAGTTTAACTTGTCCGTACATATATTTGTACACATATGTATAGGGCCACTCCTGCTCTAACACTTCAGTTGCTTTACTCATTTCCTATCACTCTAAACCAAAGACACTGCACGCTCGGGGAAAGCATGGCCAACCGTGCCATTGGGGCTGACTTGCCTCAGCAGGTAGATAAAATGGTCCCTTTCCCACCCAGTTGTTAGCTTTCATCCATTGCACACAAGCTCAAGAAGTTATCACCAAATTTATCCACCTGCACTGCCCTGTGACCTGTAGTTTCAATATAGGGTATCTATCCATTTTATAGATTTACATTACTGCTGGTTACTAACGTTTTCTACTATAATCAATACCAACTGTGAAGACCCTTAGGGATCCACACAGCTCTCCCTTCTGAAGGTGAAAACCCTCCTCCAGAAAAGGTCACTGGGCATCTTTCTGTTCAGGCACCAATTTCCACCCCTCCTCAGCCCGTTTACCATGCAACGGGAATGCCAGCAATTATCTCAGCAGGGATTTTCCATGCAGGAATTTTCTTATTTCACTCCCCAACACAGTCATCAAAGACTTCAATCAGGATTACCAGCCCTGGACTCACGAACACATCACACTGATTTGGCTGAAAGAACATGCACCCCTTCACCGCCTTGAATGCCAGGAGAAGGTGAACGACTACGATCTTTTCAGGAGAAGAAAAAAAGGTGTCACGGTGGCAAGTAAAGGCCCTTGTCTCACCTACTGCAGACTGAACGTGAGCTGCACGGCCAAAGTGTTCATAAAGGGGCCTTATCCTTGTTCCCTGATGGGCCAAGCGCTGCTCTCACCAGTGCAATACTCTTGCTGACAAGTCCATCATGTGAAGGGGGAAATCTATATGGTAACCACCGCAGGAGCTGAGTGTGCAACAGGCAACAGCAAGAAGAAAATGTTAGCTGCAGAATCCTGATCCTCAACCAGTGCTGTAAAATGGCAGTGGGAAAAATAAGAGGAAGGACTAGTCATGTGTTATACTTGTGCTTTATCAAAATGAGTCTGAGAATAGAAAAAGAGAAAGGAAAGAAAAAAGTTGAAAAAGAAACAGAGGGCTAAATCTAAACGTAATTACTATAGTAATTTAGTAACATTTGCTTCTTCCTTCTTAAAACAGCATTAGTCAAGTAATGCACATGCAAAGACATAACTTACATATTACTACTATATTAATAAGGAGGTTATTTTAGATGATAATGTGAGACCACATCTCATACATGCACATCAGCAAAGTTAAATCTAAACCCAACAGTACTTCAAATCTTGCTTTCCTGAAATGGGCAGCAAGCTAAGGGTGCTGATGCCTGTGGCAAGGCAAAAGGCAGACAAATCCAATTCACTGCTGGTTGCTAACGGGGCTGCAGACAACAGAGCATTTGTCTGACCTGGGCCCTAGCAGAGGGGCTGCTGAAGCATCTGTCTCTTCACCCAAAGAGGGTGTAAGCACAAATGCATGTCCTCAAAGAGCAGAATATGCTCTGCAGAAATGGATATGCTCTGCAGAAATGGCCATGCAACTCTATCGAGCTGGAAAAGGTTTCATATGTTTTAGCATTCTGGAGGGATGATAAAATAGTAAATTCAATGACATCATGAATCCTTAATACCAAGGATAAAAGCAACTTCATATGAAATATGATGGGTCGGTTCTGCATCAGAGGCTCCAATGAATCTATGCTAAGTTATGAGAGCTGTCAGGGGTAAGTAAAAAGCAAAAAGAAAATGAGGCTCTGGGTTAGCGAAGTCCCTAGCCAGCGTTTAGCTTTGAGAATGTGTGTATGTAATGTGGCGCTAAGAGGGGTACACTAAACCCAGGCAATTAACGTTACAGAGAGAGCCTGGCCAGCGAGGCCCACCAAGCACAGGAGTGATCCATAGCGCTGCTACCCCATGGCAGGAATGGGTAGCTGGGCCCAGGAAAGAGCTGAACTGAACTGGTGGAGATGACATTGGAGTTTTGGACAGATGGAAGACAACCCTTTAACGGACAGTAGTCTTTACTCCAAAAGAACACAGCCGTTATAGGGTCCTTATATTAGGGACCATGGTAGAGTGTGCCCAGAGCTGTGGATCAGGGCCATGGCTGCCCCAGAGCAGCAGCAGCAGCCAGTCCCTCACCAGCCATGTCTGGGTATCTGTGATTACCCACCCTGACAAATAATCAAGGAGGAGACTGAGCTGCAGTTCCGCGGTCCTGCTGTGGAGTGGTTGGCCTGTCTTCATGTTGAGGACTGGATATGAATCATCCCCGGTTCTGCTTTGCACAAATGTTCAGCACAAAGTGCCAGCTCCGGGCTGGTTACATTTGGACTCAAAGCACAGCCCTGCTCGTTTCACATGGGGCTGATCACTTCTCTTCGCTGAACTGAGCCGACAGATCTGATTTGATCTGTTTTACATACCACCGTGAGAGTTCATCTGCACTCCAAACAACACACAAAACATCTGCCTTGAACTAGCACACGGTCCCAGATACAACCTTGCTAAGGCACAGCAGCCTGGGTATCGTTCAGACTTGGCCCCAAAGCCCTTTTTACTTTGAAAACCACATTGGGCCTTGGCATTATACCCATGTAAAAAGCTAGGCATGGACTCTCTCAAGTGAGCAAATATTTGCTCTCCCTTTACAGAGATGTGACAGAGCCTACCACCCCAGAGGCCTGCGAGAGCAGCTGCCCGGCTGGTTCTATCAGACCACCCTAGGAATTAGGGCAGGGGGGGTGCCTGACCCACACATAGCAGTTTGATGCCAAAGATTGCCGCACATCATCCCCTTCCCTTTTTTGCTTCTATGACAAGAAATGCTGCCAGTGACCTCTGACAAATGGATGTTTCGGAAGAAAGAAGCTGAAGTGGGGAAAAGGCATTTACTGCACACAGCCGGTAAACAGCTTTTGCCTTGGTCCTCTGCCACACTGTAGTATTTTCTTGGGCCCTGATTTTGGTAATCGTGTATTTTTTTTCTAGTACTGAAAGATTAGCTAAGAATCCCCTTATCACAACACACTGGCTGGCCCCCAACAGACTCCCAGTACAGGGAGCCCCCCACACCTGACCACTTTTTTCTGGTCCATCAACTTGTTTTCTTGAGACGTACACCAACATACTTACTTTCTAGTTTGCCTTTTTTCCTTCTAATTGATGCCCGAAGTAGATCCGGCCCCTCTAAGTCTTCCTGAAATCGCTTTGCCTTCACTTCAGAAAACCATTCACCTGTCACAAACTTCTTCTTCTTTTCATCCTTGATGGAGCCTTGTATCCGCCTGAAAATCAGTGAGAACATTACAGACCAAAAAGATCTCACAGGTTTTGACATCCCCTGAGCTACCTTCATAACAACTGTCCGTACAGTTCACACGTCTTATATTATGAAGGATCCAGAGATTCTCTGCAATCCCAAGGGCCAAACAGGCATTAAAACAAAAGCTGATTTTTTATCTGAAATGGGAACAGCACGTTGTAAACACGTGCTTTCACCTCTTCCGAATTTTCCAAATCCAAATCAGAGTCACCTGGCAATGAGATTTGTCTATTTGCTTTGCAGCCCTGAGCATTCGGGAAGGGATGGGGCTGTTTGCAGGTCTTGCACTTCTCCATTTTATTTGTCTATTAATCTCTTTACGAGCGGCAAAGCCTTTTGGATCAAATCTGATGCAAACCATGGAAATAAATCATGTTATTTAGGTGAGCAACACGACCCTACAGCTTTCTCCTTGGACACTGCTCCTCTCCCTGCTCCTCCTGCCATGCCAATTTTGGCACTCAAACAGTTAGCTCTCCTTCCTGAGCACAGCTTCTCCTACTGTAACTCACTTGGGCACACCCAGGGCTGGTTTTTGGCACCTAAACCTGTCAGCGCTCTGTCTGCCAGCCTGTACTTTTAACCCTCCTCTGGTTATTTTGGTTTTATACCAAGGCTTGCTGAATTAGCTGCCTTTCAGCTGGCACTGCCTCCCACAGCTCACCGCAGTTCAGGGTTCCTAAAAGAGCTGAGAGGCCAGAAGAAACTCCCACCACAGTCCAGTTCTCAGCAAGAAGAGGGGGCAAAACCCCAGATAACTACTGGAGCCCTGAAGGGTCAAGCTGGGGGGCCCAGCAGGACTGACAGCCAGGGAGCTGGCAGATCCCATCTACATCAGGGCTGCATCTGCCCCTGTGAGGGTCTCGAGGTGCTGGGCCAGAGGAGATGTAGGAACATATTTTAGTCTTTTTGAGACCGTATCAGCGTACTGCCATTGCCCTCATTTCACCCCGCAGGCAGGTTGTGCTGGAGCCATACATCCACACTTGCACCAAAGGTCTTTCCACATATAGCCATATCGACAGCAAGGGGCAACGGCACCCCCCTCGTCAGGATCTAACTCACTTTGCTCCCAAATGAAAGCCTTCGGTGCAACAGCTTTCGAAGAGAAGTGAAACAAAACTGAAATAATCCAAACACTCTTTTCCCCAAACCTCCACTGCAGAGCAGAAATTTTACAGCATTTCAGAAACAGAAAAAAAAAAAAAAAGAAAAAAAAAAGATAAAACCTTTTCAAAACCTTGTCTCAATTTAGAGGAGATGTAAGAGCATGCAGACACATATGCTCCAGGTCCATGCTGCTTGCATGCCACCGCCAGTTCTGTTTCCCCAGCTCCCACCCCTGAGCAGAGGCCAGGGCACGTAGGCTCCCCAGAGCCTGCTGCAAAGCTGCCCACCCCCCCTTCAAGCCTTGAGTATCCCTTCTACACGGGGCTTACTCTTTTTTGGCTCAACGGCAAGTCAAAGACTCACATCCTTAACAGGGGTAAACTCACACAGTGCCATCCATGCTCACTGAACTACTAATTTCTTGCCATGGAGAGCTCAGTGCCAGCTTCCTGAGCCTGGTGCATACTGTCAGCCCAGATGGTCTAATGGCTGGCATTTAAAAAGTGACAGCAGCAACAAGCAATCCCGATCAACCAGAGCTGAGCTCCAGGATGGCCAGTGGCAAGTCAGCTGAACTGAGAGTGGTTTCCTGGCTCTGAAACGGCTTCCCGCAAACCTTTGGCACATCACATAGCATCTCGCTGCCCCTCTCTGCCTGCACGACGGATGCTGCACACACCCCCCACCTCAAAGAGCACCGGAGGGATACAAAACAGAGACAGGGATGAAAGTCTCATTTTAAAACACTACAGGATTTTTGAGCTACTGCGTGAGGAAAACAAGGTAGAAGCTACTCCCTTGCTTGAACCTCTGACACTGAGAAATCGGCATCTTCCTCCATAGAGCAGGAAAGGGATGATTTCCCTTGGCGTCTCTGAGGGCTGCTGATTAAGAGTCCAGCCCTGCAATCCTGCAGAGGGGACAGCAGCGACAACAGGATGGCTGAGAAAGCAGGAGATGAAATGAAAAGATCTGTCAGGATCTGAGCAAGAAGGGACAACACTGCTACAGCCTGCATCTCTACTTGCTGCACACACACACACACACTCTCCTCTCTAAAAGAAGCAAAAAAAAAATCTCCCCCAGGGGAAGCTCCTGCTGTCATTGCACACTCCCTCACCTGATGCGATCCCCATCTTTCTTCTTCAGCTCTGCATCTCTCTGCAGAACCTTCATCAGCTTTTCATACTCCTCCTCAGTCAGGAAGCTCAAGTCCAACATCTTCCCTGCAACCTTCTTCAGTTCTTCAGACAGCTGAAGCAGTGACACACCAGGAACTAATCCAGCCCAGGCTGCGGCAATGCCATGGGCAGCCCCTGTGCAGCCCGCTCTGGTGCGCTGAGCAAGACGCGGCTGGAGAAAAAGGACCTCACAACAGCATGGCTTGGGTGGAAGTTGCGCTAGCACCTGGACTTGCACTTCCAGGCTCTTCGCTGGCACGTTTCTCTGCACTGCACGCCTTCCCCTGCCAGAAAAATTCTCTCAGCAAAATTATGCTCCTTTGCTTTTCTTCAGGCACAGCCGCAGCAATTTAGAAGCCAATGTCAATCAAACAGGCAAGCACGGGAAGGAGCAAGCTCGCCATCCGCCTTAGCTGCCTCAACAGGCATGAAAGCTCTTCTCACCACCAGCAACCCCAGCACCTCTGGCATGCGCTTTCTTCAACAGGGAAGTCTGCCTCCGTGGAGTTCAAGCATCCCTGCAAAGAAATAACACCAAGATGCCTTTTATGATAAGCGCGACATATGGTAACCGAATGTGTACATTGGGGGTTTTTATTTGTTCTTCAGCACAAGTTCCAAAACAAGCTGCCCTACTTTCCTCCCCGTCCTACAGCTCCTCATGTGGTATTAACCTAACCGAGACAGTATTTTATTTTAGCCGCTTTCCTACTAACAGGTAAACAGTTGACTCAGCATGCTACAAGCGAAGTATGCATATAAATCACCAAATCGCTTGCTTGCTCTTTACCTCCATTCTTCTTTTCCTCACTTCTGCCCTAAATGAGATCGAGAATAAGCAGCCAACCTTCATAAAGCAATTGGGAAGTGACAGAACAACCACCTGCAAGTGTTATTGCTGCATGTTATGCTATAGAATGCCAGAGGCTGCTCATTTTCTAGTATGGGTGCACTTTGCTTTATGCTGCACTGATATTTGCTATTCAAACAATACAGGTGCAGATCACTTAGTGTTCCAGAAGACAATGAAAAAAGCCAGAGGCTGCAGGGTATGGAAGAATTCTGAGTAAACCACGTGTTGCTTTGCTACTTTATTCCTTCTTCTCCGCCCTGGTCAACGTGAGGGCAGTCAGGCACATGTCTGAGGGAGCAGAAGTTCTGCTCATGTCCATGAAGGCAGTTTCTAGCTCACCAGATGGGATTTTTCCATTGTTTCCAAGCCCGTCAGGTGACCATGGGTTTCATCATACTTGGCATTTTCTCCCAGAACCACAGCCTTGGGAGTCAGGTCATTAAAAATTAATAAATCCCAGCTTTCAGGGCAAATGTGATCTGAAGGCCTTCCTTAACCTCACGGCCTGTATCGTGCCTACTCTGTCTAACCTGTCCCTTTAAGGACAGCTACCACAGCCCTCCCAGGCAACCTATTTCTGTGCTTAGCTGACTGGTAGCAAGCAACTTGTTCCTATTGCCTAGCCCAGATCTCCCTGATCGATGCCGGCCTGTCCCAGCCACCACAGAGGTGCTCCCTTTGCAGCCATCCCCACAGGGTTTTACACTTCAGCCTCCACCAACCCCAACTCCATCAGATTCCTCAGAGCTGGGGTTTTCATCATGTTTGTCATTTCTTTGGACTGTGTCCACATGGTGCACCTCCTCCATCAACGAGCATATCCAAAGTCAAGCACAAGTATTTCAGTTGAACTTTGCTCATTTTACATAATTTCACTGATTTCTGTTATTTTATGCATGATAGATTCCCAAACATTTGCCTTTTTCAAAATGGTGCAACAACATGTTAGAAGAAAGAATAGACATCTGCCCTTAATGCTTACAAAGAAATACCAAAGGACACCACATAAAAAGGTTTGTAAAAGGAATGGGCATTGTCATAAAAACTCTCTAATTATTGGAAAAATTTTGGAGGAAACATTTCATATTTCTTTGAGGCAAGTAAGGCTGTGCTTGTCACACTACAATTATAGTCTTTATCATCTGAGAAACTGTCAATACCACTCTAAACAGCTAAAACAGAAACAGTAATAAAAAGCCCTGATGAATCTCTATTGTTTAAATCTACATTTCATCCAGCTTGGCATGGCTCTTCCACACCCTGTTCTAACCATCTCTGGCGCTCAGGCACAATTCTACTTCTACAAAGACATTTACAGAATTTTCTGGGACAGATTTTATTTTTAAAGAAGTATCTAGGGACACAGTTTTCACAATATTTGCTTCTCTAGAACTTCTATTTATTTTTAACAAACCCATGACATGTGGGCTGAAAGTACTTCAGAAAACATTTTCAGCAAAGACTTATTCATCAGTATGGTTAGTCAATTAGAAAAAGAATAAAGGTCACCTCTTTGTAAACAGCCTTCCCCCCCCACCCCCAACCCCGAGAATGTTTTATCTTACTGGAGTGCTTACATTAGAAAGAAAAGGTTAAGGGAAACCAAACATCCAACTCCTTTAATTTTAAATAGTTAAAAATCAAACCACTTCATGCACTCACTGTGGGAAAGTGAGCCGGTCCAGAAGACCGCTCCACCTGGAAGTCTTGCTGGCCATCTCAGGAGCTGCAAAGCTGTCGACCAAGGCCAGCAAGAATAAACGAGGCTGGGAAATGACCTCCATACGTGGCAGGGCCACGGGGCTGGCCCCGTGGAGACCTGAGCTTTTGCAGCCTCGGATGGGTGCACGGTGCTGCCCTGCCTTGGACCCTGCAGATACAGGAGAACCCCACCGCTAACCACTCCGGTACACCGTGACAAGGGAGAGCGTGTTGTTTGTTTACTTGGGTCTGCAAGCACAATAGATGAAAGGCAAAAATCAACTGACATGTACGGTGTGTTATCAGGCAGGCACACCGCACTGTGGCTAGCCATCGCCTGCTCCCCCAGATCGCTTAATCCCAGATTTCACACGCTGCTTAAGCAGCACCACACAGCTTTGAATCGCTTTGTTAGATTGCACATAATCCTCTCCTGCCTCAAAGCCTTGTTAATAAACAGTTTGGAGACCACAGGGATGATGCAGTACGAACACCTAAATCAACAGAGTTATAAGAAAGCCAAGACCCTGTGGGTCTCACACGGATGGGGCCACTTTCTGTGCGTCCTGCCCAGCCCTCGCCTCGCCACCTCTGCAAACAGCGGGGAAGGGAAACACAAAAGCCTTGCAGATTTGTACGGCAGTGATGGGAGTCATCGGGCAGTACTGGGGCATGCTTTACCCCAGACTGGGGCCTCTTAAGTGCAAGCACCTTTGTTAGCCTGCTGATGTAAACTGGTTTTGGAGAAACCGTGACAAGCAAAATGCAAATTGCACTCTCCTTCCTTCCTGCTGGTGGGAGACCCCTCCTAGGTCAGGACTGCTCTCTGGCAACAAGAGCAAAACGGAGAGTCATGAAAGAGCGAATTGTGTCCGGATTAGCAGTGTCTGCTTAAAGACTGATGCACACTGTGCAGAGCAAACTCAGGCTGCTCTCAGGCGCTGCACCACCACGATGCCCCAGTGCAGGGGGAGCAGCCCTGCTGGGTCCTGCCACTGGGCACAACAAAGCAGATGGGCCATATGGATTATCATGGCTACAGGGAAGACTGTAAATCTGAGAGGAGGAGCACGCTGGATGCCCAAAGGACTTTCTTCCCTCTAACAGCTTTTCTGGGGAAGACAACATGAGATTGACTCGCACACCCACCCGTGTTGACAAACGCTGGGTGTGGAGGGGGTGTGGAGACAGGCAGAAGCATGACCTATCATGTGGCATAACTGGCTGCATCTTCTACTGTGATAGCTTTCAATTTCTTGCAGCTGCCTCCCCAAGCAGCAGCAAATGCTCCAGTCACCAGAGCAGATCTGCGATGGCACGTCATGCCGCTGAGCAGCTTGTCAAACCCGGAGCCCGAGAAACATGGGTGGAGAAACAAGGCCTGTTCCGTTAAAACATCATACCGGGATGTATACATCTTATCTCCCAACAGATTTTCAGTGTCCAGTTTAGAACTACAGGAAAGGCTACGGCTAGGCTGAAGGTCCCTGTAATGCACCAGTTTATCTTCAGCAAGGGCTAACGGCATATGGCTAGGGAGGGTACAGCGAGCCATCCTGCGCTCCAGCTCCCGCAAGGTACAGGGCAGGGACTCTCCGAAACAGGAGCAACATCTCTGCATTTCACAGAATTTTCTAATTACTTTCTGAATTCACATGAATTTTAAGCATTTGCAATATCCTCAAAGCCCCGCAGCCCCACAGGCTCACTACGCTTGAAGTGCACAAGTATCTGCCGATGTTTTGTTTTGACCCACCGCTTCCTTGCTTCATTCGATATCCCCAAGCATTTTATTAGAAAACCCAGTAAGGATTATTCTGCATTCACCTGCTCCATGCAGCTCACTTCACTGACCTGTGTCACAGCCAGGATTTCTCTTCCAGAGAAAGGAAGTTTGTTGTTTGCTCATTCCGGGCATCACTCAGGGAGTTTTGATCATTCCTCACACCCTCCTCTGCCCCCCATCTAACCTACTACAGAACTGTTTAGCAGTGTTTAGGTGCAAAAAGGCTTTTTCCAACAGCTGCAGCCCCTGGTATCTTCACCTGCGAGACTGGTTTTACAGTGCCCAGAGAGGTGGTGTAAGCCATGCCCGCCTGCAGCTCTGCAGCCAGGAGGAATCCAGACAATGCCAGCCTTTGCATGGGGCACCGCTGACAGCTCTGCCAGCAGAAAAGCTAAGAAGGATACTAATAAAAGGAATAAATCTTCCCTTTGTCAGCTGCTTGGAATGTGCAAAGAGTGCAAAGAGCACTGTGACTCGGGAAGAACAGCAGTCCCACACGCTTTGGAGCTGACAGCCCAGGAAAGGCCAGGTGCTAAGCACTGATGCGGGGAGACTCCCGTTTATGCCAGCTGAGACATAGAAATCTGTGACCTGTCCCAAACCGCCCCTTTCTCCCTTCAGCAAAGCATCAAGTGGCGGTGTGACATGCATTCCCCTAGCACCAACCCAATACCCAACCCCTAAAAGTGAAGGGGTAAACAAACACCAACCTTTCTTCAGCAGAGCGCATCATCCTCTTGCAGGGAGCATCCCCGCACTGAGGCACAGCGAGTGACCGCCTGCAGCCTGGACCATGCTCATTTCCTTGTTCCTTGGCGCTTTGCTGTGCGTCCTCACACATGTGACCAAACCCAACCGAATTACCTGTGCTGTTGGTCCTGCCTCCTCTCAGAGCCTGCTGGCCGCAGAGGTCACGGGCATGCAGCTGCGCCCTCAAGGAAAAGCTCGAGAAGGTGTAGTTCTCGAGCACTTTCCAAAATAAATAGACTAATCCCATGTAGAGTTTCTGCAGCTGTAAGAGCTATTTATGAAATAAGGTACATTACAGACCTCTCGCCTGAATTAATATAGCCTCTCTCTTCAAGGTTTTCCTTTTTATTACAGTGCAGAAGGGTGCTGTTCAAGGAGTAGTTTGGGTTTTTTAAGTAACTCTCTTTCAAATAGTTTTATCAGGCAACATTTAAATGCTTGCTTAGCCTAGTAGGCATGAAACATAGCCCCTTTTGGAAAGGCAGATGGCTGAAGGTGCTGTCACCGTCTTTAATCTGCATTTTCATTTTATTTCTGGGAGGTTTAACTGAGCTCCAGCTCAAAACAGAACTATCTTAATGCTCTTCGTAACTAACCTGAGCACAAACTGCTCAGATGTGCAGCACCAGCTCAGTGCTCTTGCTGTCACCTGCCCACAGACACAAATTACCTATAGACCATTAGCAGGACGCTCCAGTCTCAGTTCTGATTTCTCAGTGCACACCGTTCCTTCCCAATGCTGCACATCTTCCTCAGCACTGGGATGTGCACAAATTAATAATATACACCACGGGCCAAGCAGATTTCATTGAGCAGAAGCTGCATTGTGTGCAAAGGAAGAGGATGAATTTAGGAACTGTAACCTGCCAATTTGGTAGTCAGGACCCAAAAATGGTGACAGTATTTAACACCCCAATTTCATCACCTAGGTCACCACAGAACCATCCAAACCCACCTCACCCTTTGAGACCTGGAGCTGCACACAGGTCCATGTAATAAAGATGTAAGAACATTCCCATCCAAAACATAACAGAACCCAGAATAGATAATACTGACCTCACAAGACTATTCATAGCCAGATGAAAATAGCAGCAAGCTGGAGAGGCTGCTTGCCTCTGTCCATACCTCTTTATCACATATTCCATCACAATGTAAGGAAATAACCTCCTTTTGCTTTACAATGTGTGGACACTTCCCAGTACCCTTCATAGTTGAGACAGCTCTTGTAGGGCAGGTCAAAACCAAGAGTAACATTGTATTAAGAATGATGGATGTGGTCCTGGCACCCACAGTCACACTGCAGTCCTCAATACACGCTAACAATACCAGAAAGACTCAGCGCCCAAACTGCCGTATCTGTACAGAGTCCATGGTCAGCTTTGTGCTGTGTCTCCTGCTGGAGGATCCAGCCCCACTCATCCTCCCAACTGATCCCTTCTGCTGTCAGTACCATGACCTATGCAGAGGTATTGCCATCACTATTTTTACAGGCAAAACACTGACAGCTGTTATAATGCTCACAGGCTAGTACTATGACATTTGATTGATGACCTTCACCAGCAGAGAAGACATAAAAAGCAAACTATAGGATGGTCTTTCTGAAAACCATCATAAAACTTCCTGTGCCTGGGAGCTGGACTGTGTCTCTCTGCCCCGAGTCTGGTGCTGCGGCTGCAGCCAGAAGGGGTGTGGAGCAGCCCCAGTGCCTCCCAGTGCTACCCAGCACAGGAGCCTGCAGCTGGCTGCAGCCTGCACCAGCCACGGCCGCCGCCAGCAATGGCAGTCCTGGGCTGGGAAGTGGCGAGCCTGTGGGGCTGCGGCAGCAGAAGGGAGCCAGATGTGTGAGTCTCACTTAGACCTGTGGCAGCCTGACTGGTTTAAGTGCTCCCTTTTAGACACAGACAAGCCCTCGAGGTGCAATAATACGGATAGGAACGGTATTGCACCATTTCCTCATAATTTGCAATATGCCACTTATGGCTATGAACTGTCTAGTCCTTCACAGACCAAGAGCAGCTGTGAGCTATGAGAACAGAGAATATATTTAATGTAATTGTTTTCTGAAAAGCTATTCCACTAAAAATTCTGTGGCTGCACTGTCTGCAATGACATTTTGTCTGACTTGTCCCAGTAAAGAGGTCTACTGTTCCTACCCAAAAAACTCCCAAGTCATGCAGAAATGGCCTTCGGATGAGAGACAGCTGATAAGATAAAGAGTAATTTCAAACGAAGCAGGTAGTTGCGGTCTCCCAGAGCAGTCCATGTACAAATGCATCTGTTACCATCACACAGGGAATGTCAAGGCCAAATTCTGGCAGTGCCAGGCTGGTTTGGTCTCACCTACCTCCAAATGTCAACATTACTCAAACTCAATTAATCCCAGATGTTATACAGATTTTTTTCTATTTGGTGGGGGCTGTACGTGACACAATGTGCCATTCCCTCCTCAGACACGATGAAGAGCAGCTGGTGCTGAGGCCAGCTTCAGCAGGCCCCAAGAGGCAGGCTGGAAGACACCAGCTCTGACCCTAGCCATGGCTCTTCACTCCCATGTGCATGCCAGAACAAAAAACACTGCTCAGCTCACTGTCAGCACAGCCTTGGGTGGTTTCTCTCCATTTCACTCATTGTCTCACATTACACTTTCCAATAACGTCCCCACAATCTCAGCTGTTTTATTAAAATCTTTTTCCTCCTCCTCCCCCTGGGCAGCTTTAGTGAAGGACATCCATTGATCAAGAATAGCCCTGAGATGTTCTTACAAGCATAAGAGTTGCTGGAGTTTATCAGAGCAGGAAGGTCTCTAGCCCAGCCCCTTGAGAGCAGCTGGCAGCAGGTATTTTAGAACAACAATACAATGCTAAGCCAAAAAACCAAGTAAACTCCCCTATTCAGTGCATGTGGGGAATGCACAATTGAAGAAATGCTCCACTGGCCACATTAGAAGCTGGTGAACTCTGCTTATTTGCACTCAGTCTCAGAAATACCACTGCTTCCGAAGAAGGTATGAGACCCACAGTATTACAGAAGGTTTTGTTAAGGCTTCAGTTTCCATTTCTACCTAATACAATGCAACCGTCACACGAGTAATTATCTACACTGAACTCTACGCATCTCCTTCTAGCAAGGAACTGCATGGGTGGAATTTGTATTACATACAATTTACTTCCTTTTATCCATTTTTAATTAAATAAGCCATCCTACAGTTACCACCTAGGGTAAACAAAAGACTGAGCTTCTCAGTCCTAACCATTATTTTCTAGAGCCAGCACTGCAAAAAAAAAAATAAAGCCCATCAGAGGAGAAGTGTGACTCAGACTCCTCAAGGTCGATAAGGCCTTTTACTGGTAATAAACTGATAATCTAATGCTTTAGCTTAAATATTTGAGACTTCTGTTTATTTCATAGGTGGGGAACTATTTGCAGATCTTGCAGGATGTAGTTCATTGTAATTCTGCAGATTGCCAGAACACAAATAAACAAGCACAGCTGCCTGGGACACGGAGAAATCTTCTAATATCCCACTGAACAAGGATGGCCGTGTCCCAGCTGCAAGAGAATGCCAGTATTTCAGAGGCCTGGCTATGCCGTCACCCTGCCAGCCCCACTCTGCCTCCGGCCAGCCCAGCACAGGCAGGGGGTTTGGCGGCAGCGCGAGGGAAGCGCTCCCACACCACCACTAAATGCATTTGGTTTTGGGGCGGGGGGCAGAGGCCTGTGCTGAGGTTTGTGCTAAATCTGCACTTCCACCCTTAAGATAATGGAGTTTTAAAAGAATCTGCAATTCCCCATTTATTAGTTTGTAACAAACCTTCACTCCCGCCCCCCCCCCCCAGCTTAGCTGTGAGCCAGTTTAGAGCTCCTCATGCAAGTTGTGCTGCATTTCTGCTGCACTGACATTTCCACCCCAGAAATATCCTGGTGTCTAGGCTTCCCTCTCAGCCAAGGGAGAAAAGAGATGTATCAGCTTTAAAGAGCCCAGCTGTGCTGCTAGCAGTGTTTTTAGATGTCACATGGTATGAAGGTTACTCCTAAAAGCATCTTCTCAGCTGTTATACTCGAAAAGGTAACAACTAACAAACGTATGGTAGCTAAAAGTGAGATAAATCAGCAGCTTAAAGCTAGACCACTGCAGGTGAAGGTTATATATTTAGAATAATCATCTCCCTGTCCCCATTTGTAACTCATTCAATCCTCAGAACCCAGGTATCTTCAATATGAAAAAGGGAGACAGAAGGTAAGTTTTGCTGAGTTCAACCAAAGAAACTGCAAGACTGGAAGGTGAAGAAAAAAGCAACCACCTATGAGAATTTCTAGCTTTTATTTTTCACCCTGAAAAAATATTTACTGACCTCAACCTTGCTTCCTTCCAACCATAATTTCTCCATGTTTGCCTCCAGTGGTGACATGTCATAAATTGCTTTCCTGACCCTGCTTGTTATGCCCCAGTAATACTGAACTTGCAACACCTGCTGAGCCATCTGGAGCTGGCTAGGAGCCCTCGGAATCAGAGGCCATTTTGTTGGAAAAAAAACCCCAACAACCGCTGGTTTTGTAACACAGTGGGAGCTCAGAAGTCCAAAATACAGGGGGCCCAATTCCTTTGTACTCCTCTGCCTGCTGAGCTTGATGGCACAAGGCAGAGTACAGTGCTAAAACCCACGGGAAACCAGTGCTGTTTGTTGAGGAAACAAACCAAGGAATCTTTTGCATACTGAGGGATCCTTCCTTCTGGTCAACTATTATTTTTAAGCCTCAGCCCCACCTGGATGATTCTGAAATAGCTCAAAAATGGAATGAAGGTAACTGCAAAACAGCAGGGTGCATCTCGTAATTGCTTCAAATGAGGTATATTTGGAAGGTATAATTCCCTCCAGCATCTGGGAAAAGGAAAGTCTTGGAAACAACATTCTAAGATGTATCCTGATCTGCAGTTTCCAGCTTGCGATGCCAAAACACAGAGGGGCTACATCCACAGTCTGGGGTCAGCCCTGACATTATGAAAGGGGAGAACAATGAAGCTCAAGTCCATACCTGATTTGGGATCCCTACCTTCTCTTCTAATTTCCAAGCATGTGCTGAGGCCTGGATTGGTCTGTGCTGCGCCTGGTTTGAGTACAGAAATGCATTATGCTACAATTTTAAATAAAACTGTTTTGTCACTCCGAGATACAGTACAAGTAAACTCCAGGGACAGTAATCCCATTACTGAAGCTGTGACTTCACCTTCTGTCACAGATCTTGTTCCATGAGAAAACAAATTCATACATGGAAGTATTTTTTAATAAGCTGGCCACTTTCCTTCCAAGAGTAATGCAACTCTCCAATGCAAACACAGGCTCGGTCATTAATTCGCTTACTGGAACCATGTATGTGCTGTAGGAGCTGGATGACTTGAGTAGGACAGGAGGTATCTCTGGCAGCACTTGTTACCTACAATAAGAAAAAAAAAAAGCACCTGCTTCCACTATCTGTCCCCTGCAGCGCTCAGAGTTCAGTGAAAGATCTTGCATTTAAGTCTTCCTAGCTAAGGGTGATGTACAACACCCACAGATGTGAGGAGGCTAATACTACCAGAGATTGGGAATCCAGATTCACAAGGAAATTAATTACTTGACTAAATAAATCAGATGCCATACTAATTTCACCACAAAGGCACAGTTCTCATGTTAGGTTTTCTCTATAGGACAAAGTTACAGTAGGTTAATTAACTACAGGCATGGCTATAAAAAACAGATGTGCTTAACTGGCACAAATCTGCACATGGACAGACTGTCATTTAGTTTAGCTCAAGATATACTTTAGGTAAACTCAAGTGCGAAATCCAAACACAGACTGCACCAATTTAATTAAATGCCTAAAAATAAAATCAGTTTCAGATGATCATCTGGTATCATTTTCTTGCACAGACAAGGTGTTTCTTCCATCTGTGCAGCTCCATGAATACTTAGCAAATCTTGCAGGGAGGTAGGGAAGACAGAGTTTTTGGATAAGACGATCACCCGTACTGCTGAACAATGTAGTTTTATTTCTAGGTGCTCAAACTGATTAAGATTTGGAGCTTTTATATAAACAGTGACAACTATAATTCTGCCCAGGCATGACTATATGACGATACTGTTGTGTAAAACAGACATATACTGCAGAGGGCAAGCTGTCTGCCGGGCAGCGCTGCACACCACTGACTGCTCTGCTTTGCAGCGCTACGTTCAGCCCAGCAACCTGTACGGCTGCAAGAAGGCAACAGCTTGGGCTGAACCTGCTGAAGCAATGCGAGCTTATTCAAAACAGTTGCGGGCAGCACACAACATCCTCCATGGCTGAGCTCCTCTGAACTGCTGTCCCAATCCGCCTGTGCTGTTCCCTCCAAGATGAACTACACCATTAGGTTTAACTTGCAAAAAGTAACTTTATTTGATTAAAGAGTCACTAAATAGGCACTTAGTTGTCTCAGGCTTTGCTGCCTGTTGATACCTCAAGCACAGGTGCCTACTCCTTTCATCTTTGTTGCAAATATTTAGGATTGTTCTTTCTTCCTCCCTACATCTCTGAAGCGTAGATAACAATATTGATTTACATGCAGTCTAAGTTAGCCTGCTATACAATGAATGCTTTGTCCACTTTGTGCCATCCTGTGGCAAGGGCTGCCTTTTTCCCAGTGATGGAGGCCCATTAAAAGGGACACGATTTATGAGTTCAGAAGGAAAAACCCCAAGTTTGCGCTTCAATTACAGAACCGTGCAGGAGAGCAGAAACTTGGGTCCCCATGTGGAGCTTCTCAGATACTCTGCCAAAGGTGGAACAAGAAGGGAGAGAGAGGAGGGGAGGGCGAGAGAGATGGGTTCAGCTCTCATAACAACTGATCCTTGCCTGCTGACACCCTCACAGAAGTTTCACAGCGGCAGGGCTGTAGATCTCCACTGTCCTGGCCATACCCTGAGGTCTGTCCTGGAGGCAGGGATGCAGGAGGCACAGAAGGGTCCGTTACATTGCTGGGGAGGACAACCTCCATTGCAAAATATTTCATTTAAAAATTATTCGCTGCCAAAGAAGCCCAAGAAAGACATAACAAACCAAGTACCAGTGGCCACAGGTTACCATCGCTTATGTAACAGCATCAATCACACCAGAGAGCTGGCTGCAAAGGGAGCAGAAATTAATAAATGCCACTCTTGTTGCCACGTCAACTATTTACAACAATGAAGCATAAATAAGGAAGCAAATAGAACGGGGGGGCAGCTATGGAAATATGGACAAAACAGCAGAAGTCACAGGGAAGTGACACTTCAGGCTCCAGGTTTCTAAAAGTAGCTTAGAATATGAAGTGTGGAAGGAAGAACACAAAGTAAGCTATAAAGCATCAGAAGCGCCCTTTATTTAGTAGGAGTTTCTCTGTTTCTCAAAAGTTTTTCCTGTCAGATTTTCTCAACAACACAGCTGCACCTTGGCCCTGACACCTCTCCTCCGAAAACCAGCAGCCACCTCGCAAACCCATTGTAAACAGAGGCCACAAAACCTTCCCACGACTAACTGCAGCGGGCCCCGATAACACAACTCACCAGCGCAAGACAAAACACCTTTATTTCGGTAACGGCACACAGGGGCCCAGGAGCGCGACGCCCCCGCTGAGGCAGTGCTGGAGCCCGGCGGGGCACAGGCCCTGGGGCAGCACAGGCCGGGCACCCCCTGCTCCCCGCGGGCCGAGGCCGGGGGCGCCGTGCGAGGTGCCTGCCCCACACGGAGGGCCGGGCACGCTGCGGCCATAGCCATGCTCCCCGCCCGCACCGAGCATCGAGGCAGCGAGGCCGGCCCGTGCCACCTGGCGCTGCCCCCGCTGCCGCGGCCTCAGACCCCACCGGAGGGGCAGCCCAGCAGCAGCCCCGGCAACCAGGGGCACTCGGGGCACAGCGGCCGCTCCCTGGGGGCACAGCCCCGCGGCTCCCCCCGCCGGCCGCCGCGGCGGGAGGTAGCGGTACCTCAGCCGCGCTCGGAGCGCTGCCGCTCCTCCCGCCCTGCGCAGCCAGAGAGGTCCGGCCGGTGCAGCCGGCGGGCACCGGTACGCCCCGTCCCGCCGCCGACCCCGGGGCACGCCGAGCTCCCGCACACAGCCCCGAGGCGCCCGCTCCCGCCGCCCGTGCCTGTGCCGGGCCCGCACGGGGCTGCACCCCGGCCCCCAGCACACGCGGCGCCCCACGCAGCCCCGGCGCCCCTTACCTGCCCTCGGCGGCGCGGGGCGGGGGGCCATGCCCGGGGGCGGGGCCAGCTCCGCGGGGGCGGGGCCGCGGCAGGGCGGGGCGGGGCCGTGCCCACCCCGGGCGGCGGCAGCACGGAAAACCCGGTCCGGAATCAGGAGCGGCGAGCGCGGGAGTCGGGGCGGGCGGGGCCGGCCGGTTAGCGGGGGCTGGGGGCAGGCGCGACGGGGCAGGCCGGGGGCCCTTTCCATTTCCCTGATGTTATATTTCGGTTTGTAAAGTCGAGGGAACTAGTGCCACCCTCGGCGCAGCCAGGACCGGACCAGCCCCAGAAAGGGGAGGTGTAAGGCGTTACAGCAGGTGTAAGCTGTTAGGAGAGCAGGTGTAGGCAGCAGCGCTGCCCGCCCTGGCCCCAGCTGTGGGGCAGCCCCATAGCTGCAGCACGCAGAGCAGCGCGGTGGCACCGCCGGTGGCTCCCGCCGGCTCCTCTTGGGATGGCAGGGTCACCGGCTGCTGGAACAAAACCTGTCCCTCTGCCCCCGGTCCGCGCCTGCGGGGTAACGGGGAGGGGTGCTGGGGCTGTCCAGTCTCCACCTGGCGTAGTTAACAACGAGCGAACACCCCAAGCCCCCGTTCAAATCTGAGCCAGCAAAAATTAAGCTGTGAGTTAGGATTTGAAGGTACATTCCCACCAATTCCAGTTTGCTGGGATTCCGACATCCCTGCTGTATTCCTTTTCAAGGCAGTCTAGAGCCGCGATGCCCCTCAGGCAGATACCAGGGCTCAAGGCACAGCCACCAAGGAGGGAGGCAGAAGGTACAGACACAGATCTTCGGTAGGGAGGAGAAATCGGGAGGCTCCAGGAGACCTGGGCAATGCCTTTACCTTGCTTGTTGGGGTTGGGATGGTCTACAATGCGCCGGTGCCACGTTAGGAGAACAAGCAGTGCGGCCACAAGAGAATTTAGCACCCAGGTGAGACAATGGCACCAAGAGCAGGGTGCAGCTACTTGCAGGATGCGCTGTCCTGACCGGCTGCAGACATGCAACTCCCACAGTTTTCATCTTCTACAACAGATAAGGCTAAAGCAAGACTAGTCACGCTCTCCCACAGGCACTCAGTTTCTAAGAGTTTGCCTGCTACACACAAACTCTTTTCCATGTCTGTCCCTGCTTTAAAACCAGGGAGATGCAGGATGCCAGGTGACACACCTCGCCCCCAGTCCAGGTTGTCCCCAGCAGCACAACAGCCCCGTTCACAGGTCCTGGCCCTGAGACAAAACCTGCTGGTCTGCCCAACGACATGCGGCTCCTGGGTGATCCTCAAGTGCCTCTGCAATGGGATTATGGTACTTTTTTGAAAAGAAGGACGTTAAAAGTTCAGGACATGGGAATATTTGCACTGGAGTATTTGCTTTGCTGCTGTAAGTGCTGGTTTCCAGCTGCAGCAAACCAGAATTGCTCTGATGATCTCAGCTGAGATAAGTTTAGTGCCAGCTGTGCATTTCCTCCAGCTCTGGTACACTGAGAACGGAGGGAACGGAGACAGCGCTGCCGATCGCCTTCAGCTCCTCCGCTGACTCTTTTCAATGGTGCCTCTGAGCTATAAAACGGAGCGCTGGCTTTGAAGGCAAATAACCCGTCTTACTCCTGACCCTACCATCAACTTTACGTTGTGCCATAGAAATTACTTAACTTTTCTATATCTCAGCTCCAGTCAATAGCAATAACACTAAAGCCTTCCGAGATCAGTAAGAGCACCGTGTTATTACTGTAACTTGGCTCGGATGCTCAGAATCCATCTTGGGGTTTCAGCATCAAATTAATCAGTGCACACTGGATTCTGCAACTGCAGCAAGAATTCTGATATAATGATTCAATAGGTACAATATTGCTTGGATTTACAGCCTGTGCTTTCACATCTTAATCTCGGTACCTTAAACCCAGGCCATTATAGCCTATGCCTAATAACGAGTGTAAAATAACCACCCTACAGCATGCAGCAAACTTCAGAAGTGACAGACATACAAAGTGTCCAAACATCACTATGAGTCTGAATTTCTGGGTGCTGAAGAATCACTGCTTCTGCATCAGGTGCAGGAAGGAACAACAGCTTAATTAAGGTTTTATTTCTGGCCAGTCCTGTTCAGTGATAGAGAAAAATGTGACTTGGAAGTAAATACAGTCATACGGGGACAATTTTACAAAAGCCTTTAAAATCAGCAAAGAAATGCATTTCATTACTGCAGCCAGCTACTCCTATGCTTTTCTCAACTTTCAGTCTTTTAATGGCTTCATGAGAACAACTGGCAGAAGCCACGTAAAACACTGAAATAGTAGGCAAAGGTGGGAAAAAAATTGGATATACTTGCTGATCTCTATTTAAGCTTTTATGGTCTGTATCCTAAAATGAACTGCTGATTCAAGTCTAAGGTTTGGGCTATTAAGCTTAAAATACTGGGAAGTGTTTTGAGTCTGGCAGATGCTGATCGCTGCCTGCCCTTACAAGTCACTGAGCATCTCTTGCCATCAGCTGGCACTTTGCTAATGGCCCACGTGCAGGCCTGATGATGTGCATTAAGGATGCTACTGCCCAAGTACATAAACCTCCGTGCCTGGGAAAGGAGACCAGACATCCTTGAGCTGGACCAGTGTTTCTGGCTCTGTGAGTAAGGTCAAGGATTCCACATTGCCCTGGAGTGGCCAGCCCAGACAGGAAAGCAGGGAGGAGTGACTTGGAGCTGCTTAAGCCCTCAGTAGATTTTAAAACAGCCTTGGGCTTGCCCCAAGACACCAGTGCTTCTGCAATAACCCTTAGGCTTTACTGCTCTGCCAGGGACCTGTCTCTGGGGGCATTTCCTCCCCTTGCACCATGGTTGAAGTGACAAAGTGTATTGGGTCTGGCTGGGATGGAGTTAATTTTCCCCCTGGCAGCCCTCACAGCCTGTGCATTGGTAGCTACAGAGGTGTTGACAACACAGCAGTGTTTTGGCTGCTGCTGAGCGGTGCTCCACAGCATCAAGGCATCTCTCCAGCCTTCCCCCCTCACCCCTGGGCTGGGGTGGGCGAGATCTCAGGAGGGGACACAGCCAGGACAGTTGACCCACGGTGACCAAAGGGATATTCCATACCATATGATGTCTGCTCAGCAGTAAAAGCTAAGAGAAAGGAGGAGGCAGGGAAGGCGGGGAGCATTCATTATTACATTTGTTTTCCAGAGCCACCAGTACACGTACTGAAGCCCTGCTTCCCGGGAAGTGGCCAAACATCACCTGCTGATGGGAAGTAGCGAATTAAATCTTTTGTTTTCCTTTGCTTCCACACGTGGCCCTTGCTTTTGCTTTGTTAAACTGCCTCTGTCTTGACTCATGAGATTTTTTCCACCTTATATTCTCTCTCCCCCCACCCCACCCCACTGCATCCTGCTGAGGAAGAGGAGTGAAAGAGCGGCTTGGTGGGCACCTGGTCTCCAGCCAAGCTCAACCCACCACAGTTTTTTCATTCATATTTGTTTGTTCATTCATATTCCAGTAATGCAGAAAATTCCCTCAAAACCTACAGACCTTTTCAGAGTACCATCAGTGACTCCTCCTTAGATCAGGTGCGCCTTTAGCTCAGATGAACAGCCCTTTTGTTATCTTGCCTACGTTGGGACCTCAATAAGTACAGCCGTAACACAACTCGTTGTTCTCAGCCTTTTTCCTTCCCTGATATCCTTTTTTCTCTTAACTCAAATCCCATTAAGGCTACAGTGTTTTCAGTATTTTTAGCTGTGACTTTCAAAAGGCTGCCAAAAGATAGCTGAAACGTATATAGCAGTGTGATTAATGCTCTTGGCGTTTCTTCACGATTCAGCGCAGTGTTAAAGGAACCTAAATGTGGAAGAATGACAAAATCACCAGCAACTGTTTCACTGGGGGTTTCATTCAAATTTTTGCTGCCCCAGTGGGTCTCCCTCTCTAACTTTCCTCCCCACCTACATAACTGAGTGCTAAAACTACTGGGAGCACCAAGGGAAGAACATGGTGCTTGTAGACGACATTTACTTCCCACTGTCTTGTCACAAAAATATACTGAGAACAAACTGCCTCTCAGTTTTGTTTGCTGGGCGTTAAGATTTTAGTTTACAGCATGCCAGAATAAAGAAACAGATAAAAATCCCCTGTCCATTACTGCAAATGCTCCACTAGCAAGCCATAAACGCAGACTCCAAATGAGAAAAAATCCCAATAAATCTGCATATGAGCAGGATCCTACTCACATCTGCAGAAACTGTGAATCTAGGACTGAACAGATGCAGAATAGCAATCTGTGTCTTTAGACACGTCCCTTGCAAGCCTGCTCTATGTCTTGCTTGGTTAGAGAAGGAAAGTCATCTAACAGCCAAAATCCAGTAAGTAAAATTCAGTGCAGGTCAACTGAAGCTACATGGAGCTCATGCAGTTTAAACCAGCTAAGAAACTGGCCTTGTTTTATTTGGCACTGTGGACCTCAGTTTTTACTGGTAAAAAGCTGAGCTGTTTTAATCAAAAACTGAGGCTGTGTGTCTTTTCCACTGTAAGGTATAAATCTGTATTGGTTGGCAGTGAGAACTATGAAAGATTTTTGATACTAGCTTGCTCAGCACTGCTAGCATTGTAAGATTTTTTTTTTCAATGTAATAACAGTTTTAAAAGAGAAATTGGCTCCTGTTTCAGAGAACTTTCTGAGGCTTACAAATCATGTGGCCCAAGTCATGGGAAAGACGTTACTAACCGCTTACAGCAAAGCCAACAGCTTTCACAGGGCCACATTGATCCTGGCTACCAGTGACAGAGTGGGATGGCAAAGCACACGCAGCCACCCATGGCTCGAGCATCAGCAGGGGCTTGAGTCTGCACCCAGTTACGGGGCCATGGTCCAGACTCCTATCTGTAGTGGGAAGAGCTGGTTCCTAGAGGTGAGGTTTCCCTGGAGAACTGGGGGAACACAGGTACCTGTAGAGATGAATCACTCCATCCTACAGCAGGTGAGGAAGAGCGTGGACCTCCTTCCTGAGATGCCTCATCTTCTTTCACCAACTACAAAAGGAACTGAGACAACATGGCCAGGAGTCCTGCTTTGAAATGAGGAGAGTGGAGTCTGATCCCAAACCAGAATCCTCGGAGACCACCGGTGGGTTTTAAGGCTTACTTCATTCTAGTGGCCAGAAAGCCAAGTACCCATGCAAAACCTGTCTGGCACAGGGAAAATCCTTCTGGAAAACTGACCTACAAGCCTGAAATTTCCAAACATGTGTCAAGACTTGCATTGATCAGTGTTAGTATAGGAAACAAATGAGAGTTTACACGTGCATGAGATAAAACAGTATTGATTGTATACTGATACATACTGCTCTGGTTGCAATACATATATTTGTGGCCATATGTGTTTAGGTTGAGGGCAGCGCTACAACAGAGTGAAACCATCACAGAGAAGGAAATGCTATGCAGCTTCTCTGCCCACCACTGTCGTTCCAGGTTTGCTGTGCTGAACTGAAGGTTCAGGCTAGACATATGGTGCCTATGGCAAAAAGCATCCTGAGCGCGCTGTTCTCTGGCTTCCAAGAGATGCAGTAACCCAGCTTACAGCAGCTGACAACACGCAGCAGAAGGTGACTACTCAAAGAGAGACAATTCGCAAAGGTTTACCATTTTCAGACAGAAAAGTGCTGTTGATAGTTAAATGACCTGATACCCTTCCCGCACACTGTCCAACTCCTGCCCTCTGCATGCTCCCTTCACATCAGCAGGAAACCCTCAGAAATACATGTTCACTGCTAACTGGTTTTAAAAATGCACTATGTTGTAAAAGGAAATAATACACTCTCTCCTGTTGGAAACACATCCTGGCATGCTTTTAAAAGCAAGCAAACAATAATTCTTCTTTCATATTATTGAGTTTACTGCCCTCTTGCAGTCCATAACACATTTTAAAACTGGATTTCTCTTTGGCTCTGACAGGGTGTAAGTAAAGGCTACCCTGTGGTGAGGTACCACACAACGGAAGATAACACAGAGGTGAAGCTGTACGCCAGACACAAAAACAGGAGCAAATGTTTCTCCACTTAATGAGAATGTCTGCAGCTACATTAGCCTGCAAGCAAACAAACTCCAGTGAACAAAAGGACAGAATTACCTACAGTGGCACAACCTTCCCCACAGATGCTGCTTTACCAGCAGCACTGCACAGCCTGTCGCCATGCCTCTGGGGGAAAGCTCAGCCAGGGCAGCATCCCAGAGAGCCAGGCCTTTCCGACCCACGCTCCGACCTGCCAGAGAAGCAGAGGCCGGGTTTGTTCATGGATCTGTCATGTAAAATAGGAAATCTACGCAGAAGTGCTGCTTAGCAGTATGGAACTGTGCTCTGCTCCAGCGCAAGACTCGGCACACAAACATTTCAGGTGCACAAAACTCCTTGTCCCGATCAGCACTGCACATGGTCAGCTCTGGAATTTCTTTTTTTTGACCCCTATAACATGCATATGTAACATAGCCTATTTCAGAATAAATATACTGCAGGCAAAATTCAAAATTTCAGCTATGCCTGTGCATCATCTCCAGTTTGATCTTACACACCACATCCTAAGGACTAACTGCCCCCAAAATGGGCACAGACTTGGGATGTTGTGAAAGCTGGTATGTTCAAGATGGGTTCTTTACCAGTATCCATGCTTTCAGCTAGTCTCTCACTTAGGGCCATTTCTAAGGATTGTACAGGGCTTTGCATCAGACCCTTACTGACATACTCCTTTTGAACTAAAAGTCCATATTTTCTCAGTAGATTTTAAGTACCGTAAGTAAACGCCTGCCTTGAAAGAAGTCCCACTGAACCGCCAGACGTCAGCACAAGAACTCCTACTCAAAGCAACTGGGTTCCAAAACTGCTTATAGCTAGAATTTTAAAGGGCAAAACACATTTGGTATTTAGTGCCTTGATAAGCAGTCAGAACAAAAGGGAGAATTGTTAAGTATAACTTTAAAAAGGAAAAAGGAACATTAGTTTGAAGATGATTTCTCATTACCAGAAATCACGAGAACTTCTTTTTTCGTGTCCCCTTAGGACAGAACAAGTATCCCTTCCTCTCCTCCCTTGCTCCCCTCCACCAGTTCAAGCAAGGCTGAAACGCTCACCTGCCTGCATTCCCATCTCAAAAGGGCACAACGAGGTTTTAAGTCACTAATGTACACAAAGCTTTTGAATTGAAAAAAAAAAAGGTATCAAAAGAGGCCGTTTACTTAATGTGCATGGAATAAACCAGGACTCTGCCAGAATTTTGCATTATTAACATATAAGAAAAAGTTTAAATGCATTGTGCTGGTATTTGCTTCAAGGAAGTATTGCTTTTTCTATATTTGCCTTGAGGGACTACTGCACAAAATGAGTTTGCTTACAGGAACGAGATCACAAAAATAGCATTTTCTAAGGAAACAGGAAAGATTTGCTGATGTTTTTTGGAAGAGCAAATTAAGCTGCTACAACAAGGGATAACACAGTTAAGGCATATAAAACATGTCACGTGGATTTGTGCTCAATCACAATTAAACAAGTCTTTTTAATCGTCAAGATTCAGCCCTTGTGATGAACTCCTACACTATTTATGCTTATCCCTTTGTTCAGTTTGAGTTCTACAAAAGGAAACATTTGCAAAAATGCAAGTAGCCTGTGAATGGCGTTTGAACTGCAGGAGAGACTATATTATTCAAATAAATGTCTTTCTAGAAATTATCAACTATATTACTACTACTATTATTATTGTTAATACAATGTCAAAGTAGAAAAATCAGGAAGAGCCATTGTCTTTAAAGCCTGGCTTTAAAGTCTAAACTGCAAGAAGCTGCTAATAGTTTTTAATCCCTTCTAAAGTCATACAATGACATATTCACTGTAACTGTGTGCTTTGGTAGGGCCATACTTTTTAAAAAATATAATGATTATGTATGTAATTGATCTGCTTTATGGTTTTTGCTCTTTTAGGGTATATTTAGAACAATTTAAAGATTTTTCCATGCAACCAAAAGGATAGAAACAGCCTTTCCTTAAACAAAGAGCAAATATAAACTGACCTTTCATGTCATTGTTCACCACCACCACACCCAGAAGTAGGGATTTAGGGGAAACCACTCATTATTACATGGTTTGTGATAAATTTGACAATCCTGGTGCACCTTAGGTCAACATCTCCCCTATGCGACTTATTATCGTGATGAAACACAGAGGATAAACAGCAGCTTGCTACAGCACGTGTGCTCAGCGCCGTCCTCCTCTCTCCCAGTCCTCAGCCCCACTTCCACAGCCACGTGCATGTGGCTGACTTCAACGCCCCAGCAGTCTCACTGACGCCACCGGACGAAAATCAAGGCTGCAAATGATCATTTGCAAGGTCAGGGTCTTGCTGTCCCAGGAAGGCACTTTAATTACATGTAATTACTAGTAGCAATATACAACCACTCTAATCCATCTGCTACAGGTCAGTTGTCAACCAAAATCACAGTGAACTGAAAGCAACTTTTTCTACAGATGCAAAGATAGTGACCGTGACGGATGCTGAATGGAACAGTCCCAGCTGGACACATGACATTAACCTGCAGAATGAAAAAGGGCAGAATGAAAAGCTAACACTAATTCAATACCAGTGACATCAGTGATGCTGATAGAGAAGTCCCTTAACTGGGTTTTAAGCCATTATTTCTTTCTGGGGGCTGCCTGCTTATAGAATTGGAAGAGTTTCAGCATTTCGTATAGGCTCCAAGAACGTATCACTTTACTTACTGAACATGATAGGAAAGGCCACCCAGTTGGAGTTTTACATCATCTCTGGCACAGAAGCAATACTCAGCGTTTGGGGAGGAAAAGAGCAAAGAGCCCCACTTCTGGTAATTTTACAAAGCAGTTTGATTCTTTGGGGATGTCCATACAAGCCTGAGGCTTTTTGCTTTTTCCCTGTGAGAGCCTGGGAATTACAGGGTAGTTTATAAATCAAAATCGTTGCAGCAAGCCGAGCGCTCTGAAGCTGCACAGGTGAGGAGCAGCCCAGGCAGCGAGCGGAGATGCCTGCTGGAGTGGGGCTGGTGTACAGCACCCTGGGTGCCCACGGGCACAGGGCCTCACGTGTTGGCACCACACGGTGCCCAGGGCTCTGCAGCACCCATCAGCCCGGCTCAGGGGAAGCCAGCCGCGACGTGGGAGCAAGGACATGGCCACGCACAGCAAATGTGCAGGATGCAGCCTAGTTGTAGGCGGCATGAACCAAGCATGCTCCTCCCCAAGGGAGCCGGACTGTGGGGAAGGGCTGGTGTGCAGCGTGCCACTGCTACTGGCCACGGATCAGCGGTTTCTCCACCAACGGGACATGTTTGTACAGCTGCGAAACCCTGCTGCTGCGAGTGAAGGCATGACAGGGATGTAACCGTGCCAGGCCAGGCTGCCCCACTGCTTTTATCAGCTCATTTGAATCAAATTGCTGTGTACAACTGGATTAGACAGTTGTTCTTCAAAGGTTACACCCTACACACTATTAAGATTCATGTGTTTTTCAGATGAAGTCATCTGAGTGATTGCTTTCCCAGCGGCTCCCATGATGTATGGTCTGCTGACAGTTTTCATTTCCATTACTTTCCTCCAGCTTGCAAGCTCAGTGCCTACTTGATCACCGAAGGATAACAAGCGCTTCCAAAGAATGCGAACTGCTAATACACGGTGTGCAACAAAGCTTCTGGGCTTGAGGATCTGAGTCCCGCTAAGCTGACGAATAACCCTGGTTGCCTGCCACAAGCAAATCGAAGGCATGACAAAAAAAACATGTGGGGGTTTGTCTCAGCTGGTCTTCTGCACTGTTTTTTATTCAGGATAGCTGATCCTTTGCTCAACAACTTCATCACATCCCACCATTACACTGCCAGACTCAGTGAAATTAAAATAATTAAGATAACTCTAATGATATTATTAACATAGGAGGACAGGAAGCACCATATCACTCTTCTTAAAAATTAAAAGTCACTAAACAAGTAAACTTCTCTCAGTACTAAACTCCTGGGAATCAGTAGGAAAAGTCTCATCAAAACCAGGCACTAAGCAAGCAGTCACTCAGTTCACTTTGCATCCGCTTGCTCACCTTAATGTACCGCAGGATTTCCCAAGCATTTCCCAGCTTCGTGGAATCCAGAGTCTCCCAAGGAAAACACCCCACCGCGAGGACGGGTGCCGGAGCAGCAGTGGGAAGCTGGATGCTGGCAGGCACAGCCAGGCTGCAGCCACCACCAGGGACCCCGCAGCACAGACACCAGGAGAAGGGCAGCTGAGGGAAAGCGAGCTATATAACCATTAATTAACAGCATATACAATTATTATTCCACCTCCACAAGAAAAAGGGCATGCAGTCTCACGGAATTTAGGCTACTTCAGAGGGAGCCAAGTTGCAGAGCCTGGACGTGGGAACAGCTTTTCCCAGAGACTTCAATTCCCTCTGGGGACCAGTTATGTGAAGTAAAACAAAAAAGATTAGGACCCAGGTGAAAGTCAGGCAGGCAAAGCAATGCTCAGACACCACAGGCTGCTTTAGTCTCTCTCCTCAACTGGAGCATGTCAAAAGCAAAGAGAATTTTAGCAATTCCTCCCTACTTGGAGGAGACAGATGCTGAGGTCTCTATGTCCAAGCTTTCCTTGAAACAGCGCGAATTAAAAACTAGCTGTTTTTTAAAATGAAGAATGAGATTGCCTTGTATTCATTTGACAGCATGAATTGGGTGTGTCTGAAAAGCACCAAACACTAACATTGTTTTAACATCTATTCAGCTAAACCCTCCATTTCAGAGATGTAGAAGCAGGTGGAAAGCACAGAGTTCAGTGCAATTGCATGAATGCTATGCCAGGTTTTAATTAGGCACAGTAATCCTAAAATTACATTATCATACCTGTTAAGGCAAGAACACACCATATAAATTAAACAGTTATATGCACCCTTAAGCTGAAAGCATTTTTCATTTTAGGCAAGTACAAAAAAGACCGCCAAACTCAAGGCACAATATCACTTAACAGTTTCAGAAATTGTTAAACTATGAAAATGATGATCAGAAAAAGGACCTTTCCCTCCAATAAGGTTGACAGTTTAATTCCCAGATCCTCACTGTGAATTTTCCTCCCCCCTGCCTTGCTTTTGATTCTGAAACTACATGAAGAAGAACAACGGGGAAAAAGAGACATAACAACAAGAGTTAATCATAAGCCATGAAAAGGTTATGCAGCCAATGCAAATTCAGGGGAACAGCAATTGTACAAAGATAGAACCATTTTACTGTGATTTATCATGCAGCAAAGAGCTTGCTTTGGTTTTGACACCTGAGCCAGAGTGCATAAATGGATTCTTTGATGGTTGCACTTTTTGTTAGAAAGTCATTCTTCAGCCTGTATCAGCCAGGACACTCGTGGTGCACAGCTCATCTGCTAAACGAGGAGAGGGGGGGAAACCATTTATACTACCACCACAACTGTTGCTAAAGCATCACTCTGCTTCTGCAAAAAAACTCTCTCCGGCACTCACATCATCCTAGGCCAGTACAATCCAAGGCTGCCCAGTCCCAGGTTATACAGACGCTACACCAGCATCCCCAGAAGGTCTGAGGCAGCATCATGAGCAGCTGCTTCTCTGCTTTTTATGCTTTCCTCAGGAGAGAAAGCAGGGAGGACAGGGGGAGTATCACCATCAACCCAAAAGGCCACAGATTTATCCAGGTGCTTACACTTGCACTGATTTCACATGGGACTTGGATGACTAAACACCGCTGTGGGTACAGGTGTTGGAGTGCACACAAACCAATGCCTTCAGCTGCAACAGGCATCAGCTTCCTACAGGTGATACAGGGTAAGAAAACTCCCTACAGCTGTGTCTGCAAACAGGCCAGATCAGATGGCAGAGGTCTAGCGTTTTGCATGCCTTTAACAAAATCCCACTGAACTTGTGGCATTGCCACATTTTTGAGCAACCTAAAAAGTCCAAGCTACCTCAACTGTAGTAGTCCAGAAATATAGAAAATATTAAAATAACAGCTCAGACATTGCCAGCCCCACAGGGGGGCATTTCAAACGTGCACTGACTGCTGGCCCGAAGCCACCCTCTGCACCAGATTTGCCATCCCTCTTCGGCGAGCAGCATCCCTGGGATCAGTGCGTAGGGGGAAAAGTTCTTTGCTCTCCCACATCCTGCTCCCGTCAGGTGTGATTTTCCTTGCACCAGCGGAAATATTGTGGGCAGACTGGCACAGTGAGTCACCCACCTGGAACAATGTTGGGCGATAAAGATCATTTAGGTGCCTACTAGGGTGTCTGGCAGGGGGCTGCACTTTTGTGGCTGGGTAGTATTTATCCTCTGTAGCTTTTACAGGGAGAGAAAATTCTCTTAGATTCCACAGTTATCACCTGGGATGGGGACATTTCCTTAGCGTTCCTGAGGCAGCCTTTCTCTCTGCATCATTAAGCCCCCAGCCTACTGGAAGCCTGTTTGTTTATTTCCATTTCCAAGCTTTTCTTATGACTGTTTTTCAGTTACAGCTCCTTTTCTTGTGCTCCCTTTTGAAGAGGAACAGTTGTATGCACAGGGGAAGTTCTGTGTCTGCCAACGCTGCTATTTTCCTTTGACAAAAAGACAGGTTTGATTTGGGTTTGTGTCTGGCTCAGCTACCTGCTTGTTCACAGTGGACTCCAAAACATGCTCAAAGTTTGCAGCCTGCTGCCTCTCCTTGGTTGGGAAGAGGAGAAATGTGGAAGGGTACCTTGCATCTGATATTTCCTGAAAACTTCCAGACTCTATCTGCACAAAGGGCTCTTTACAAACGCTCCTCCACAGACAGCTGAGGCCAGGAGGTGATGGTGTGAAGGCACCCTTCTCTGGAGAGCTGTGTAATTTTACAGTAACCCCTGCCATAAGCCAAATGAGCCATTATGCACAGTATCAGTGAAGCAAGAACAGTGATGAAGGCAGCCTGGGTGTTAGGGGGTGAGTTACATGACACGGATGTGTCCGGTCCCCAGGACATTGTGCTGGGGGAGGAGTTCAGTCCCCTTCCTCTCCACTGAAGTCCTCCAGCCTCCAGCTGACTTGCACAGCCCACTGCTTCTCTGAGGAGTGAGACAGAAATCGTGGGGTTGAGCTGGAAATGCCAGTGGGGTAGTACCGAAACAGGGAAACAGGGAGCACAAGGCTGTGGTGGGAAGAATGTGGGAAGGGAGTCAGGGTACCTTCAAATTACAGAGCAGCCTAGGGTCATGTCACAGCTACCAACTGGGAGAGAGCAGTGCTGATCATCCTGGGCTTACTAGTGGTCATGTATAAAATAAAAATTCATACACAGTCAAAGTGCTCCCCAGGTCTTACTCCTGAGCATGCCGGTGAGGATGCAGAGTGCAGCGAGCTTTGGAGTGATGCCTGTCTGCACCCAACAACATAGCTGTCCCTGACAGGCAATGAAAAGTGCTTACGTCCTCCCAAAACTGCCACAGGCTTGTCAAGGACAGACTGACTCTCCCCAGCCAGGACAGGCCCCCCAGAACACTGCAATCCACACTTACTCTGACAACGATGCTGCTGCACGCTTGAATGGCTTTCTCTATACATTGCTGCTGGGTTTCACTCAGTTGAAGGGAAAAACTACAAACCCCAGCACTGATGAGCATCCCTAGCTGCACCCTGGGTGACCGACTTCGGCACAGACTCACCTACTGAATTGCCAACGCTTGCCTTGACAGATCACTTGTCAAAACAGGAGCTATTCCAAACCACGCGGAGAATGGGAGATCTAGCTGGAATTCAAGCATAATGTGATATGACTACTTAACAGTAAGGGCAAGTTTATCTCTGGGGATAAAGCTGCTAACTGGTTAACAGGACAGAAAGGAAGCGTGTATAGGGCTGCCAAACCCACTGAAGATACAGCCACAACACTGACCCAACAGTTTTTGTGCCATTCTCAGGACGCAGACTTGTGAAGGCAGTACAGCCAGATGTGACACGTGAGTCCGCGCTGCTCTGCCAAGCCCAGGAAGCCCACTCCGAGCCACTGGCTAGCAGAGAGCCCGGGTACAAGCCCACCAAACCCAGCCCAAGGCGCTGGTGCCTAGCCAGGCAGCCCCCTGATCTCCTGGCAAACACTGAGCTGGTGTATCCCATTTCAGTACTCCCCCTCGCCCCCAACAGCGGAAAATGATAACGTTTGCTCTAGGGGACCCTGGCTTTTGAATGGTTAAAATGAAAAAAGTACTTCTTCCTGGAGTGAGACAAGGGACAATATAAAGCAGACCCATCCAGCACCTTTACAAGGAAATGTTATTGTGATTTTTAATAATAAGCTGTATTTGTTCTAGGAATTGGACACAGAGGATTAGCTGTATTTCTGAGCAAGTTATTTTGAGGTGACAAGCCACGGTGTTCTCCTCAGAAGATTTTATATTATTGGTACCTTTACAGACTTTCACTCTTCGTGAGCTTGAAAGTAACAGTGAGTTCATGAATTAACTTTTAGGCAGCAAACGCTCCAGCAAAAGCTTACAAATATTTTTCAGACAACAAATGAGGTTAGGCAATAAGCAAGCAAACCGTAAAGTGCATTTGAAAGTCAACCTAATGATGGATTTAGAGCCTTAAAGCAGTTCTTTTACTGTACTTGTTTGAATCTTTAATTACACTTCTTTTTATCCCTAGCAATCAGATGTGATACCGAACTAGAGCGTTTTATAAATCACGTTACACTGGGTTTGGTGTCTTTGAACAATCACATATTTAGCATATTTCAGGAACACAAAGCAGTTGATGTGTTGCTGAGCTTTGTCAAGTTAAACAGGGAATTCTACAGGAAGTTTTTTAATTAGGTTTCAGGCCAACAGAAGCAACCCCTAAACATCACGGCAGTGCGTGGCTGGGCAATGCTGCCTTGCTCTGGGTGTGCCTCTGGGCTTCGTTCTGTTAATGACTGACACTTCTATTTATAGACTGAATACAAGGGAGTTGCTTGGAAGGGAACGTTTCTGAATATGTTTCAGTGTACACAGATTTGAGTCACAAAGTCTGTGAACATACAGTTCCTGGTACTGGCTCCTTCCATTTTATCTCGAGATAAGAGTCTTTGCTCCACCTATGGCAAAGTAAGTGCTGCCGTTGCAGCGCTCTGGGCTGTTCTTGCCTCTTAGCCAAAGGCCAGTGGTGCAAGAAGCAAGAGCTTCCTCGTCATCCCACTGTAAGTTAAGCTTGGCCATCATCGGACCAAGCTGGATTTTGTTTTCTGTGTTCCGTTCTTTTCCTAAGGTGACATTTGAACAGGCAGTGCTGCTCTCTAGTAGCAGCGAGCTAGAAGCAAACCCAGCAGCCGACAGGTACCATCTCTTACCTTCACGGGAGAATAACCCAGCACAGCTTGGAAGATTAGCGTTAGGGTCACACTTCTGGTTTGACTGTGTGAAATGAGCCCCAGGCTGGTAATAGTCCAAAGTGAACGTTACTGGTGTTCAGCATCCTTTCTGAAACAGGATTGATGGTTGTAGTCATTTGCTATGAGACATACCCGCTCTGTAATTGGGAATCTCAGCCCTGTGTCCCAAGCTTAAATGGGCACAATATTAGTGCCGAAGCTGTGGTATTGGCTCCTGTTCTCTGGTCAGACTGAGCATTTCACCCTCCAGAATGTAGTTCTGTCATCTTTCAGGGGCTTAATTGACAAAAGGTAAATATAACAGGGAGAAAATATATATTAGCTGAGGGTGCCTCAAGTGCCAGAGAAAGGACTTTGCTGTTAATAAATGAGAGAGAATTAGAAGACACGCTGATATTGTGGTAGAGACACAGGATCACGTGGTTGCATGCTGACTTGCAGTGCAGGGCAGCAACATTTTTTGCATATTCCTGAAAATTGTTGTCTTTTGCAAAGGATCAATGCTCTGTGAGCTACTGGTCAGACTCCTCCTGCGTATTATGGAGCTGCCACTGGCGATCACTGAAATAGGTCTGTAGATTGTGCTCATGTTCGGAACGGGCTCATCCACAGCTAAATGACTGGAAAACAGAAGCAGCTCCCATTTTAGGCTGACCTGGGGAAGGACAGTGAGAACTTCCCATGTGCATCTGAGATCCCTCCATGCTTCTTTAGTGAAGCTGAATCTAAATTCTTTTTGCATGTTTGAAGAAACCTGAATTTGAATTTCAGCCTTTCGATGTACATACTCCTTTTTGGACTCTGGGCCACCCATGCATCCTTGGATGAGCCATTTAACAGTTCAAAGCCTTGTTCTCCCCATCACTAAAAGACAAGCATTGCCTACCCTGTGGGAATGCTGTAGGAAGCACTGAAGTCAGAACTAAGGAAAAGACATCCTTTATAAAACTTTTGAAGATGGCTTATATAAGAATATAATCAAACCCCAACATCTGCCCGGAGATTATTTAGGCATCTGCCATGCACAGACATATCTGGCAGAATAAAATCCACTGAAGTCCATAAACCTGATCCCAACAGTAACAGATGCAACCAGTAACTCACCACTTCTACACTCAAGAATCTACCACCACATCACACCAGAGAAGAGGGAAGCCTGGACACACTCTCCCCTTCAACCACCCACTGCCAGATGCTGAGCCACACCTGCCAGAAGGGCTTCCCCAGTGGCGGCACAGCCCCTGCCATGGAAAGGCTGGCCACCCTTGCCAGCCACGAGAAAGACGGGTTCGTCAGGATGAACTAGACCCATGTTTTCCACAAACAGGGAAAAAAAAAGTCATCGGCCATTTTAATTGTCTTGGTCCCAGGTACAGGCAACGTCTAAGAAGCAATGCTGCCCTCTGTTACGTCTTCAGCTACTCACTCGCGCATGGCTGGCGACGTAGGTCCAGCTACTCCATCGCAGCTCGGGGCTTTGGATTAGCCTCAGTCAAATGACACAGAACAACGCAAGCAAAGCCGGCTCCTGCAAGAAGCTGAGCACCTTTAGTTCCTAACGAGCTTCAGAGACTTAGAGAAGGTGTTTTGCATCCAGTAAGGACAAAGAAATCTACTGTAAGTTATTGTAATTAGTTCTTCAAGTCCTAACCTTCATCCACTGCTTTTTCCCTATATAAATCAGGTATTAAAATTTTAATACAAATCAATATATTCACCTCATCATTTTGTATTAGTAGCATCCAATTTCATGGTCAAAAACTAGATGAAACAGATTTTATTATCAGTTTAGAAGATAACCTTTATCTTTATTTCAGTGTGTTACCTTATTGATGAGTTCAATACAGAAATTTCAAGGCAATCATGAGTGCAATGTAATCATTCTGGATAAAACTGTATGAGAAATAGGTTTTAAAATGAAAACGTACTAACAACACGCTATCTCTACATGCCCATTTTAAAAAAGAAATTATATCATTAACAGGAAATAAAGATTATTACTTATTCATATTAGGCCTGACTCCAACACGGGTAATCGGATTGACTGCGAAATAGCTCTACAAACACTTTTCTCGTACTCAGAGGAAGTATTTACGTAGGCAAATACTGCTGGGCTCTGGCAAAAGTGGGAGAATTTGGGCTTCTCTGATTCAAAGATTTATTATTGACAAAACCGTCAGTTGCTCAAACCCCACAAAATGGTTTCAACTGAACAGTCACACCACTAGTTGGAGAAAGGCACGCATGCGATAAGGAAGGAGAATGAAAAAGCTTATTGACGTGCTGACACACAGCTGATAAGGAAAACAAAAACCCACTTAAAAAAAAAAAAACAACAGTTGAGTTTTAGTCGAAGTCAAGAGCAGCATCTGGTTTCCTTTCTCTCCCAACGTCAAGAAGATGTTGGCAATGATGCTGAAGCTATTTCCAGTTCTAGCCATCCTTACAGGTAAGAATAAAAACCTGATCAAAATAGCACTGGGATAAAGGAACTTGTTGAAATAAGACAGCAGGTGAACCTGACTGGCAAACTAGGAGAATATTCAAGATTTATTTCAGGATGGAGTGAAAATCGTGGCTATAATGCTATGTCATTTGGTGAAATCGGCAAGCTGACCGCTGACTGGTAAGAGTTCTTTGCTCAAGGCCAGAATTTTAGCTTTGGTAGATTAATGCTTTGTTCTAAAGCCAGGAAGAGGCAAGGAGCTCTCGCATGGAGCGTTACGGTCTTTCGAGCATTTCAGGGTTGGGTTTTCTCATGTTTGGCTTTTGTCTCCGCTTGATAATGGCTCTGGGAAACGCTGCCTCCATCCCACCCCAGCCAAAAGATTTTTGGGGATGCTTAACTTTAAGCATGCAAATAATCCTTTGGATTTCCCCTCAAGTTAAGTGAGGATGTAATACTTGGTGGAATCTAGGAATTATATGGTATTAATATGGTATATTAAAGATTATGTATTATTCATGTTTCAAGGACATTTCATTGTTCTAAGCTTTATTTTTAATATATACAGAAGCAGACATTTTAAGTCTAATGCTCCACATTGATGAACAGCCTCTGTATCCACTAAAGAAAGTGGAAGTTAGTTTCCACATTTGCTTTTCAAGATGGAATTATCTCATTTGGATGCCAGAGAAATATTTTAAATAGTTGCTCCTGGCATTTCAATGTTATCTCTCTCACACACACATAAACCCCACAGGTTTTTGCCTTAGAAATGAAGAGTAATTCAGAGTTAGTGCCAATACTTTTCAAAACAATGTCCTCTAATTTTAAAGTTCTGGCTTTAAGACTAGCAGTGTGTCCATACTGATGGGTGCCATGGACTGCAGGTTTCTGCAGTGGCTAGGAAAAGGTCAGCAAACTTGGATTTACTTTGTGAGCATTACAAACTGCATGGGACTTAGTGCAGGTGGGTGAGTCCCAATTAACTGCAATGACTTTCTCTACAGCGAGGCAATGGTCTTATGCAATATCAATGAGTAAAAGACATGGATCAACTATTTTAAACAAGTTACGGTCCTGTTCACGCTAGCTTTTTTCAATGAGATACTCTGTACTCATACACTTTTTTTTTAATTTAAACCAAAAGGCTACATTTAAGCCAATGTATGAAATGGAATTATGAGTTTGAAATGTAAACAGTGAACTAAATGCAAAGCAAAACTTCCATGAACTTCTGTGATGAGGGAACAGGCTCTGTGAGTCCAGTTCACTTTCAGTCAAAAGCTCCATCTTGCAATTAGTGATGGCTTTTAATAGCCTTGCTAGACAATGGAAGTTTGATAGGGCTTGGCTTTATATTTTTACTAGCCTGAAGCCTATTTAAACTAAATGTATTTCTTCAAAATATACAGCTTGATGGAAACTAGAATGCTTTGTGGAGTCATTTCTGCTAAAATTGACTTATTCTGGAAAACCTTATAACAATCAGGATCTGTGGCACTCCTGACTCCAAAACCAGAGAATAATAAAGGAAGTATGTGGCGCAGATGACTGGAAAATGGATGTTTTCAGTAGAATGACATTGTGTTGAAAGACGGTAGATTTAACCCTTCTGTGAGCAGAAAATAAATACATGTAAACCTGGAAAAATTATTGTGGCAAGAAACTGTCATCCTCTGGTTAACTCTAACTGTTACAGCTGAGAACAGTGACCTGAGATATCTAAAATAACATTACATGACTTTCATATTAGATCTCAGTAAGGATTAAGCTACTGTGCACTCATGGGACAAGCAGGACCTGGGATCCCCTCTTGCCCCAAGGCAGGTTGACATATTTAGGTCAGTCTCCAGCCATTCCTGTGAGACTGTCTTCACATGTAATGTAAATTTGCTGTAGTTTAAATCCACTAGTTCTCATCTTAGCCACCAGCAACACAGAAAGTAGATGACTCCCTTCTTCCTCGCAGTGACCTTTTACTATTGAAGCCATCAGTCAAGGAAAACAGACCCCGAAGACTTCAGACTCTAGGTTCAGATAGGTTTGCATATTGTGGCAACTGACAAATCTACAATATTTACATGGTTTAAAATGTCAAAATAAATTAAATTTCTTTTTTAAACAATGTTTTCTCTCATAGAGCTAATAATGTGAGCAAAATGCTCGTTGGTATTACTAGAGGTTCTGCTTAAATTCTCAAAAGCAGCACCTGAACATAAGATGCATGATATTTCATTAAGAAGAATATTTTTTATGTTTTGCCTCTATCATTCGTATGTGCCCAAATGAAAATTACTATTATTATAACATGAAGTTCTCACCTTGCTTGTTTTGCATAGAAAGCTCTGAAAGACTTGTATTTTCCATCACATTCAAAAGAAATATATTCTCCTTCAGAACCTTTAGTTTTAAAACTGGATTCGGTGATCTAGCAAAACCCTGGAAAGCCCCTTTTTTTTCTGGCAGCTGTAGCTTTCTTTGTTGCTGTATGTCACCACTGCTAGTAGCTTATATATGGAGGAAAGAATCATAAATACTGTAAGATGGTGCTTGATGCCTTTCATTAATATGACTGCGTAGCCAAGTCTGATCAGAACATCACGGGAAAGGGCTCACAAGTTATGTTTGCTCCCTTTCTGCTTTGAGAACAGAAAGGGTTGATCACAGGATTTCTCACAACCCACATAATAAAAGCAGTTCCAAAAAGCTTTGTTTGATGTTTCCAATGTAAAAGCACTGGGAAAGAACAGCTTCTGCATGTGAGCCCTAAGAAACCTAAACAAAAGCAAAGTAATTAGCAAAAGCAGAGAAAGGCTGCTGGGCTCCAGCCTGGGGGAACCTGGCAGTGCCACCGAGTCCGAATCAGAACATGAGAATGTCAGGAGAGGTGACAGTGTAGGAGATGGTGAGCCAAGGTAAAGGAGAGCAGACATCTAAACAAAAAACTGGGGAAAAAAAAAGGCTAGAAGGGTGTAAAAGGGGGCTAGACCCAGTGGTGCAGGGGAGCGCTGCAAGGGCAGAAGGGCTCAGCTTGGCCACAGGCTCTTTGCAAGAAGACAAGTCTCGGCAAGTGAGAACAAGTATGTTTTTAGAAACCCTGCTTTCTCAGAGTATTATTTGTTGTAAGGTCACAGGTATTCTGTGGGATTTAATTCGCTTGTTAGCTTTTACCCACTCCCAGGTTGTTATCACTAAAATTTTCCACACAAAGCCCAAGGGAAACTGTACTGAAAAGGAGAATGACTAGACACGTCCTGTGGGTTTCTTCGATACCGCTGGGAGCAAAGCACCGTCACACAGCTCCCGGGGCCAGCCCCGTCTGACCTCTCCTCCCCACACTTACTGCCCGCAGGCCCCGTCAGCGGCGTTGTGGTGACCGTCCCTGAGAAGGCAGTGAATGTCACTACAGGTGGAAACGTAACCCTCCTCTGTACCTACATGGATTCTGGACCGCTGGGAAATTTCTTTATTCAGTGGAGCTTTTATAGTGCCAAAGAGAGCCAACTCCATACCGTAAGATACTTATTTATTTATTATTACTATAAAGTTATATTCAAGATATCCTTAAGTCCTCAAAGAATCTCGTTACATTTGATAGTGTTATCACTCAGTACAGGCAAAGGAGGCAGGTTGGTGTTCCCACCCTGAAGACATGAGATGGAGATGCAATGAAATTTAGGGCCAGATGCACAAAGTTATCTAGGCTCCTAGTTCCTACTGGCATGCCTGAACTCCTTTAGAAACTTCTGAGAAGGAACAAAAGTGATTCAGATGCTCAAAGGACTTGCTCTAAGTCACACAGGAAGCGTGAAGCAAGGACCAGGTGTCCAAAAATCACACAAGCGCTCCAGCCCCTGGACCAGCTCCCTTTTCTCTTCTCTGGCAGATATTTCCTGCCATTGTGAAGGCAGCTTTCCTGGCGAGACACCCCTGCCTACAACAATGTATCCCCCACTTAAGGGTCAAATGAATGCTCCTTGTCTCAACTGCTATCGTTGCTACAAGGCGGCTCAACAATAAGCTGTCAGTGCAAAGTGAGCTGCGAGTATTTTGGCAGGACTCCGTAGAAAGTTGTCACAGCAGGAAATCTGCCACAGCAAACTCGCATCGGTATTTTGTGGCATCCCACGGGTGTCATTGTGCTAGCAGAACAATTACAGATCAAAGGCAAATGCTCCTTGCCCTTCCTGAGACCCTGAGAGGCACCAGAGCCAAACAGCATCTCCCCCCAGGGGTGTAATGGGACCGCAGGGTAGGTTGGAGCATCAGCACAGGGACAGCATTGGGACTGTGCAGGACACCAAGTACTGAACAGCTACGTGCTGTAAGCGCTGCCCGAGCCTCTCACGGGGCTGTGAAGACCTTGCAGAGCAGCCTGGCCTGCCTGGAAGGAGTCGGGATGGGATGTGTAACTCCCTGTATGTCCTCACACTACTGCCCAGGCTTCAAGAGCTATCCATTAATCTTGTTTTTTGGGGAAAATGAATCCATAAACTTCACCCCCAGCATAACACACAGGGTATGAGTTGCCACCAGCTCAGTCCTGACAGGTGCTGAGCAACCAGCAACACCTTCCTTTAGAAGATGAAAAGCTGATTTTAAGTGTTACTGCATCCTTGAGGACAACTGTGATTTTTTTTTCCATGCCCCGGTGTCAGGCTTATGCCTGTTAGGCAGTCAGTCCCTTTTCTCTCACGCTGGTTTTATCCCATTGCCAACATTCTCTTTCGAAAAGTTCATTCCTCCTGCCTGGTGTTACACCTGAGAGTTGGAGTAAAGAGATTTGACTTTGAAAAGTGTCACGGTCCACCCGGATGATATTCCTGTAATGTTCGCCGGCTTCCTAACAACGTTACGTTGGGAGGTTTGCCCCTGCCGACAGAGTTACAGCTTCTGTTTGTTTATCGATGAGAGCAGCATTAGGCTGTCTGTAGTTTGCAGAATGTACAGAATGTGACATCTGGCATCGAACAGCAATAGTCAGTAGGTAAGAAATAGCAATTTAACGTTAAGACACCACCGCTCACCCTCCTGCAGTGTATCACTGCCACTGTGCCAGTGCCAAGTACAAACACTGGGCCCATCCCAAACCCCGGCTCTAGCTGAACGCCACACCAACGTGTACACACCTTGCCTGACTAATTGTATGAATAATTGTTACTCACTATTTGCTTTTTTTCAAGTTGAAACTATTCTATTAAATGAAGAATTATTCACGAAAGGGTGGTAGCTGCAGGCTTCCAAAGTAAGCTGTTTATAGTACAATATACTATAGTTTTGATCCAGTATGTTACATCATAAATTTTAATCACTCATTCAGGTGGGAAGTACAGCACTGAGCCAGGATCAAGCCCATCCTCTCCAGATTTGGTTAGAGTCTCTCTGTTTTACTTGTGTCAAATATTCCATATTGCAGGACAATAAATGCAATGGATTTTCTGCTCACAACCAAAAGCAATAAGCAGACTGTACTTGCAAGTATTTTAGAGGGAGAATCAGACAGTTTCAAGAGATCCAGGAGGGGAAAACCATTTGTAAACTGTGACCAATGATGAGAAAACACCCTCTGAGGATTGTAATCTTAAAATACTGTCAGTGGTTTAGAATATGCTCAACAAGAACTAACCGATGTGAGGCTACCAAATGTCAGGGGGACCTTCTAGATCAATCCCTTCAGCACTCCCTCCTGGCTTTGCAGCTCTAATCCCGTTCCCCTCGAACACGGAGGTAAGATCTCCTCTCGCGGCAGTGCCCATTGCCCTTGGCTCACACACCCACGACGCTGGGAGGGTACCCTGCGTCCTCCGAGTCTGCCGGGGGACCGTGGCACTACTCTTCTTAAAACGCTTTTAGCATCCCATTCAGTCCTGTATTCCTTGACCCTGTGTTCTTTTACCACAACATGGCAATTCCTTACCATTTTGAACCTACTCACAATAAAATGAATCACGTTAATGCAAACACTAGGAAGAAAGGGCTGTGCCTGCTGGTGAAAAGTACGGTTTAAGAAGTTACACAGCACAGCTGAACATGAAATTGGATTTTCAGCCTCTCTCTGAACTCACAGCAAGACGTTCCTGGTGACTTTTCTGAGTTTCATGAAGGACTGAGTGCCTGAAAGCATGAAAGTTTTTCTCCTACAAGTTTAAACAAAAAATAATCTCTTTTGACAAACCTGGCTTTGCCCTTGTTGCTTGGCACATAGCTGATGTTAAGTTTCACATTTTGTTCCAAGTAGGAAATATATGCATGGCAATGGGGGAGATTGCCAGCTTTGGATTTCATTGTTTAGATTGAAGAACACTAAAATGCAAGTCAAAAATGTGTTTAATATGCTGATACGATGACAAAACCAACTGAATTGAAGAAACTGGCACCATACCTTACTGAATACCGGAACAGTAGCTTGCATTTTAAGTGGGATATAATTACTGAATTCTATGAGATACTTAGATTCTTCTAAAACGTTAGTAATAAGCAAACACACGCTTCCTTATAATTAGCATATATTTTCCCTGAAAAAGATTGTGGAAAATTCTGGCACCAGTCAAAATTTGCTGTTTTATCAGCAACTAAATGGGTAACATTTTCAAATTCCATTTTTTAAAGTTGAAAACTTCTGCCAAATATTTCGAAGACAGGAGACTCAAAATTTCTCCAAAAACCCAGAGAAAATACATCTTCTTATCCCACCTGCTACAATTTTAAATAATTCTGACATTTTACTAAATGCTAGATGTCTTGATGACCATGTTATTCACATGGGTCATATAATCACAACAGTAAGATTAAGCAGATAGGATGTTCTCCATAACAAATGGTGTGTGTGTGTGATATTGATTTTAATGAATAATGTTTATTTACATATTTGAGAATATGGCCCTTTCTGTCTACAGTGGCAGCAAATAATAGCACAAACTGTGGAATGTTAGAATTAATTAAGGCAAATTTATGTCATTAAGATGCTATTGGCTTGAAGCATGAATGAATGTGAGCTTTAAACGACTAGATTTTAGGACATAATATATAATAAGCACAGAGGCCATAAGTACCCTGTTTAATAAGAATGTCAGTATTTTACACTGCTATTTATGTTACAGATTTTGCAGTGTTTTGAGATACGTAACCTTGGGTACAGTCCTGTCTGGAGCAAAATCAGTAAGATCAGCATCAGAACTAGTGCCAGTGCTCATGTAATGCCCCAGAGCATTCAGCAACAGATTTTACCTTGCCTCAAGGTGAGGCAGAGCGGTTCATTACTTGCAGACCTGGTGCCGATCCGCCCCCCAGCACCGCCTTTGTGAAGCTGGCTGGTGCCTTTTGCTGTTTGCTCGGGTGTTTTCATACCCCGTGCCACGCTGCCCACCTTCCACACTGCTGGCGCAGGTGCTCGACAGTTGTCACGGCAGTTACAGCGCAGAGGACGACAAACCACAAACAGGCTGTTCAGAGAGAGAGATGATGGTGCTGAAAAGGGGGGCAGCAAACAGCGGAACGGCAGGTGTGCGCAATGCTGTTTTGGAGACAGTGTGGCTATATATAGAGTGCGAATATAGAACTTTTTAATTGGAGCCTAACTCTGCTGTTCTCCTGAGAAGTTTCCCCAGTGGAAATAATTCCCCTCATTTGAACTAAATAATGTAAATATCAGTTCATGGAAAACAGGAAGCCATGTGTATTTTTAACTTTTTCTTCTTGCCATTCACCCCTTAGCAACATGTCTTTTTAATGATAAACTTAATTTTTAAATAATAACTCCCAGCCAAGGATCTTGAGAATTTTCCAATACTGAACTATCTCTATTTTACGTATAGACAAACTGAGGCAAAACCACTACTTTTTCAGCTCACCCAGGCTAACACAGTGCATCACAGCCTGTCCTGGGTCATAAGGTAAAGTCTCGACTCCTGCTCAGATCTGCATCTGTGCTTCATTTCATGCTCTGAGTCACTCGGCTGGCCTCGGTGTAAAGCACTCAAGTAAATGTTTGAAAGGTTGAAGCCTGCTGGTGACTCCACACAGGCGAGGCTGCAGCCTTGCAAAGCTAAATACAACTCCTGAACCTGACCAGGGACACACCTTGAGCCTCTGGCCCAGCCCACCCGCAGCGAAAGTAAGTGAAATTACCAGAGATGCTGCGTGCTTACCCAAGATATGCCCAGGGCAGAATTCTTCATTGAAATTTTGAATTCACTAGATGAGTAAAGGTCATGCATGACTATTGTAAGAGAAACTGAATTGTTGATAGACTTCTTATGAATATGTTTTTCTCTTAGAAAAAGTGAGCCTGAAATATTTGCAGACGGTGACATAGACACTGCTTTGGTAAAGCTACTGACGGGCACTTGAGAGGGAAAGAGCTTTAGCGGCCTGTAACAGCAAGAATATCTTCCATTTATTTTATATATTGGCTTTCGCCCTCCCAGAACCTGCATTTCTCTTGTACCTGTACTACCAAGAAAGTATTATCTAGTGGATAGGGGCAAGGAGGGTCTCACTGCGAGTCACAGAGAAGAGGAAGATGGCACCATGCCCCTACGAGAAGTCTAGTCATGTCCTTACGTGACTCACTCTGCAAAACTTTCACAGGTTGTGTCACGTTGTTCAGGAACAGGGGACAGGGTGGCAGAGCCCAAGGCAGGAAAGAGATGCAAGAAGAGCAATCCAAGCGCAGCTGTCTCTGCTCCTTTCATCCCAAGACCCCAAATGCAGATTACCAGCAGTCCCAGTGCCGGCACAGTGCTGCTGCCCAGCGCAGAGCAAGGCACAGGCACAGGCACTGGGCTGCCCTGTGAGAGCCAGGGGCCAGCCACCTCCCTAAGTGTGGGGCTCCCATAAAAACTTTTGAAAGAACAAATTCCTCCCCATGTAGTACGAGTAGTTCTTGAGACCCCATCGCATGCTTTCAGCCACAGGCAACCGAGATCGTGTGTTGCAGAGGCTGTCAGTGCTGCAAGGGCCACTGGACTGGCAGCAGAGCAGTTCCAGCCCATGAACAAAGATGAGCTGGTGCCAAGCACCTCCTGAAGCAGTATAGGAAAGCTTCCTGGAAAGGGCCTCTCTTATACACGAGCATTTTTTTTTTACCTAGAGGCGAGTGTTTTAAACCAGAGTTTTATCTAGCACTTAGATGACCGAGTAGATGTTTAAAAGGAACAGCTTCACGGAAAGCAGAGGCAACACCTCCAATGCGAAGGCATGGAGATGCTGTTGTCATGCCATTGCAGAGTGACTCCCTGGATGTCAGTGGGATTATACTGTGGTCTGTCTGTGGTTCTCTCTGGCACTAGGGTAACAGTCTGCAGAGAGATGAAATAAACTGACACACTGAAGAAGACAACAGTGAGAACACAAAGGAAAGTGGAGATAAGTAGATAACGATCAGGTTACAACTGGTGCATTTGGAACAAAGATTAGACTTCAAACTTAGTGTGCCTAATTTTAGGTAAAACTCAGAAATAAGATTCTCTTGCACCTCACTGCTGACAAGGCTTAAGAAATCTGCAAAATCTGCTGAACACAAGGCACCCTGCCCTTGTGAGCATCACTGATGGTACTGATGGGGTGCTGTGCAGGGAAGAGGCTCTTTGATTTTGGGGGAACATTTAAAGTCTCATTTAACTCTCAGATCAGCACATTTTTACTCAAATACAGCATTCCCCGTGTCATGGTATTCTGAGTATGGATGAAAAGTCAGTCAGTCATTGTCAAAAGATGGTGTATGTGACAGATGCACGGGGAAGATGTAGCTGGAGACACAAGGTAAGAAAAAAATCACCCCAATCTTAACAGCAAAAAAGACCTAAACAGCTTCTACTATGTTTATGCTACTGCTAGACCTGTAATTATGTTCTGGATTAAAATCTTAAAACCAGCACGACTAAGATAAACTGAATCAGATGCATCATTCCAAATTTTTAACTAACCTTATTTTTTATTGCATTTTTCTCCATCAAAATTACTTTGGATGTAGCTGTTGTTTTTTCCCACAGCTATTCTAGGTGGCTGAACTAACACCTTCAGGAATATTCTACTCAAAGGGTATCTGAAGGGCAAATCCACATACCAAGAGCCTCTGGGCTGCATGTGAGCAAGTCTGGATAGCCCCAATTTGGGGCTACATGCTTACATTGAAAAAATAAAATAGTCATCCTGGGTCTTCTTTCTAGAATATAACAACATTGTGAGATGTGGTGGATACAGAAGGACACTAAGCTGCCTGCTGAACTGGCTCCCTCTCAGCTGTCAGCAAAATGTCCCAGCCATAATCCACTCCAAACTCTCCTTGACTGCAGCGGGCTTCCTGCCTTACCCTGAAGTCCAGGGTACAACCCAACGTACATTGAGATCTAATAATAACTGCTGAAGAGCAGTTACACCAAATGCACTACGAAAACATGTTTCTGCTTGATGCACCAATGGTTCAGCCACAGGAATGATACTGTGAGAACATGAAAGAGCTGCTCCTCAAAAGCGTTTTGCACCCGTTAAAGCTGCTGAATGATTAATCCTCTAAAGGCTTTTGACTCCATCCCTTTCTTCTTCTACCAATGCACAATTGTGACAAGATGCTTCTAGTCATTATTAACATCCTCAATTACCCATGCAAAAATCCCAGTAATGCAGGATATGATATCCCTATTACAGACTGGCAGATGAGGGTTTTGACAAAAATGTGTGAAATGAAGCTGTGGTTGAAAAAGGCATTTAGGGCCAGACTCAGTCACGTGACACATGTCAAAGAAACCAATGCACACGCTGAGCATTTGCTTTTTTATCTAGACGAGTTCAGAATCTGAGCCTCAGGCTTTAATTAACACTTTTGAGCATGCTACATTTGTTCCCAAATTAGATGGTAAGATGCTTAAGGGAGTGATGAACATTTTTCCCCCTTGTTGTTATTTTATAAATTCTGTCTGTACTCATAATTCAAAAAGAGATCATGATCTCAAACCAGTAAAGTTAATACCCTCCTTTGCATTTATCAGTGAGAAAAAGGCTTTAACAGTTCTTTTTCTAGTAGCTTGAGAAAATATCAAACAGAAAATGATAAAACAAGCCTATGATGGGGCCCTCTGAACGCCTGAGCTTTACAGCTCTCCAGGCAAAGACTGTGAATCAGATGCTGAATACATCAGCCTAGAGAAATGTCATCGAACAAGATGCTAGAGCTTTGCCTCTGCTGGGGGGGAAAAGTGAGAAGGGGCTGGTGGAGGGAAGACACAGGTACTGGGAAGGAAGCCATGCCCTGAAACCGCCCCCAGTCAGGAAATCAAGACTTCTGTGGAGATTAAGTGGGACATTTTGTAATACATCTTCAAGTACATCTCATCTTAACAATTTTGATATCCAGATGTACTAGACATGTACAGCAATGTGATGCAATGACACCAGGAGATGGGGGGTGGGAGGAATATTGACCTGGAAATTGTGAATGAGTCCATCCAAAGACATTTGAAAGACACACTTATGCAAATTCTAGTATGTATTTATCCTGCCCCAAGAAGAAAGGAAGCAGATGGAGGCATATTTCTTCTAATTTACTGCCTGCTTTTTCCTGCACCCCTGCCACACTCTAAGGAGGAAGATCTTTCTGTAGAAGTTCTATAAAGAAAACCTGTAGGTGGGTTCCTCACTCTCTGCCAAACATCTGGCAGCCTTTGAAAATCCTCAACTCAGCATCAGCTTTGCCAACTGCTTCCTCTGCAGGCAAATACTTTCCTCACGATCACACTAGAAGAGGAGCAGCCTTCCCACAAGCCAGGCTAAAGGAGAAGAAAAGGACATGTGATTTCATGTACCAGATTCTTCAGAACTGGGGATACAAATAATCTTGTCTCCATCATCTCGAGTGCCTTGAGATTAACGAGATTTTCTTCCAAACGAGTACGATCATTCCCAGTTTCTCTGTTCTGTTTGTAACCCAGCTCCCCCAAAGAAGAACACCTGTTATTGACTCAACTGCCATGGAGGTCTGTGAGCCCAAATCCTTTTCTTGGTTGCAGCAGAAACTGTGCCTGGCAATGCAGAGTAGCGATACCACTGCCTTAGAAAGTCAGGAAGGATGGCTGCTGACGTGAGCGGCTTTAGACACTGCCTGGCCCACGCGCTGAATAACCAGCGAAGCTGCAATCCTTTCTAAGGTCAGGGAGACGTCTTCTAGGCAGCTTAGCTGTTTTGCAGAAACTGGTGTTTCAGATTGTGGAGTTATTAGGGACAACATTTTCAGGAGTGATAATCTCTGCTCTTTTTTCTGTCAGTTGTTTGATTAGTCATCGCAGGCAGCTGCTCCCATGAAATGTGAAAAGGCACCATTATATAAAAACTTGTGTGAGCAAACTAGCTGGTAAGGAGAAGCAGCAGCCATTACTGGATTGTTTTTCCACTGGTAAATCATCGACTTCACCAGAGCTGCTCATGATTTGCCTGAGGATATAAAAAGCTTATTTTTTTTCATGAGAAGCACAGCAGATTTCTTTCGTATTTTTTTACATTCAAGATGTTGCACTTTAAATATATTTATCACATCAAATTAAAAAGGCTTCCAGGAAAATTTTACCATTGACTAAATTTACATTTTTCCCATACAGACATTTTAGGGACATTTTAGGTAAAATGGAAAGAAATGTCAATGAGATGTGTGTCTGTAGGAGGGAACACTAGCTGTCAGTTGCCCCAAAATAAAAAGACTCCTGTATCTTCAACAGAAAACAAGATTTTTACTTTTGAAACAGAAAAAAAGATTTTTGCAAAGATTTTCATTTCAGCTTTTTGAAAGCTACAAACGTGAGCTTTTCAAGGACAGCATAAACCCACTTTGAACAAGGGTTTAAAATACCCGTTTTGAGTGTATTGCTTAAAGTGGGCTACGAATTCACAGCCAGTTAACTGAAACATGTTCCTCTTAAATGAAATTTCCTTCAATCCACCCATACCTCTGGGACAAGATATACACTCAGTAATTACTCACAACATTACTCAGCCTTTTTGGTGTTTACCACCTTCCTTCAGGGAACAGACTCCAGAGCTAGTGAGATAAGCATCATACAGGAGCAGAAGAATAGAGGACAGGCAGGACCCTGCAGAGGAACCGAATGCGTTTCCTTAAGATCTTCCACTACCTTTATGTTCATAGCTGAAAAAAACTACCCAGAAAGCTTCTGTTTAAATCCGTGAGAAGAACAAATATTCCCTGTTGAGTTGACACCTGTCTCAGATTTAACAGTGTATACAAAATATTTTCTCTGCATGCATTCAGACAGGAAGAGAGAACACAGAGGATTAATTTTTCAGTATATTGTATGAGGGCTTAGACAAGTAATGCACTCTAACTTCACATCAAATACACCGAGGGGCACTCGCTCCTCTATAATGTTTACTGGTATGCCCTGGCTGCATTTAAGGCTTGTAGTGCCAGTCCTATTGCCCATAACACGTGCTATAGCTAAGCTGGCACTCAGCGGGCAGCTTGTGCCAGCCCAGATCACTCTGAGGGAGATTGAGTAGAATTTAGCCCCTTTTTTTCCGTAACCAGGCCTTTTAGTAGCATATAATGGGCCCGCCTCTCCTCTCATGCTGCTGCAAGTCACGCATTACTTCATTTAAGTCATTGTACAGCTTAATTTCACATTAGTGTGAAAAGCTGATGGAAGCTCTTTCCCTGCCCTACTCGGACAGATGCAACTGATTGACGGAAGATGCAAATCCAGCCCACCACTGCCAAGAACTGTGTAGGAACATAGTTCAACGAGGAGCCTGAAGTCACAAGTCACAGTTCTTGTAACCCTGGAGTCTTGCAAGGACCAGTGTGTAACACTCTTGTTGCTCATACCCAGACAAATGTAGAACGAGGCAAGTGTGACCAATGTTTTTGTAACGACAGGTAGAGCTGGTTTTTGATGAGTGAGTTGCTTAAACCGAACTCCCTATTGTGGACACTCTCCTTCCTTGGGGAATACAAGGGTGCGCGCCCAGACTCTAGTTACGCCACAGAGCTCCATCCCTAGACATCCGCAAAGCATAAAATCAGTTTTAAAATTGATAGTATTGCACACCAACAATGGAAACTGGAAAACTGGAGAGCCTGTCCGGTTGTTCAGCAGACTGTCTAACCTAGTCCACCACTGTGCTAACGACTGAGCCTCTGATGCTTCCTCCCTGCAACACCAGTTTTCCACACGCTGGCAATGCAGTAGTGTAGGTTTGGTATTCAGAGCCCTGCATCAGTTGTACCTGGTGTTTGCAACCCTGGGGCAGGGAAAGATAGTCTGGCTGGCAAGTAGGCAGAATTGCACCTGAGATGGGGCCAAGCTGCAGTACCAGAGCTGCTGGTGCTGTGCAGGCTGGGTTCTGACCTTCATTTCAAAGCCTTATCATTGCACAAACCAGCTGCGCTCTGGCAGTTTTGGGGTGTAGCTTGCCTTAAGCTAATACAGGTTTTCAGATAACATTGCTTAAAGACTTCAGTCAACACTGTACCAGGGTGGATAAATGGAATTAAGAATAAATATTCTTAATTCAAAATGCAATCAGTTGATCTGCAAAGTAAAGCAAATTATACTTCTTGCCTGGGGACCTGCAGCGTCCCCGAAGGCAGGGAACTTTGACCAAAAGGAAATTTTGATACTAGTCAAGTGCGAATGGCATTTCACAGGAGTCTGTGAAGCTTTCTTCTACAAGCATTTTCCAGCTATTCCCATTAAAAACCATGCTGTTAGTCCAACTTCAATAAATACGTTTACACTGCTGATTCTGGAATACTGTCAGTAGGAACGATGTTAGATCTATTTGGGTCCCAACCTGTAATTCTATATGGTTACCTCTCACCAGTTTAAAAAAATGACTGAGTATGCTGGAACTGTTCACTTTGCCTAATTAATGGAGTTTGCATGTAGACACTGGGGCATGTACTGCCTATCCCGACTACTATCGCTTTTACACAACTGAGAAAAATAATTAATGTTTCACAGTTTTCCACGTTAGCTTGCTCTTTCAGATCTTGGTTTCACAGCACAGCTAGACTGGACAGTGCATTGTACTCCTTGAAAACTATCACATTTACCCCAGAGCTGATGAGACGCTGCAGTTCCTAAACAGACTCGAGGTCCAAGCGCCAGACTACCAAGCAAGCTCCACAATGAACACAATTTTAGCTCTCCTTTCACTCCACAGACAACAGGTTTGGTCTTATAAGCTTATGAGGCCAAATTTACTCCTGCAGTGCTGTTAAGTACAATCAATGCTACTGAAATCAGTGAAACAGGTCAATGTTAAACAGCAAATTTTTATCTGGGAGGAAACGTTGCATTCCTTAGGGACATTTATCCTTACTAGGTCTATAATTCTGCAAAACTTTTTTTTCCTGTTTAGTAAAAGGGTAACTTCTTGGTCCCAAATAGGTGCCCGTCCAAGCACCGAGGCCAACAGATACTCTTGATTCCACCTATGGTATGAAAACAAAGTCCATGATACTGTCTCTGACCCTGATTACACAAACAAGGAGAACAACATGGTTGCTCTAACTGCATGTGTGATGATTCTGCTGGTGTTCTTGTACTGCATTTTTATTGCTTCCAAATTTACTGCCAACAGATCAGGTGCCTTGTTTGCTTAGACCTATGTCTTGTGGATTCATTTCAGTTCTCTGTTCATGAGCTTCTGTATTTGGAAAGCTCTGCAGCCATCTACCTTTTGCAATGACAGGTCCATTCTTGTCACAATCTTCTTCTACTGAACTGCTTATTAATATCACAAATTATCAGTGCTTCAATTAGTACCACTATTCACTGCGCATGACTTGGCATTTTTTCTCACAGAATTGTCATATAATGGTTTATGGTCTCACCTTTGTTTTCGCAAATGCATCAGTCTGTGACTGGAGTGTCCATAAAGAACTAGCTACTGTCCCTTTATACAATTGAAAAATCCCATTTCCGAAAAGCTTGTCTTTTAAGAACCACTAGAAATATATATTCAAATGTACCATGTTTTTACCTATGCTTTCTCAGAGGAAGGGACAAGAAAGGGGGTGACATTGCTTGGCTTAATCAGAAATTGACTATATTCCAAATATGAGTACCAAACAAAGCGACAGGAAGATCTCTTGTTATTAAACTAACAATTGGTTCTTTATCACAGATCTATTATTATTCAGAAGGCCAGTCTTACTCCTATGGACAGTTTAAGAACAGGATAACAGCCGCAACAGGTCCAGGGAACGCATCGATCACCATCTCCAACATGCAGCCCTCTGACACTGGTGCCTACACCTGTGAAGTTTTCAGCCCACTGGGTGACACCGGCCAGAGTCAGAAAACCGTGATTGTCAGTGTGCTGGGTAAGCGCCTTTCCTCTCTATTGCCGTATTGTAGTTTTCCCCTCTTATTATGAAACACTGAATTCACAGCTCAAACTACGTAGGACCAGGGGGTATAATAGGACTGTGATAAACAAGGCCCATGACGCAGAGAAAGGGCTCACTGGTGCGCTGACCCACGGGATTTTTCCACCGGCAGAACCGGGGTGCCCTCTGCCTTCCACACAAAGCAGACCTGGTGCCGCTCCACAGCTGCCCCTGCCCCACCTGCAGTAAAACCCCAGTCTCCCATGAGTGGCCTTTAGAGTCACTTTGTGCTCTCAAACAGCGACCTCATGTTAGCAGGTAAGCGAGCAGCTGCAATTACCCAACTGCATTACACTTTTCATGCTAGAAAACCAAGCGGTATCATCTTTGATTAAAAATAAAAGGCCCTTTTAGCTGGGATTGACAACTTCTCTCTGAAGGCATTACATCCAGCCCCAAAGACCAACATTTTTCTAATTTTACCTAATGTTGGCCAAGGTGACCTGTGTGAATCTTGGGACAGGCAGCAGTACAGCCCAAGGGTTCTGGCTCACTCCAGTTCCCAGAAACTCTAGAACCTTAGCATGTGTTGAATGGAAGCGGTACAAAGTCTTACTTTGGATAGAAGAAAGCCATTGTTTAACCATGAACAGGCAGGACAGAAAGGATGAAAAGTGGTGGAATGAGATGTTTTACTTCCTAATAAGACAAAAGCTTGTACTAACCCATCTAATTGCTTTTATATTGAGAGTTCATACCTCCTCAGAGTGACAAATCAAAAGTCACATGCGAACATGATAACCAACATCATTTGCTTGTCTCCCAGGGATAAGAGAAAGACCTATGTAAACTCAGTCCCTGAAAAATCAAAGTACTGCTGTCATTACTCATCTAAAACTCCCCCAAAAAATAGTAATGCTGGAGCACTAGAGTAAGAGAATTTACTTTTCACACAAAGACCAAGAAACATTTTTTCATTTATGCACACAAAACTGGGCTGTGTTCATTGCTGGTCTAGTCGGTACTCTACAGAATCACAACCTATCCATAGGTAGGAAATGAAAAATAATAGGTGTAAGTGAAGACAGAACCTTCTCCTGTGTGCAAAGTGAGGAAATGCTATCAAAACGGATATATTTTTTAACAGAACTGTAGTTAATTTATTTCCTCCACCACTGCAATATACTGACAAAATCCCTCTTCCTTTATGTGGAAAAGCTCCTGCTGCGTCCCTAAAGAAAACGATGCTGCTACGTGGCAGAATAGCGTATGAGGAATAGCGACTGGCCCATTATAATTGAAGTAGTAGGTAGTCTTCATCTCAACACCTCCATAGTAATATTTAGTATGCAAATGGAAGGCAAGATAATAAAAATGTATCCTAGGCCATGTACATATATCTAATATTACTCTGCACTCTGATGGAAATGTGTAGATGGGGGTCAGTTCTTTACGTACAGCAGCACAGTACCAGAACTTGAGGTGGATGCTTGCAGCCCTGGCTATGTACTCATGGTGTCTGTTCTCATTGTTATTTTACAGTCAAACCATCAAAGCCTTTCTGCAAAATAGAAGGGACGCCTGAAAAAGGCCACCTAACCTACCTCTCATGCAAATGTGAAGAAGGATTGCCTCACCCTACCTACCACTGGTACAAAGTAGACGAGAATACCCTCACGCCTGTGACCGAAAAATTTAGTACGTAACTACAAGACCACCATATTGTGTTGCAATATGTTGCAATAAGTAACATCTGCAGTTCCTTAGTACCAGCCATTTCACACACTCTGTATCACCACATAGGGTGGTTAAAACTTATCCTCCTCTTCTGACAGTCAATGTCACAAAATCGTATTTTTCACTTATTCAAATTGACTGATTGCTGTCACAAAACAGGACTTTTTTTTCTGTTTGTTTTAATAAAAATTCTGTGGCATGTTGAAGTCTTGTCTATGCCATTACTTTAGGTTGTTAAAATGGGAGATAGATTTATGCCTTTGCATCTCCCTTCCCTCTGAATTTTGAGTGAACTTAGAATAAATTAAATCAATTTGTCATTCAGATGCTAAGACCTCCATCCCCAAAATCTTCAGTACCTGTTATATTTTCATTTCTGAAGTTACACTGACAACACTGGTATCAATGCGGGCAAAACATCAGACAGGCAGGCTGATTTGTAGAGTAGTCACCTACTTCTCATGTTCTACTACACTCCTGCCAGATCCATTGTAGTAACTTCCTAGGAAGGTAAATGTTATTATTTAAAGAATATAAAAAAACCCAAATGAGTGAATAATCAAGAGAACCCCATTTCTAATCTCTTAATAGCTCTCAGTATTACCAACTAAAGGAAACCATTTGCCTTCACAGTACACGATCAGTAACCTGTACCTGCTCTCTGTTTGTCACAGATCCAAACACTGGCATTCTTTACATCGGCAATCTCACCACCTTTGAAACTGGGCACTACCGGTGCATAGCCAGCAACACCCTGGGCAACAGTACCTGTGAGCTTGACCTAACCACACACTGTAAGTTTAATGCATGAAAGTAATCACGTACTTGATGTATGACATGCACAGTTTCCAGGAAAATGCTGTAGCAACTTTAAAGCATAGAATTTTTTTGAGTAAGAACGGAACAGCCTTTGAAGAGCTCCAGAGTTTTCATCCAGGCATGCCCAGAATTTACATTGACCAAGACAGCTGATTTAACATCTCCAGCTTCATTTCCCACTGGGATCTGGAGCTGAATCCGGCTCTGAGTGCTGAGTCTTTACTGAGAACCGACAGATGTGGAGTTTAGAGCAATTTTTTTCAGCCCACAGTCTCACTGCGGTCCCCCCGCCCCAGAATTTACAATCATCACTGAAATGTGGTAGTATAAGGACTGGGGGATTGTAGATGTCACCCCTAGCTAAAAATACTGTCATAATGGAAAAATACCGTCATCATGGAAAAATACCTTATCCTGACTGCTCTCAAGCAGTGGTCAACCACATCTGATGCAGATTTTTCAGCTAACCAGTACCATTTAACAAGAACCAAGCATGTGTTGTACAACCAGCCACCACAGATGTTCCTGCAATGGTCACTCAACTACTCAGCGGTCTAGAAAATGAAAAGCACAGGTCAGAGCCAGAAGCTGCAATGCAGTGGAAATGGAAGGTTTTGGGGGCTCACAAACAATGAGAGCGTACATTTTACATCTCAGCTGAAAGACAGAGATAAAGGCAACCTGAACTTCAGAATTTGTTTGCAAGGACTGAGGAGCAAAGGCTTTCAACTACTGCCAGTGTTAACAGCCTCATGTTTCCCTTAGCCAGGCATAAACACAGGGTTTGTTGGGGTCGGGAGCTAACCAACAAAAAGGGAGGCAGCAAAGGTCATAAAGCACAGTCCTCTGGTTCCTACAAAATCTTTGGTCTCCCTCCTGGAAATACAGCTGTCAGTCATTTTTTTAGTTCTTTGAACCCAATGCTTTCTTTCTGCTAAAGGCTCCTCCACTAAATTTACAGGGGATTTTGCTGTAATAATACTTTTTAGAAAGTCAAGTAATCTCTTTTTCTTTCCAGATTCAGACAGTGCTATTGTTGCTGGAGCACTAATTGGAGCAATCCTGGCAGCTGTTATCATTTGTGTTATCGTCTGGATTTTAACCAAGAAAGCAAAGACTAAGAAGTTGTCAACTAATGAGATGCGGTAAGAGTTTGCTTCATTTTAAGACGATTATTTCTGCGAAGCACTGCTGATAATCCAGCACTAAAGTAAAATGTAATTACTCTAAACATTTTTTTAGGGTAAATAATACAGGTTTTGAGAAAACTTCCAGAGTGACAATATTTGCTTTTGTACGACTTTAAAGCTGTTGTTCTTGTAACAGAACTTGCCATTACTCTCTTGCCTTTGTTTACAGGCAGCTACCACTTGGCAGTACCCAAAATAGTAGAGTAAGTGTTTTTTTAAACAACACAAAATAAAAGCGGCAAGTTGGAAAAACAGGTTTTAGTATTTAAAAGTTAATGGTGACTGTTTAAGGCAGGTGGAAGAAGTAAAAGAAAAAGAATAGCAGCTAAGGGCTGCCTCAGCAAATTTATTGGGATTGGATGTTACTGGATTTAAACAGAGGGCTCGGTTCAGTGCTATTTGAAATTACAGGACACATGCTTGGGATACTTTAAGGCATCTCAACTGACAGGAGACACAAGGTTCAGGCAACAGAATAGAGCCCAGAATGTTCATTTTCATCCTGCTCTGGAAATGTCTTTTCCTCTGTGCTTCGGTTGCTCATTTTTCCCTTAAATCGCCAAATCTTCAGAATAGGGACAGCCTCATAACTATACAGACTGTGTTCAGCCCCATGATGTTAAATGCTAAATGAATACATGCAGCTGAGGCCACAAAAAATATTGTCATCTGGATCCTTCCCATCGCACAGGTCTAAGACTTCCTGATCAAGAAATCTACTAATCCAGACCAGTGGTTGGTCACTCACGCACTTGACTTTTGCTTTCAATGCATGTCACATTAACATCTAAATTTGTGCTCAGATCCTAATAAATCTTAGTACATTGAATTAATTCACCAGAGTCTGATATTTTTTACATGTGAAAGTACTTAAATGTTGGGAGTTGGTTTATTATTTTGATAAGATAAATGGAATTCATACTTGTTACTAAAAATATTTTCCTGAATGTCAGCTTTTTCTAAAATACTAAATATATTTTAAAATATTTTTCTAGATTTCAGCTTTTCATAGCTCTTTTCTGGCCGCACTCTGGTTCTTATGCACTTGAATGGGACACCAGGTCTGCATGGAATTTCCCAGAAAGCTCACACCAAGCAGCGTGTTCTGCTACCCCTCCTCAGACGCTGTTTGCCAGCACTCAGTTTCCCATTCTGCTTTCCTGGTGTAGCATTTAAACATAGTAAAATCCATTTTATTCTAATGGGATCACTTAAACCAGTGATGCAGACCTGTCTTAACAGCTCACACTGTCACTCTTTCTGTCTGAGCCGCAGAGACGTAGCCTTTTCATGTGCTCTTGGAAAAGTCTTAATAATACGGGGGGTTACTGCTTAGACAACAGAACTACAAAGACTCATTCTTTTGAAAAGCTCTAGTGTAGATGGGATTTTAACACGTGAAATCACAATCCTCATCCTGTCTTCCTGCAGTGAAACGGCTCAGAAACAACCCAATGCAGAGTACGCTCAGGTACCTAATGAAGAAAACGTTCCCATGACCACTGTTCCACCAAGCAATGCAACAAATGAATACCCTAGTGTTGATGAAACAGCAGCCTCTGTAATCCCTGAAAATGATGAGAAGCAAGAAGCGGGAAAAGAAGAAATAGCCTAGAGTTTTCCTTGTCAGCTTTGGACCCCTTTATACAAAAATTGTTGTCATTGAATTAACATAGAAGTATGACTAAAGCTTAAAGGGGCATGTGTATGGTGAACCACTGGGCTGGAGATTGAAAAGGGTCTATACACACGCACTTTGTGAATAGCAGAAGATTTGGCCTTTAAAGTTAACCCAATTTCATTTATTATCTAGTTGTAATTGTATACAAGGATAAAAAGACTATCATCCACGTTTATCCAACCTATTTTGCAAAACGAATTAGGAAATGGGCTGACGCATTTGACAAAGTAAGAGCTTTCCGGTCACCGATCAGTAATGCTGTATGTAGCCAGACAGTTCTGAACCACCGCAGTCTTCTCCAGAAACAGCATCGGCCAACCTCATGTTTCCCGTGCCCCACGGACAGTCATCACGGCCAATACATTGCAGTGATTAAAGGATCTGATTTTGCACGTCGGAAGTAAAAAGAAGTTTCATCAATGTCATCAGAGTGCAGAAACAGATATTAAGACCTGGACCAGTGAAATCTTGTGTGTCTGAATTCCACCTAAAGCTAAAAAAAAAAATATCCCAGAAACTGTTACGCTGCTGCTGCCTGATGTGGAATACATTTTGTTAACAGTGACCTCAGCTTTAAAGTTCCCAAGGCACCAGCATTCCAGAGTTGTACATTTCAGCAGCTCTGGTTTTCAATGTAATGTAACTAAAACTCAAGTTCAGACATTGATTGACTGGTTTCCAGACAACAGGAGCTGGAAATCTAACCCCCTCACAAGGCTGGTTATAATAGGCACACACAGGATCAGATTCCTCATGACATGCAGATCAGCTGCTTTCAAAACTTAGAAGTGAATAATGCCTACTATGCCACACGCTAGTTTTGATTGATTCCTCTGCCTGAGACGATTTAAATCTATTTCCAGGCAACTGCCCTACCCACTAAGCAACAAACTTGTGCTACTTTCCTTCTGGTGTCTTTAGCCCAGTGTAACTGTGACTATTGTCTGTAGGTGAAAGCATCAAGCAGAAAGGTAAGTAGTGTACATACACCAATAGCCAACAGCTGAGAAACGAGCACTCTCTTGGAAGGAGAAAAGGGAATTGAATCACATACGCTCTGATCACTAGACACCTCTTCTCTGTGGGCCTCATTTCTAAGGTTAAAACACAGCTCTTCTAAAGGGCAAAGACCTACTTTCAGAAGAGCTCAAGGACCACGAGGCTCAAATGAATACAGACACACAGCCTCAGCAGCTCCCATCTGAACTACATGAGGTAGATATTCACTGACACAAGGAGACATTGGTTTCAGTCTCATGCACTGCAGAAAATTGTACATGGCTCAGGGGTCTGGAAATTTTTGGCATGTAAGTCCTTCATAGGATCTCATGTTCATAAATCCTAATATCATGAAACAGTTAAATGCAACAGTCATCTTTAAAATAGATAAAACGATACATCTGTGCTAACATTTTCAGTTTCCACACCTGTAAGTATTTCTATCAAGAAAGTGACCACACACAAAAAAAAGGGGGGGGGGGGAGGGGGGAAAAAAAAAAAAGATGTAAGGCATGAGGTCCTAAGTAAGATTCAATTTATATCACTATGCATAACTATTCATTACCCTTTCTATGCAGTTTTCTGGCTTTCAGATACTTGCCTTTGATACGTGCGTCCATTGTTTAGCCTTATTTCAGAGTAAAAGAACATTTACAGTCTTCTTACAATATTGTTTTAGCTAAAAACTGCTCGTACCAGATTGTGAGGGTCAAACCCTTACTAATACCAACACTGCCATATTCTATGAGTGGATCCTCACACCCCTTGCTCCTCAAAACATCCACGGAAAAACTTAAGTCATGACCTGTACGGAAGTCTCTTCTTGATCAGGCATCTCTCTTACTGACCCTTGTGGCAATAGCACTAAGCCAAATCTGCAAACTCATAGCCTTCAATCTAGGTTTAGCAGCTTCCTGAAAACTTCTGATATTCACACCCAAAATTTTGTTAAGCATGCAAAACGACAAAGTTAAGCATGTTCAGTAACAGCAGAAGTATCAGTACTACCTGCTCCTGTTTGGGTGCCATTTTTTACCAAAGGTGTCTCCTAATAAGATAATTCAAATCAATTACTGGTCCAAGGGAGCCCACGACTTGGATGACAGTGGTATTAACTTTAAATAATTTCTTCCCTGACATTTCTAGGCATTCTTTTACTCTTGCCCTTTGCAGAAAAATATAAACAACTTTATTCACGACGCTGCTGCAGCTGTACTAGTTCTTCTAAAGTCATCTCCTGTTGTATGTCTTAGTTACATTTTCCTTACTGCAATAGCTTTCTAACTTTCACAACTCTGCAACAGCACTACTGTGATTGAAGAAGGGAACATATCATGTGGTCATTATGTGATTTTTTTAATCTTTCCTTACTCTCACCTCCACAAATTTCTCTGCATGTATTCCTTATATAACTTGCTACAGTAAAATAGGAGCTTACGTTGGTGACATTATAATTACCTTCTATAGCTAATACAATCTTACAGGTCTTACCTTTGCTAAAAAAAGTACAAATTGCTCGTTTTGTTAATGTTTTTATCTAAGAAGTAAGAAAACTTGAACGCAAGTTCTAGACTAATAATTCCTCTCACACTTGTAACCACTGGTGTGCAATGGACAGAATTAAAAAAAAAACCCAAAAGCAAAAACAAGAAGCAAAGTGATTGCTGGGGGTGAGGATGAAGGCAAGGAAAAGAACATTTCTTTGGAGTTTCTTAACAATACTGAGATATTTTTGTAAGCCTTCTGGCAGATGTTTTTTCTCATTATGAAGCTTCTCTCATGTAAAATAGTTTATTAAAAAGGATGGGGCACTGTTCCTAGTTTTCCGCTGATGCTCTTGGCAAAGCACAAGCCAAATTAGGTATTGATCCATGGTCTGTAGCTCAAAAACCCTGCAGAGCTATGCAGGATGGAGAAACATTTTTCAGAATTTGCCTCAGATGTTCCAACAGTCTTTGCTGCATGGCCCATTTATCTTCTCCTGAGGGAGTAGGGATCATTAATATGGAAACCAGATATTAAGCCAACATTCAAGCCACCATCTCCTAGGGAAGTGGATTTACAAAGCTACAGAACTGTGGCAGAGTTTTTTGCTATACAAAGATCAAGGATGAACACTGAATTCTAACTTTTTCTCCGTTCAAGTTTTCAACAGTGCCTGCACAGTACAGAAGAAACATTTACTCAGTCAGGTTCCGCCTTCAAGCAAGGTATGCATGGCCAGAGCTTACTGTCCAGGCAAGTTACACCTCCTGCTCTCAACAGGTGCTCTCAGTGAAATTTAACCTGCATTTTGCATTCCAGGATAGACTTAAGGTACTTGGTGAAGATATTGGTTTGGTTGGAAGCTTCTGTCTTGCTTATTGAAATAAATGGTGTTACCTTAATCCCTACAAGTCAAGCTGTAGAAACTGTCATCTTCTATTTCAACCTCTCCTTGCAGCTGAAGAACAAACACGCTCTATTTCCATACTGTGTAACCGATGGCAGGGTTTCATCTGACTTGTCCACATCCCAAGCATACAAGCTATGTAGAAAATATTGGGTTTGTTACGTGTAAGTTTAATAAAGTTTTATAACACCAAAGACCGCTTTTTAGGAAAGTTCTTTATTTCACAGAATTTCATCAGCATCAATTGTTCAGAAAGGGGAAATTTATCCTACTAGTGTGAGAAGTGATCTTACCAACAGCAGAACAGAAGGTCACTTTTCAGACTCGGTCTCATTAGCTCTGCCTTCTAATAACTCAATAGCAGGATTTGCTATGAGTCAATAGATTAAACCAGTCTTCTGTTATATAAAGTAAGATGGTAAACTGCAAGTGTCAGTGCTACATAATGGAAGCCAAACAGAACAGAGAAAGAAGTCTACAGAAGGAGCAAGAGGAAATAAAATTAGATACAAAGTACATCTCAGAGAAGTATGCAGAACCATCCATTATATCAGGTGTATTTGCTGAGGTAACCCTGACACTGCACCTGCGTTCCACAAGCAGTCCAGTGCACTTCATCAAATAGGGATATTTAAAGATTCAAAGAAACAAGGTAGCAATAGATAACAACAGAAAAGCTTTAAACACTCAAGAGCTCACTTGAACAGACTAAGAAGAACAGAAGTGGGTACCATCATCTACGTAACTGAGCAAACTGCATTCCACAAAGGGAGAGGTGTAGCTTAGAATCACCTGAAGGACAAGAATCAGTACCCACAAAAAGACCAAACAAAAATCCACACACAAATCACAAAGGCTAAAGGAAAAAACAAAGACTCTAGAACAAGCTTCTGAAAGAAAAATGACTTTAAATGGTTAAAGCATTTTTTGGTCCTGTTGCTTGAAAGAAATAATCCTAAACTAGGTTCTGAAATTGAGGGAATGACCACATTTATACAGCTCATAGTGTAAACTGAAAGAACTGCAAGATATTGAAAAATACTTTAAAGTCAGTGAACTGTTTAATTAACAAGAAGTACAAACAGTTGTTTTGGCACTGTACTTGAAGGAAAACTAGATACACACATTTTATTACCATGCTGATGTCCACATATGACATCCTAGTTAACTATCAAAATATGAAGTTTGCAGTCTTAAATACAAGTGCAACAGGAAAGAGACTCAAGTCAGAAGTCCCCACTAGCCTTCCACCATTCTTTTAAGCATGGCTCCCAGGCCCCCCTTTGCCACTTTCAGTGGGGTCAGTTCTTCTTTATTCTCAATGTGAATACTTGCACCGTGAGACACCAGCAGCTTTGCCTCCTCCACTCTCTCTTCATCGCAGGCTAAGTGACTGTAATAAGAACAAGAAACCCACAGCCACCATTGAACAGTCCAAGCCTGTAAAGGGCAGTAATTATGCCTTGCCAAAATGACAGCATGAATGCTGGGGAGGGGGGGGGAAGATGCATCCTAGAACAACAAAACCACACGCAAGCAACTACCTACACAGATTCCAAAGCTTGTTGTCCAGTCACTCTGTTGTTGTTAAGCACCTCAAGAACGTTCTTCCTGCTATTATCCTCGCAACATTTAGATGCTTCTTTAGATTAGGATTTGGCTCTGCAGTCAGCAAAGCTAAGAAGCACATAATCCACAGTGAAATGGGAAAATGGTCATCTCTATTTGAATTGGAAGCGATAAACTAAATCGTACAATGCTTAAAAATAATCTGATGTAAAGAGTTATTGCAAATGCAGCAAGCGCTTTTCTCCATTTGGCACTGTATCTTAGAAAATAAACATATCTGTTCCAGGGCAATGTACAGCTAAAACATACTGCCTGATCTTATTCACAGCACAATCTTGATTCCACAGTAGACAAGGCAGAGTTTTGTCACCAACTTCAAAGCAGTTAAGGTTTTACCCTTACAGATTCAAACTGATCTCTAAGGTAATATCAAACACTGGATGGACTGGACTTAAACTGCAACTTATTTTCCTTAGAGAGGTGAAGAGAAGCTTCCAAAATTAGCTTTTGCTTGGCATCACAGAGTAGGCCAGCCTGCAAGACCAGTTTCCTCCGACTTTGAAGTCATTAGCTCACTTTCTACCCTCTAGTGGCAACGGAACATATTCCAAATTATTACAAAAAGGTGTTCTACACTTTTTAAGTAGATGTAGTAACACAAATTAGAGTATGTACATACAGACACAGGCAAAATATTGAGTCTGATTTTCTCAAATCCTTTTAAATTACATAGGGGTGTGAAGCAAGGGAGTATTTTGAGGCAATGAGAAATAAAAAAAAAGAAACTGAAGTAATGGAATTTCATTTCACAAAGATTATGCTATATTAAGCAAAGTAAAAATGAAAAATTACTTACAGAGGAGTATTCCCTTCAGAGTCCCGTATATTAACAGACGCATTGTGCTGCAGAAGGATCTGTACCATTTTGAGGTTTCCTTTGGCAGCTGCTCTGTGTAATGGGGTGGATTCAAAATGATCTCTTGCATCCGGATCAGCTCCGTTTTCTAAAAGCATGATCGCGATCTGAATATGTAGAAAGCGAAAGGAGCAGGGAAGGAGGAGGTAAAGTTAATATAACTGCATACTTCTTCCAAGAGCAACAGCACCTTCAGTAGCTTAGGCAAACATACCTCTTGCTTATTTTTGGAGGCTGCATAATGCAGGGGCGTACAGCCGTTCTGATTGACAGCATTTACATGAGCACCCTTGGCAATGAGGGCTTTCACAATTTCATCACGGCCTGCCGAAGCAGCAATATGTAAGGGAGTCCAACCAGCCTACAGAGGCAAGAAAAAACCCCACACATCATTCGAATCAGGAGTTTCAGGAAAAAAACATGACAAAACAACCC